>NC_056540.1:31535000-31853750 GCF_910596095.1 Thunnus maccoyii
AGGAGAGAAAATTCTGCAGAAATGATTAAGGTAAAGAAAGGAGGGTGGACACAGAGAGAGAGAGAGAGAGAGAGAGAGAGAGAGAGAGGTGAATAAGCTAGACAAAGAGGAGGTGATGAAGAGGAGGGAAACAGCAGTGAGGTTAACAAACAAATCAACACTCCGGGACAATAGAACGGGAGGTGAACGGGTTCAGCTCGGTCACTGATTGGGTGTCAACAGACCTGTGTCATCACCTGTTGTCATGTGGGATCCACCAATGAGACGTGACTCTAATGGAAAGTACTGAAGGTCATGTCGGGGTGGATGGGTTTTTATACCACAAAGGTTTTTTATAGCTTTTATATTTCTGTTTCCACTGTTGTTAGTGAGACTTTCCTTTCACATGTACAAAGTGTTACATAAACTAATGACTTCAATCACAAGATAAAAGCAGCAGAGGTAATATTAGACATTCAGAACAGGAAAAACACTTGAGGGACCTTCATGATGTGCAAAACAAGAGACATGCAGGGAGATAAAAGCATTGCTAGTTTATTTTTTGGTAGCCTCACTAGCTAACTTTACTATAATGTTTTTAATGTATGATGATAATCAGCTGAGAAAAACATCCGTCCTTGAATGTTAGAAATAAGTAAAAGTGTACAGCAGAGGGAAAAACACATTTGATGCTTATTATAGTCATGCACAGGAACGTGGTTTCGTTTGCAGAGCTTTGCTAGCTTGTTGCGCTACATATAACAACACCTTGACTTTGTACCATATCGTACATTACAATGAACTTCATTATAAGGTCAAGAGGTCGTGATCTGTAACACAACAACCTAGCAGAGCTAGCTAGCATGCTCAGTGACGTCTGCCTTACACAGAACTACTCTCTGGAGACTGAAAACGTGATCGCTGTTATTAGTCTTTGGAGCCTTTTCTAAACAAACTAACATGACCAAACTCTTCATAATGAAGAAACATGTCACCCAGTGCAGCGGCGTGGCTCACTGATGTGTTTTTAATAGTTTTTAAACAACAACAGACGTCTACGGCACAGAGGAAGAAGATATATCAGACTTTGGTTTTGGTCTTTTCATGGGATTTACTGCTAAGAAGAAAAATGTTGCCTATCATCAACTTATCCTGCGACCAGAGAGCTGCAGAAGTTTCTATTCAATCGGTAATTCAATTCTGCTCCTCAGTCGCTATGCTTCATTTTCTGCTAATCAAGTTTGATAAAAACATTCATCCAGGCCTACAAAACTAATGTGAAAAATGAATGGAATGACACACACACACACACACACACACACACGCACACGCACAGACTCACAGTAGAGTGTGTTATTTGTCTTCTTGCACTCTGATCCTTATCTGGCAACATGTGGGTCAGCAGATCAGCTACATCCTGCTTTTAACTACTCACACACACACACACTGCTGCTTTCAGTGAGGCTTTGGGCCAAACAAAAGGTGAATTTACTGTTGACTGGACCTCTAATGGCTGCTAATGGGGTCACACACACATATAAACATACACACACACACAGGTGAAGCTCTGAAACTGCTGAAATATGCAACTATTAGTTCTCCAGAAGACAGGATGGTGGTAGAAGGTGTTGTTCATCTTGATGATGATGTGTTGGAGGTTCGTTGGTTCATACAAAGTGCAGTAAATGCTGATTGTCTGCAGCTCGTCACAGCTGGACGAAGCTACTGTTGTATTTCGTTCTGTATTTTCTGCAAAGTAGCAGTCAAGTGCTAATCTCAGTGATGGATGCTGCCTCACAATAGACCATTTTGACTCATCATGGTGGGAAAAGCACAAGTGGAACTAATTTAACATTAACAATGGCTCTGTTACATTTAGGCGTCCCGGTAAGTGACGCCAGTGAGGCCTTGAATCCTGCACACATGAATGGAAAGCAGATATGATTCATGTTGTTATTTACACCTGTGCTTTTCCCGCAGTGAAGCGGGAAATAAATCCTTCATATGCCCCTCAAAAATGACAAAACAAATGAAGCTTCCTCTCCAGTCAAACACATGTGTTGAGCCAATCAGATTAGGGATCAACGACCTGGTCCTGCAACAGCACACGACCATGAAAAGCAAGCCAAGACACAGCTACGGCAGGATGTGCTCTACCTGAAGACAAGGGGCGGTAATGGTAATAATGATCTTGACTTCTTCTGGACGTGTTCTTGCAAGTGAATTTTCCTCTGTTGCCATCAGGGTGACGTTATATTTGACCTACATGTCAACTCGTTACACTCAACTTGGCGGATTCAAAGGTCTCGACCCAGGTGGTGAACGCTTTATCTGATCTTTTTTTATTGTGTTCTTCAGTGTGTGTTCTGGCAATCTACACGAGGCTTGTTGTAATCACAAAGAGAGTCAGAAACAAGAGTTGGGTTGTCAGCGTTTTTGAAGAGCTTCATTTCCTTGCCCTCAAATTTGTGTCACCGGTGAAAAAAAAAAAAAAAAAACAGCTTCTTAGTAAGCGATGTGAAGCTCAGGATGAAGGAGGAGACTGATCAGCATCGCTGTGTACGTTTGAAACCAGGTTGGACCTTTAATAAAGTCACTGCAGTGGAGTTCAAATACTTCACTGATGCACTGGGGAATTACACTGAATGACATCCAATAATCACCAGATGAAAGTCGCTTTTGTTTCACCTCTCGCTGCGTCCGTTCACACGCCACTTCCCTTTTTCTCACTCGCCTGCACTTTCATGCTTCCCGTTTCTCTCTATCTGTCTTCCTCTCGTTCTTTCTGTCTCTCTTTTCATGGAGTCGGTTAAATTATGTGCAATCTTTCTGACAGAAACACCACTTCTCCAGGATCCAACTCTAGTCAGGAGGAAGGTTGTTAGATGCATGTTGACCCTTTCAGAATAAGGGCTGTATTAGTGTCTGTTTGTCCTTCTGAGCTGTAATTTCAGATACGTTTCAGGCAGTGTTGCGTTTGCTTTTCTGAATCACACAAGCAAACACAAACACACACACACACAGCAGAAACGTGGTGATCAGACTTGCAGGTGTCTAATGTCAACCTCCACATGAAAGTTATCAGACCACTCAAATGTGTGTGTGTGTGTGTGTGTGTGTGTGAGATAAGCCAAGCACTGCTGCTTATCAGCCATGTCTGAGGAAAAAGGTTACACAGTAAATTTTTATTCAACACAACCACAAATCTGTCCTGAATCACTGCAGCTGTTACAGATGTTCTTCGTGCAGTAGCTGTTTTTTTTTTTTCTTTCCTGTAGAAAACTGTGAGATCTCATCCAGACATTCCTCCTCGCAGCTCGAGAAAGAAAAAAATCGAAATGATATGATCGCCTATTAACAGTAAATGAGAGAGAAAGAGAGGAGGACTGGTGACATGTCACGTCTTGATCACACACACACACACACACACACACACACACACACACACACACACACACACACACACACACTTTCATACAGGTGGTAAATTAATTAGAAACAGATGTGTGTGTGTGTGTGGTTGCATAGAAGAATGTCTGCAAAAGCATTCTCTTATTCAACTGGGAATGCAGTCTCTCTCCCACACACACATACACACACACACACACACATGCACACGCACACACACACACACACACACAATGCCAGTTGATTGGCTGTAGACAGGAGGTCTGTGGTGTTTGTTTTGCTGATAATCTAATCTGATTGGTTGACCTCTGCTCCGCCTGGATTAACTCCAGCTCAGGTTTGGGTGAACAGACGACTGATGACATCACTGTCACCTCTGTTTGAGATTTATAGTTTTCTAAACTCTTTTTACATTCAGGTAGAATTATTGTTGTGTTTCTAGTAACATAAGATGTTTATATTATATAAGTTTAAAGCTTCACTGTAGCGTCCTTTTAGAGGATTAAACACATTTTTAGATGTTGTTCAGCATTTGATGAAAGTTGTTTTTGCTTTGTTTTATGGAAGTAGATGTTTTACTTTCTTATAGACATGAAATATTTTATTTTACTCACTTGTTTTATTGTATCCATGTTGTAAGATTTTATTTTTATTTTATTTTTTTAATTCCCCTCTTTATTTTTATTTGTCTTTGTTATCTAGTTTTTTATTTCACTTGATTTTAATATTATTATTGTTTTATTACATATTTCATATTTTTTTATTTCTCGTGTGTGTCAGTCTCTAATTGTTTACTGTCTGCATTTGTTCTGTCTTATTATCGGCTTGCCAATCATCTGTGAAGCACTTTGAATGATACTAACCTGTATGGAATCAATGCAAATAAAGTTTGATTGATTAATTGATTGATTTCTTGATTTCTTTTACAAATGTTGGAAGAATAAAGTCCAAATAGTAAATGTTCAAGTGTTTCATTGACTTTTTGTTGATATGAGCATCATGTAATATTAAGTTGGGCTTAATTCAACAACTGTAAATTCAGATAAATTAATATAGATACAGCTGAGTAAACACAGAGCTGAAGTGACTATTTGACTTGGAGGAAAAAATCAACCAACTCAATATTCTTAGTGAGTGTAAATAGAGTGCCAACTAGATAAAATACTAAGTTTAGACAACAATTCAACTCAAAAAGCTGTATAACTATTTACATTCTTGGAGGCGTCGATATTCTTACTATGCTGGAGACTTTCTGTCTCAAAACCTCCATTTTCATTTTTTTTTTCCTTCTTGTGAAGCAAAAAAATGAGCAACTAAATAACAATACTTGGCAATGAAACTTAAAGGTGCAATAATGTAAGAATCAGATATTGCTCAGGAAGAAAGCCGGCTCAGGATTAGACGTTCGTGGACTCCTCATTTCTAACATTAGCTAGTGTTTCTCCCTATCAGCGCTGTAGGGGGGGAAGGAAAGAGGCAAAGCACTCATATAGACGTTTGCATCCTTTGGATTTTCCCAGTCATGACTCCTCTACATAGTTATCAATCCGCAGGCTTTAATAGGCAACTGAGAAAGTCGAGGAAGGTCACATTTTATTATTCCTTCGCATTCTGTTTATAACTTCTGAATGTTTTAAACTAAAGTTCTTAAATAATTCTTACATATTGCACATTTAAGTAAATATTTCCCTTCAAAAACTGAGACGCAGGACAAGGTCGTCTCTTATCTCCACTGTATTGGATAAGAAGTGATGAGTATATATGTACAGTAACAGTTTAAAACTCACCATCTCACTTTCATAAATTGGCTTTTTCATTATTCCATCCATTTGATTGTATTCTTCCGGATGCATTTTCTATCTTATTCTTTCACATTTGTGGCTGTTTTATGCAGCTAATTTCAATCAATTACAATTTACCACAGAACATTAAAAGTCTGTGATCATCATTTTGATACAACCTTTAAATGGATCTCATGAGTGATAGTGAATCCTGTGTTTTCTGTCTCAGATATTTGGGAATCGAACCATCAGTAGCAACTTGCTCCTCTCCGATATCCCTCCAGTCGTCCGTCTCTCTGTCCTGTGGAAGTCTTTCATTGGTTGATGACAGCGCTGATGTTTTTATACCTCAAACAGCCTCCCTCCCTCTGAGCTGAGAGAAAAGTGATACGCTTCAACCTTCCTTGGCCTGATTCTACTCTCAGCCTGCGGGATATTCTGGGGACAAAAATGAAAAATAACCACTGTGAATGCTGGGAAAACATTTACCTTCCGCCAGTCGATCTGCAGCTGCTGAACTTTTTTAGTTTTGACTTGACGTCTGCCAGTTTTTTAATCTAATTAAACACAGTGCAGTCTTTGTCAGCACTGGATAGTAGCTGCTGAAATCAGCTCCAACTATCCGTAAATTTAAAAGTCTGTGTCATTTGTCAGTTTTAGATTTAATGAATCACAGCCTGCATTGTGTGTTAAGCTCAGTACAATATCTTACCATTTCACACACTGTATCACAAGTATACATAAAAATGTACAATGTATTAGCCATTTTAAACATCGTCAGGTCTCATTAAGTCTGATCATTTCTCTACCGTTCTTCCTCTGGACCTCATTACAATTTAATTACTTGATGCAAAGTCCTCGTAACTGTTTTCACTATTCAACACACATTAAAGAAGAATGACTGAAATGAGCGTCTGCCTTGAGTTTCTGGAAATGTTTTGACCTCGGTAGCCTGCGGTTGGAGATGAATGCTCTAACTCTTCATAATTATATTTGGGGAAAAAGCTGGAATGTGGGTTTTGTCACATTAAGGACAGGCTGAATTTTGAACATTCACTTCATAGCTGGTTGAATCTTCAAGGATTATTTTTTACCTTCTGAAAAACAACTCATGGTGTTCATTCCTAAGGACATACGACAACAACAAAGAAACAGTTAATTTAGAGAAGAGAAAGCCAGTCATTGTGTAGGATGTCTTTGACTGTGGGCATATCAAACCTGGGATTTAAGTTATACACAATATAATAATTTACTCTTTATGCTTTAACAGAAAGATTAGAGAGAGTTAATGACGACTGACAGCTCTGAAACTGTCGCCACATTTAAGATGACAGCCAGTCTTTCTATCTTTGTTTGTGATTTTGCTGTCAGGAGTCCAGACCGTACGTCACTGCGATGGAGTTCAGATATATGTCCTGCTGTGGCCTTTTAGTCCCTCTGGGATTCAACTTAACACACGTTTTCCAAATGATTTAAGGGCCCAGACTTCAGGCCGTGATGAGTTTATGCAGACTGAAAGGGGGAGAAAAGTTTTAAGTGACAGGGAGGTGGTGTCATGTTTCTTTAAAAGCACTCCAGAGTTGTGCTGAATTTCCTCAGGGCAGGAGTTTTTTTTTTTTCTTTGTGTTGAGTCTATATCAATTTGCATATGACACTCCTCCTCTACTCAGATTGGCCAGGGCTCCGCTAACATGTGGAAACCCACATCCAAACTTCCTCAGTTGGAGAAAAACTTTCCTGAGTTGAGGAGGATGAACTGAGAGGCTGGACGCCAGCAGCTGTATGAGTGAGTAACAACAGCAGGCAGAGAGAGGCTGGTAGTGTTTGAAGAAAGAGAGTGTGATATCTTAATTATAGGTTTTTATAATTGTATCTTGACCAGGTTTTTTTTTTTTTCTAGGCATTTACTTTACAAAACCAACAGTCTTCTTCATTGGTTTGGATGTGGTTTTTTGTTTTGTGAAAAGGAAAATAAATTATCTTGAAGAAAAATTGGATTTGGATTAGTCATATGTTTGTTACAGACAGATATTTTTCACTTCTATTTCAAAAAAGAAGACAGTCTTAAAGTGACTTTCAAGTTATGTTTTTAGTGTTTTTTCTTTATAGTTCAGATCAGTGATTTGTAAAAATGTCTGTTTAGCCAGTAGATTGGAGATTATTACCTCTCATCATTATGCTGCTGGCTCTGCTTCTGGTTCTGAATCTTGTCTCTGAGGCTCGTTCCTCTGAGCCGTCATCAATAACTATCCAGTACCGGGTTTGGGAGGAGCAGCCGGCGGGAACCCGGGTCGGCCGTCTGGTGGACGACCTTCGCCAGAGGGACGAAGGCGGTCCCCTGGAGAATTTCCAGGTTGTAGAGCACGGAAAAGCCCTTCCCTTCTCCGTCAGCACTCGAGAAGGGGTTGTCACCACCCAAGGCCGGTTGGACAGGGAGGAACTGTGCCGGGGGTCGGACCTGTGTGAGTTGGCCTTCAGTGTCCTCTACAGGAAAAGTGGCGCAGTGAACTGCCTGCGGGTTCGTGTGGAGGTAATGGACCTGAACGACCATAGTCCCAGCTTCCCCACTGCCCTGCAGGAAGTAGAGATCTCAGAGACAGCTAGCCTCAGAATGCGAATCCCTTTGGATCGCGCAGTGGATCCTGATGCAGGGCCGAACAGCCTTCAGACCTACTCACTGTCCGTCAACCAGCACTTTGCTCTGGATGTGACAGTTGCTCCAGGTGGGACAAGGCAGGCGGAGCTGGTGGTTATCAAAGAACTGGACAGGGAGGTTCAGGCCTCCTTCGACCTCACCCTGGTGGCATGGGATAAAGGGAACCCCCCCAGGTCTGGGAGCACATTAGTCCGTGTTAATATTCAGGACTCAAATGATAACAGCCCCACCTTTGAGGACAGCACTCCCACTGTGGAGCTGTCTGAGGATACGGCCCGTGGGACAACCATCATCAACCTCAAAGCCACTGACCCAGACCAGGGTGCCAATGGGGAAGTGGAGTATTCACTCAGTAAGCATACACATCCAGAGGTCCAGAGGCTCTTCTATGTGGATCCACAAAGTGGAGCTGTGAGTCTCAGAGCACCTCTGGACTATGAGCTCCAGCACTCTTATGAAGTGATCATACAGGCTCGTGATCACGGACCCAATGCAATTCCTTCACATTGCAAACTGCACGTCAAGCTAACGGATGTTAATGATAACGCACCAAGGATACACATGACCTGGACTCAATCCAACTCACCTGTAGCGACTGTGCTGGAAGGAGCACCAGAGGATACTTTCCTTGCCCTGGTGATGGTCTCTGATGCAGATTCGGGGGACAATGGAAAAGTGAGAGCTCACATACAGCCAGGATCCGGCCCTTTCCGCCTGAAACGGATCCATGGCGACAATTATATGATTGTAACTAATGGCAGCCTGGACAGAGAGAAGGTTATGCAGTATAACATCACGCTCCTTGCACAGGATTATGGAGATCCCCCACTGTCCTGTGTTAAACGGCTACCTGTTAATGTTCTGGATGAGAATGACAATGCCCCGGTGTTCTCCACCTCCCTCTATAAGGCTTCAATCAAAGAGAACAACGTGGCAGGCTACCACGCCCTCAAAGTAGAAGCTCATGATGCCGACCTGGAGTTCAGCGGCAGAGTGTCTTACTCCATACATAACTCCAGCAACCCTAAAACCCCCATGCAATCTTTCCATATTCACCCAACCAGTGGCATCATAAGTGTCCAGCGCCCTTTGGACTATGAGGAATCCAGAGCCTACTCTTTTATCGTGGAGGCCATTGACCAGGGTCATCCACCTCTTACAACCACCGCCACTGTGCAAATCGAAATCCAGGATGTGAACGACAACTACCCAGTCATCAAGGAGCCAAAACCCAGAAAGGGTTTGGCTTCTTTAAGCGTACCTGTCAATGCAGACAAAGGGGAGATTGTGACCGAGCTGGGAAATGAAATAGAAGAAGGATCCGCAACTTTGCCGATCAGTCACTCAGTCAAAGAGGGATTTGATGGATTCCTCGCATCCACCATAAAGGCTGAAGACCCAGACTCGGGGCTGAATGGAAAACTCAAGTACCTGATTACTGATGGAAACCCTTACGGACTCTTCTGGTTGGATCAGGTTACAGGTCAGCTGTTTGTTAACACCACAAACGCTACAGCGCTCATTGGGAAAACCTTTAAAGTGGAGATTACAGTGTCTGACATGGGTACTCCCAGCCTGGCCACCAAGGCGACTCTGGAGGTGACTTTCATCAACCTCAAGGACCATCTGAAGAACTCATCACCTGGTAACCGCGGGCAGCTCAGCTTCACCATGATGATGGCGATTTGCCTTGGCGCTACATGCCTACTGCTACTGCTAGCCATTGCTTTGGTGACGACGTTCTGTCGCCCTGAAAAACGGGACAACCGGGCTTATAACTGTAGACAGGCCGAGTCGACCTACACCCGCCACCCGCGGCGCCCGCAGAAGAACATCAGGAAGTCTGACATTCAGCTTATTCCCGTCATCAGGGGGCGAAAGGAGGAGCCTCCTGAGGATGACAGCGAAGCCCAGCCACTGGCTCCGCCTCCAGAGATGTCAGAGGATCATCAAACTGAGAGTCAGTACACCTTAACACCATCAGTAATGAACGCAAGCTTCCATTCGCAAACCCACTCGGAAGGAGATCCCACTCAACCTCTCACCCAACACTGCAGAACGCTCCGCAAACCTGGAAATATCGAAATTGACGGCACTTTGCCTCTGACGCCAGCCACGTCATACCGGACTCTTCGGAAAGCCAGAAACCCTTCATCATCCTCCTCAGTCTCACATTCGAGCACCTTGAAGCGCCAGACTCAACCTAAAGTCGAAGAGGTAGAGCCGCTGTGTTCAGCATCCCAGGCGACTCTCAGGAGGCCGAGGACCTCGGAGGGACGAGGGGGGCATGACGCAGAACACCGGCAGATGCTTCGAAACCTGGTTCGAATGTCCATGGCTGCGTTTGCAGACTCCATCGAGCTTTCCTCAGCCTCACCAGAGGTGCAGGTGAGTCCTGGTATCTTACCTCTTTCCAGCAATCACAGTAATGAATTTTTTACCTCAACACATCTTACAGCATTCACAAGATAAGACAAAAGAGTATGAGTTGACCCAAATGCAATGCATGCTGGGAAGTGTGCAAACCAGCTTGATGTATTTTCTAACAAATTTTAATGTATTAGTTTTAATCGATGCTGAGTTTAAACTCAGTTTTATGTTACAAGATTTAAACTCATAAGTTCTGAAGTTCTTTTCAAGACAGAGAATATCAGATTTATGGCAAGTGGATTTCATAAATGTTTCCATTTACATTGCATTAATAATTATACTAAATTTGCATGTCTTAATATTTACCTTCTCTGCTATAGTTTAAACATCAGGGCTAATGCACTGCTGCTGCTGGCGCTAATTTAAATGTAATTTAGTTCCATCTAAAACGTGTGATCACATTTATTTCAACATGTGCTTACAGTTAGTGTTGGAGTAATTAAGTCTCCCCCCTGCAGGCTTTGAGATTAATCTGAAGTGAAGTCCATTAGAGAGTAGAGATTAAGAGTCCTCTCAACACACACACACACACACACACACACACACGCACTCATGCATGCACACATACACACACACACACACACACACACATCAGCTTCCCTTACACTTTCCCAGCAGCCTCTCTGCTTTTTTAGCCTCCTGTATGATGACTTACTCAGACAGCCTGGAGGCTTGGGCCGGGTGGAGGTGTGTGTGTGTGTGTGTGGGTGTGTGTGTGTGTGTGTGGGTGGTTGGGGAGGAGGGAGGGGGGGTATAACTAGCTGACGGATGACTGTGAAGCCAAAAAGCAGAGAGTTTATTCAGGTGCTCATGTGTCACTGACAGTAATCCGTCTCAAGAAACTGTCCTTTGACAGTCCTTTTTACTGAATATCACATATCAGATTCATATTGAAACCAGGAGAGGAGGGGGGTGGGGTGTGGGATGCGTTGCGCTCCTCTTATTCTCTGTAGGATGGGGGGGGTCCGAGGAGGGTGAGGGGGGGGTGAAGCCGGCCAAAGTAAGCAGTGATGTGTTTGTGGTGTAAGATAACACCACTCTGACACGCTGCTCTGTCACTTATAAATGACCCAAAATCACTTTTACTGAGTTGAGCTGCAGCAGGAGGAAAGAAAAACAGCTCAGACTAAAAACAGCAACTCAAAGTGCAGAGCAGGATCCTGACCCCGAACAGATACACACATTTAACCATTACAGTCAGACCGCAGTGACAGTAACACAACAAAATTAAAGAGTTTTCCAAAACCTATCAATACATCTACTGATATATTTTATTCCTCTGTGCCATGGAGCTCCATTGTTGTCTAAAAACCATTAAAAACACATCAGTGAGCCACACCGCTGCACTGGGTGACATGTTCCTTCATTACCATCACCAACAAACACACTGTAGTTTATTTTGACTCAGTCCCACACAGTGTCCTGCTGCCGGTTACTCACTCAAGCAATAAATGTGGATTAATCTGCCACTGAGAAAAGTCCCCAACAAATGCAATAGTTCTTCCTGTTTGAGTAACGTTAACTAAAAACTACAGTGACCTGCTGTTTTAGGAAATTACCGAACCTTTTAAAAAATTAAACTTGACTTGTTTTTAAAGATTTATATCCTCATTAGAATCTAGAAGGCTTAGACCTGAATGCTAACACGTTGTTAGTCTCTTCATGGGATTTGTTGACCGTAACAGAAATATAGAATAACACCAGCAATATCCTTTAAAATTAAGCTTTATTTGACTGAATTCTTCCAATCTCTCATGACAGAAATACACTCAGAGGACACAGAAGCAGTAGTTTAGTAAAATCAAATTAGGAAAAGTTTAATGTGATTCATTCAGCTCATCTAAGTGTTGGAGGGAATGGAGACAGAATCAGACCCTGATATACTTTTGGCATATGAAGTCATTAACTCATATTGGACCAGTAACACAAAGAAAAATGAAACGGAGAAAAGTCCCCCTTCAATGACCAAATGAAAAGGTGGAGCAAACCGGATGAAATGTGACTCAGAATATCAGAAATTTATATTTAATCAAAATTAAAGTAAAAGTAAAAATAAAAGTTCTGTGGGTTTGACCAATGCTCGACCAAAACATGAGTATGTACAGATAAAGCCACCGTTGGATGAGGATTAAACTTATTTAGATCTTCAAAACTACCACATATATTTAATAAATGACCTAAATAACATTTATATACAACTGAATAATAATGTAGTCGTATGAATTTGGCTCCTTGTGGCGTCAGAAACTCTGAAGATACTCTTGAACTGTAGAAGTGTTGTGCTGGAGGAAACACAGAACCGCGTCACTGAGGGCGAAAGTTGCTGCCAACGCCCAGCAGACAGAGAACAAAGAGCGCAGAGCCAGGTCCGACATCCTCACGTGAATCCCATTAGAGTGAGGAAGAGGCGTTTTTTCTTTTTACCCAGCATCCCCCTCTCCTCTACCCTCCCTATCGGCCCAGTTGGCACTCCTCTGGCTTCAGACGTTTCTCTCCTCCCTCGAGGTCGCAAGAGGAAGAGGCCTGCTGGACGCCTTGGAGGAGGAGGGGGGGGATTTACTGTTCACCTCCACCTCAACACACACACACACACCTACCTCCTCCACTCGTCCATATTTCAGAGTCCATCCTGGAAGGAAATCGGCCAGAGAAGAATAGGCTTTTACGTAGAGGCCATTTCCTGTCTTTGCAGCAGCATGCACGTGCAAAAACACACAAATGTCATGCTAAAACAAAGTCATATATTAGCTTGCATGCACATACACACATACTAACCTTCCCTAATGTGTGTGTGTATGTGTGTGTGTGTTTTTCCTCCCTGGTGTGCAGTGTATATCCGCTATAACAACAGAGCTGTCAGCAGAAAACTCTGAGCAGTGAGACAGACGCAGCCGGTCAGTTCTCACACTGTAAAACTGAAATAACAAAAGGAAAATGTTTATTCACTTTCTACCTGAGCATTGCTGAAATCAATTCTACTCTCTGTTCAAACAGCTAAACAAACAGAGAGACACACTCACTGGTCCAGATAAATACAGCAACAAAAAAAAAACAACAAAACTAAACAAATATCTAGGAGAGAATTTGTCCTGTAGAGGTCCAGAGATTGTAAGAGTTCAATATTTATTCAATCTGACTCCAGTATCAAATCCTATTATACATACACACACTGGCCACCTTATTAGGAACAGCTGGCAAATCTAATACAACAGCTCTGCCATAAATTCTATATTTACAAAGCTTACACATTTTCAGTTTTTGTTGACATTGTCAGAAAGGTTTCAATTTCAACAGTCAAAAGTTTAAATTTGGTCTTTGGTTTAGTTGATTAGGGAATTAACGATAATTAATGACACCTGACATAATCTCTTTAACCAGCAGAACCAACTGTCAGCACCAGCTAAAAATGAAATGCCTGCTACCTGAATGTTTTTGTACTTTGCTCTTTGCCAATTAAAAAGAGGAATGTTAACAAATTGTTCGACCTCTTAGTGTTTTATCAACTTAAAATTACATCTCAAACTGAGCCAGTTCTTGACATCCAAACCTAAGAGATCCTCCAGAGGTATGAAAAGTTGCTCTTAACCCAAAAAGGACCCATGACTTGTCAACCTGTCATTAAAAACTACCACTATTACTACTACTACTGCACTCTGCCTGCTGAGCCTCAGCTGGTGATCCGTCAATGGCAGAGTTGGCAGTTTGAACCCCACCAGTAGGCTCTCAATGGTACCTGGCATGGTAGCTCGCTGCTACTGGTGTGAGAATGGGTGAATGAGTAGAATAATTCTGAAGCCCTTTTGCCCTTTCTCCACTTTTGAGGATGTTCATTTGGTTTAATTAATCTTCTAAAAGTCTTTAGATGACGTGTAAAGTCTCTCATCTTCCTCCCTGCAGCAGATCTCCCAGCTCCTCTCCCTCCTGCGTCAGGGTCAGCTGCAGCCGCGGCCAAACTTCCGCGGGAACAAATACTCTCATCGCACTGGCAGGTCAGTCTTACTCCTCCTCCTCCTCCTCCTCCTCCTCTTCCTCCTCCTCCTCCTCTTCCTTTTCTACTACAGCCACAGCAAACAACCACAACAAAGCCAAACCAATAAGCTCCTTCTGCTTTCTAATTTGCCTTCTCAGATTGTATTTGTTTCAAGCCACCGTCTGTTCTAACCAGCTTTCATTTTGAAAGAATAATGAAGGTTGACCTCTAAATCTGACGTATTAACATTTGCAAAACATATGTTTACTGTAATTTAAAGTTGCATTGTGGGAAAAGTCAGTCTGATCTGGTGGAAAATTTGTATTTTTGTATGAGAAATATGGGTACAAAAGGTAGTGAACAAACTTGACAAAACACAACTTAAACCAACAGTGATTTAACCCAAAATCTGAGCCTTTTTAAAAAAAATTAAATCACGTTGTTTCACAAATAGAAATTCATGATACTGTATGATAGAAAAATATACGCTTTTCATTTGTTTTTGAGTTTTTGAGACCATGTGACATTACATGTTTACATATAAAAGTGGTAACAACACGGAAAAAGAAGGATCATTTACTGTTAAAAGTTCATTTCAATTTTACTGTCATTTTATGTGTTGTGGTTTGTAAGACCATGTGATTTAAGACGGAGACAGACAGAGAGGCTGTCTTGTGGTTTTTCTGTTTCACCACTAACACATTTCATGCTGTTGTTTTCTAAAAGATCTGACGCCACAGCAAACATTTCAAAACACTCAGTTTTTACAGATAACGCTCAACCCCGCACCTGCGGCTGTTGGTGTACAATTTAAAGCATGTCAGTCATATCCTCAATATGCATTTTGTTGAATATTTTTGATGGGGCAGTACACTTACACAAGTCCCTCAACACAACCGCAGTCTCTTCCTGTTGACCTTGTAAAAACTCCACTTGAGTTCAAAATAGACTGAAATCCTGACGAAAGAATCTCCTCCATCACTTTCTTCATCATCAGAGGTTTGTTTCGGAGCCAGCTGGCTGCAGGTTTCAGACTGTGTGATCACTGCTGCACTCTCTGATCAAAGCAGGCTGCTTCTGATACCAAGACAGACAGACATTAAGGAGGAATGCCACCTCTTATAAGAACTCACAGGTGTTTCTCTTGAACCGAGACAGTTCGGGTTGTGTTTGTGAGATCAGACAACTCTTGAATCAGGTGAACTTGCAGCAGGCTGGCGTCATTTTCCTGTGACTTCATCGAGGTAAACCCAGTCGTGCAGTCGTGCATATATGGTGCTGATCTACTGCACAACTTTACAATGCTTGGGGGCAGATTTATCACACGTGCTGCCTTCAGCTTTAACCTTAAACAAAGTAGTATTTTTAACCCAAATGACAATGCTTCCCTAAGCCTTTTCACTAAACCACAGCGTTGTCAGATGACATGGCATTAAGATAACACTGCCTATCGAGCCAGCGAGGCCTGCAGTTGTTTATTTTACCCTCAGCAGTGGACAGTGTGGATATAAGGCCTAGTCAAGCAGCTGGGTATCTGCTCTTTGCCTGGGTGAGAGAAGGAATTTAAAGGCAGCTTAAAAGTAAGTTAGGTCAGGTGTAGATTTATAGACAGTCTGATAACCCACTGAAGGGCCTTGTGATTGGTCAAAACATCATTTAACATGAAGACTGGGCTCCCACAGGAATCCTCACCACAACTTTTGGCACATTTTTCTGTGTACTGGTCATGCTGGGGACTTGCTCTGGAGGGCACGGAGCAGAAATGTGTTTTGTTTCTTGCACTGTAGTCACAGAAATAGACTTTTCCTTTTTCCACTTTTGGGGAAAATGTTCCTACATGTTTCCTATCAGGGTAAAAGCAGAGACAGAACGAGAGCATCAACCTTTCAAAGAGAACTTTTGCTTTTAGTCGATGAGGTGGTGAAAGGCAGAAGCTGGAGCCGATTAACGTCTTCCTCAGCGTTTCTGACCGACTGACCTTTCGTGACTGAAATAACAGCAACAGACAAACAGGACACAAAGTCAAACAGTCAATGTCACAGGAAGAGTGTCTCATAACCCCCAAAAGTGTGTGTATGAGTGTGTGTGTGTGTGTGTGTGTGTGTGTGTGTGTGTGTGTGAGTGTATAGGCAGGTTATAGCAGCTCTATCTGAGTGATTCAGAGTCTCTGACAGGAAGCACCTACCTCCGCGTCACCTTGGCGATGAGATTAGATCTGACATCACCTGGACACATACAGGGCACTGTTTCAACACAAATATACACACACATTATACAAACACTTGACTGTGCTTGTGAGGACTTGTGAGACTATATACTTTAGCAGCGAGAGATCAGCAAACAGTTGCATGAATCATTTTTTGTAGCGGTCATTTGTGGGGATTTTGGAAGTCATCGACTAACAATGTGCTGCTGGTAAGACTTCAGACTTTTATTTCAGTCCAAACCACTTTTTGAAGTTTTTTTTTTTTTTTCCATATCAGGAAAATGATCCATGAACACTTCATGAAGTAATTTGAACTAAAAAAAAAAAAATCATCTCACTTCACAGTCAGATAAGATTGTAATCGTCAGTACAGGAATACAGAAGGCTGTATGTTTACTCCTCTCTGAGATCACCTTTATCTCACTGGCACTTCTTGTCTGAGCCTGCCGGCAGTCACACTCTGATACTATGAGTGTGTGTGTGTGTGTGTGTGTTTGTGGTTATCAATGGATTTGTCACAGGAAACCTCAGGCATTTTATCTACATCAAACCTCTGGCCTCGTATCTTTAGATTAACACTGGAGTTCTGTCTGGCTCCTATCAGCAGAGGTTTAGAGACGATCAGACTTGACTCTGTGTGCAGATAAAAGAAAAGGTTTAAGTGTCCATTTCTATTATCTGTAAATTCTTATTCCACTTTAATAGTGTGTTTCAGGGTTTTCCTGCAAAATCCAGGAAACAATACAGCAATTTTTTTCTTTTTCAAGTCTCATATCAAAACATTTTCTTGAATCATACATTTTTTGCAAAGTTGTCTCAACCAAAGTAGCAAATTTCTTCATCTTTTATCTTTTTAACACTCTATTTTCATCTCCATTTCTTTTTCTGTTATATTGTATTTTGTACAGATTGTAAATCCCTCTGAGATAAATTTATGATTTTAGGCTGAAAAAAAGTAACTATTTGATCAAAAAGCCTAATTATAGAGACGTCAGGTTTGTGAGAAAACTGATGAAAACAAACACACAGGCTTCATTCAGATGTGTGTTGATATGTTTGATCTAGACTGAGGATTCATGAAAGTTGAAGGAGTATTGATCCTTTCTGTGTTTGTTGGAGAAATGTGTCATTTCTGATGCCATCTGACAGTTTGTGTGTGTGTGTGTGTGTGTGTTTTGGACAGATATGGAGGTCAGGACTGTTCTGATTGGCAGAGCACTAAAGACAGCGGACATGGCGAGAGTGAGGCTGGAGACGTGGACTGGGAACCAGGAAGAGACTCACCCATTGACCTGCAGCTGGAAGAGGGACTCAACAACCTGCTCAACAACCCTGGTACACACACACACATACACACACACACACACACACACAAGATTCATAAATGCTAAATGCTAACGGGGGCTAACAGACTCCTGGGCTGCTGCTTTGAGATCACAAGCAACAATCGCCAATCTATATGCAACACTTTCCCACTTCCGGTGTAAACAGGAAGTTAAAAGACAACTAATGGAGTTTGAGCTTGTTGTTGCTGAAACGTGTCAATAATGGACAATCTTAAATATTAAATGTTGCAAAGCGACAGACAACTTAGATCGTATTGAGTTATAAGGTTGTTGAAAAAGCTGAAAATTTGAGTTTGTTTCTAATGCAGCGATGTCAAGTTCACGTCTTGTCCTTTCCTCATGCAGACACATAGGAGATGTGATCATATACAGCAAAACAATAGGTTAAATGCTAATTTAATATGCCAGAATTAAATCCTCCAACATGCCTTTCAGTACTGTGGACAGCGCCACTCGGCCAGATGTGTCAGTAATTAATGTCATTCTTGCAAATCACTGATTAATTCAGCTTTATGTGCAGCAAACTTCAATACTGAATAGAAAATAATCCAAACATGCAAATAGCACAAAGTGTTGTCATCATAAAAATAAATAAGCTACAGTATAGGTCTACTTATCAGACTTAGACATTTCTGATTTTATTGTTATTTGCACTATAGACTGTTCTCACCTTGCAGCCCTTTTATCTTAAATATCCTATATGGTCTATAGGTGAAGCAGTTTAAATCACAATAAAGGAAATACATTTCTGTCACCACCAGAGATAAAAATAAGTCCGCAGACGCAGGGATATATAGACTGGGGGGAAATCCCCACAACCTCCCCTGGTTAATTGCACCCTGGGTGTGACTGAGTTTCGCGGCGACCTCCTGGAGAAATTCTTTGATTCGACAAGACAAAAGCAGCTGAACTTTGACCCCTGTAGAACATACAGACTGGTCACTTACAATGGACACACACTGACAAATGTAAGAAAACAGGAAGAAAGCAGGAAATAACACAGTGGCATGTTATGCATCCACATCCATCCACCCACACACTCCACTCATCAGGGGTTTATTCTTACAACTCATAATGTTCTGAAGATTTAACTGTAAACATGTTTTTATGGCAGAAAATTCATACTAATAATTCCACATTTTTTACTTTGGAAACAAGTCCAAGTATCTTCTATCTTATAGTATTCAATATAGAGCAAATAATTTGCCAATAGTCATTTATTACAGTAATGGAAAAGAAAGAAAATTAAACCAGACTGACAGCACTAACATTTATAGTTACAAGTTTGTAGCATAAACTCATTAGAATCACTTCAAAACATTCACAGTAGTTTTGATCACAAAGGTAACACTAATTGCATATTATCAGTCTAAAGAGTATTAGTATGTTTTTAGCATATGTAACTTGATAGTGTTATTAGCATTACAGTGTTATTGTATTTGACTGTAATTACCATGAGTTTTACTCGTGTGTTAGCATGATAGTGTTAGCATGTTTGGATAATAGTGTTGTCATATTAGTGTTATTATTTTTGTTAGATTTCCATATTAGTTATATTATGTTATTGTTTTTTATAGCATGTTTGGTCTGTTTGGGTCTCAATACTCCAAAAACACTGCATGACAGTGTTATTAACACATTATTACAGGTTAGCAAAAAAGTTTTAGCTTGTCAGTGTTATTATGTCAGTGTTAGTTTGTTAGTAAAATAAGCAAAACAGTTATCTTCATGTTAGCATTAGCACTTCTATTTTATTAGCATCTCAGTGTTATTATGTTATTAGCATGTTAGCCTTTCAATACTCCAGAGACAGCAGACGATTCACGATAGTGTTATTAGCATGTACATTTTATTAGCATGTTAGCATTATTAGTATATCATCTATAACAGGGTTATTAGTGTGTTAGTGTTATCAGTTTTTTATGTTATTAGCATGAGTGGTGTTATGTCGTTGTTATTATTAATCATATGAACTTTAATAATAATAATAATAATAATAAACAATAAAGTTACAAAGTGCTTTACATTGTTAAAACATTTAGGCTAAGTACGAAGATTAAGCAGTAAACTCAGACATTTAAAATAAAATAAAATAAACCAGAATAAAATACCCCTAGTATAAGATTAATAATAATGATAATCATCATCATCATAATAATAATAATGATAGTGATACAAAAATTATACAATAATCAACAGTAGTAATAAAATAAATAAGACATGCTGGAAGTAAAACAGTGTGGTAGGCCTATCGATTAAATAAGGGCCTTTCTAAAAAGATGTCACTGATTCTGATTTAACATGTTTTCAATGCTGTCGAGACAGAAAACTTTTTCAGATCATGTTGTTAAAACAGTTTTGGCTCTAGTCAGTTGACTCTTCGCCATGTAAAACCAGACTGTGAAGTAAAGTCAGTGGGTGGGTCCATGACGTCTGGATTTGTGTCTTTTTTTATCTTTGAACCATGACTACCATCTTTACCAAAGTTTAAATAGGAGGATTGCCAAACTTTAAACACACATAAGACTCTTTGTTAATCTGGGAATTCCACGGCTGTATGTAGGCCAGCACTCGTTTGTGTCTGGGTCTGTGAAGTACCGTAGGTGTGTGTGTTAAACAGCTTCTTCCTGGTATTGTGGTGGTCAGAGCCTCTGGGGAAGTGGAGGGATTTATTGCCTGATGATGGTAGAGCGAGCTTCACAAAAAAAGGAGTGAGTGGGAGTACGTATTGTGTAGGTGCGCGTGATGCTTGACTCACCTCTACCCCGCAGGCTCTATTATCGTGTAACTTACACCGGAGTAGTAAAGTGACAGATCTGTATGAGTAAGTGTTGAATCTTTGATGAAGCCGTCGGGGCAACACATTCCTCTCTCTCTCTTATTTTTCCGACCTGTAACTTCTTCTTTGCTTCTTCTTCAAGACTGTCATGATGAATCACACACACACATACACACACCCTTTTGTTCAAGTCTGAAGATGATATTATAGGTGTTGAGGGCAGAGCGGCTCTATGTATGACAGCGTGTGTGTTTTCTCCTTTTGTTGCTGGGAATTTGATCCTGTTTCCAGGCTTGTAAAGTATAAATTCATGATACTGTTTTGTCACATTTTAATTTTATGTTTTTTATTACAGTTGGACATGTCTGTAAGGAAGTGATTCATCACATTTTCTGTGTAACTGAAGTAGAAAAGATCAACAAAATGTTTCTTTATCTTTAAAAAAAAAACACAAATATATAGTTTCATTTTTACAAAAGGCTTAGTAATTTCCTGGAACGGCTGGGCAATGTAGTTTTTAGAAGACATTACTCAAACAGGAGGAAATTCTCAGCGGACTATTCTCAGCGGCGGATGAATCCACATTTGGTGCTTTAGGGAATATTTCCAGCGTTTGTGGGATTGAGTCAAAATAAACTAAATTGTAAAGTGTGTGTTGCATGGTAATGAAGGAACATGTCACCCCAGTGAAACGGTGGAGAGGAATAATATATATACCAGGCTTTGATACACACACACACACACACACACACACACACACACACACACACACACACAATACTTATCTTTTCATGAGGCTGCAGCATTAACAAATTGTGGCTGCAGATCTAAAGTGAATGTCTGAGTTGCAGTTATCTGTGAATTTTACTTGCATATGTTAAAAGCTACACCTAGAAATACATTTGATTATTGATTTGACAGTAAAGAAAGACGGTATTCAGTACTGGAATTATATTTGATAAAATCCTATCAAACAGTCCTGTATTACTCTGTCGTGCTCCAGTTTATTTAGAGGCTCAGAGCTGAACCTGGACCTTTAGATAAAATGGATAAAGTGAGGTTTAATTCACAGGTTAAACACAGAGACAGAGATTAATGTCTCTCAGCTCTCAGAGCTGAAACTCGATGCGTTCAGTAATTTAAAGAGGATTTAGTGTTTGGTGGCTCTGTGGTCAAATGCTGCCAAAACAAAGGAAGGAAAAGAGGGAAGGGGGTTTAACTATGGGGGCGGTTTATACCACACCGGGTGTAAGCGAGCATGAATGTGTGTGTGTGTTAGGAAGGTAATGCTCTGCATCTGGTTATGGTTAGATGAAGCAGACCGCAGAGTTTCAGCAGGCTGATCAGAGCTGAGAGACAGAAATATTCTACTTCTTACTCCACTACATTTATCCGTCCGTATCCAGGGAAAATGTAAACTTTTAAACATCATCTAAAGAGCTTTAAAGGATTTACTCAGCCTTAAGAGGAGCAACGTTTGACTCAAATCACCCTGTTGTCAGTTATTAACACTCCAATATGAAGCGTTAACCTTTGAGTACATTTTCCTTTGAATGCTTCTTTGCTTTTATTTAAATACAATTTAAATCCAGAATTCTATTTTTCTACTTTTACTTAAGTATAAAACAAGAGAAAGCAGACAGGATCCAGCTTCAGGTTTTCAAAATAACACGTCTAAGCATAAAAACAAGAAAGGTAAAAATAAAGAAGTATGCAGACATGATTCGGGGTGGGTTTTGTGTATATCAGAGGATGCACTAAGGTGTTTATGGGGTTGATATATAGTAAAGTCTCAAATAAAAATGACATTTGAACACAAACTTTTAAAGTGCATTATAGGTGGAAACTGTCTGTGCTGACAGGTACTTTTTCCAGAAAAGCGTCAAACTTAAGATCCCAAATTTTGGAAATGTATCTGAAATGGTCTTTGGCCCAAAACATGCATCTTAATACAAGTCTCCATGTACACAAGTAGAACTTGACGACCATTTAAATCACTAAAAACTCAGATAATCAGAGTCTTGTTTTGAAAATCAATGAGTATATAAACAGTATGACTGGACTGGTCACTGTACTCGATATTGTACTTTCTATTTTAAATGTAGTTTTATTTCTCCATGTGTGACCGCTCCCTGAAATGCCTGTTTATAGTCTATGATGTTGTATTTTCTGCGCACACGTGATGCACTTTATAATTTTGGTTTTGAAAGGAAATAGAAATAAAGTTTAATACTTCCTCATGATTCACAGTTTCTGTCTTGAGGAATAATTCTAATTTATTACGATTTTGTTCATATTTTTGGTGTTTTGGACGTCATTTCTATCGGATATGATCATATTATATCACAGTGACAGTGTGTTGTAAATTCTACTAACTTCTGTCTGACCTACAGTTCCTCTCGTGTGTAATGAGTGATTATGCTGCACTCACTTTCACTTTTATTGCCAAATAAAGTGCTTTAGATAATCTGGATAAATTGTCGGTTTGTTTACAACTTGTCTTGATTGTCTGCCGGACTTCTTACTCATTTATTTTTTTCACTGCTTCGGCTTATCTCACCCTCCACATCAGACGAACTGATCCCAACAACGTGCCGAAAAGATCTTTCACGGTTTGTAGATTAAATTAGATCAGATCACGCTTGAGAGGAAATCAAGTGGTTGCACAAACATAACGAGACACAGCGAGGAAAAAAAACAGGATATAAACAGGAGATAATGAGGATAAGGTCAGAGAAAATAGGGTGTTAGGTATGTAGGAAATTGAATTTTTTTTCACATTTTGAGCAGTAGACAGCGTGTTTTACAGTAAATGAATAAATGAAATGAGACGTATAATCATCTCGGCTCTGTTTGTATGTGACTCATACACTTGGCTTTTGTGTGTTTTGCTCAGACACACCCGGCGTTTATGCATCTGAAAGTGACTGGAATGTCAGACTGGAGGTTGGAGGGGGTTTTTTTTTTTTTTTTTTTTTTTTTTTTTTATGGCAATGTGGACGTGATGTGTAGCCGTACGTTCGGAGCGCGCAGGACGCCATGGATGGCAGGAAATGCCTGTTGACAGCAGCCAGATAAAACCACTGTGCAGTTTCCTCCTCCTGTTCCTGCCTCGTCTTCGTCCAACAGTCAGATACTTGATCTGTAATCTGCTTCTGTAACAGTGGAAAGGTGTATCAGGACAGTCTGTAAATATCCGATCAGAGAGTTTTTAAATGAGTCTCTTAGCAGGAGTCGTGCTTTTTACTCAATCGATTTTTATCTTTTTTCTTTGCGGTTTGGGACCCTATCTTTAAAGAACAGAAACTCTCTGAATCAAATTTGTTAAACGGTCTAGTGGGCTGATCCGTGAGTCACAGCTTAACCCAGCGTCCCTGTACACCGGACGGTTACAGCAGATAACCAGCTCGATTTCAGATGACGACTACCGCCCTTGCACAGTGAATTCCAGCTTCTTCCTTCTGGACGGAGGTTTATATTCCCAAGGTGTAGAACAAAGCCGTATAAAAATAGCTTTGTTCCAGTAGCCTTCACTCTGATGAGTAAGACGTAGCACAGATGCTACAGAAGCAACGTTTATTTATTTATTTTTTCACCTTGTATTTTACCTTATTTATTCTAATGTATTTTAGTGTTTTTTTACCGTTATTTTTCTCTTTTTCAGTCCTGATTACTGGAGCCTTGAGCCCTTTATCTTGTTTGTCAGTTGTCCTACTGTAAACCAAATCTACCTTCAGGTGCAAATAAATAAAGTAACCTGGAGTCTTGTTGCACACATCCGGTTGTATCGGACACTTTTCAAACAGACAAACAAACCCTTGAAGGAAGAACAGATGTTAAAATCACAAACACTCAACAAAACTGGGACTTGTGAGACAAGATTTGGGATTTTTAAAAAACTTGATCCTGTTGTGAGGTCTAAATCTTAAGTCCAACTGGTGTTACTCAAAGGCTGCAAAACTAATAACACCCCATTGATGATCGTGCTATTCTTAGATGCTTTCACACCAAACTTCTTTAGTTTTGGTTCAAACTAAACAAGTATGTTTAGCAATTTGGTTTGGTTTGTTTAAGCTGGTGAGAAAGTTATCAGTCAAACTCTGGTTGTGGTTTACACAACCGGACCAAGACCATCTGAAAAGGAGAGTCGGGGCGTTTTCAAACCTATAAGTTTTGCAAATTTTGGTTGCTCTGGTCCAAATCAGTGGATGAGTTGGTAAACGAAGTGGTCAGTGGTGTCTAGGGCGGGAGCAGGAACATAAATACAGGAAGAAAATCCTGAAGAAGGTCTTCTGGTCAAATAGCAAGAATGCAACATACTTCATTGATAGTCAAGGTCGGATCTCAATTCATTCTAGCTGCTAGCAACTGATGGTTTCCTGGCTATGGGAGGACACCTTGTAATTTGGTCGGATTGAGGTCGGATCGTGTTCCCACTTCCTCTAAAAGGTCTTTATAAGGTTGTTTTGGTTCAGAGCCGAGTACGATTACTGTGTTCTGCCCAAACAAATTGCACCAAGGATGAAAACGAACCAAAGTCCAATTCAACCAGACGAAACAAGTCTGAACATGCCCTCAGTCCTTCCAAGTGAACTCATGTGTTTCATTTGTGGTGTGAAACTGAGCACAGGATTTAATGGCAGTGATTTTTGCATTGAAGTCTACTATTAAATCCATCTGCTGGCTGTGAACTGTCAAGAGAGCGATCATACAAGTGATGCTCTAACTGACCTTAGAGCAGCACCAGTAGTGGAGTTTAAAAATACAAAGTTTGTCCTGAGGGTGGCGTTAAGAGGAAAGGTCACAGGGTCATTAAAGTCAAAAGGGTCCATCCTCTGGGGAGCATGAATATTATAAATAAATTTCATGGAAATCCGGTCAGTAGATCCTGAGAAACAGAATGATATTCTGGACCAAAGTGTAGGATGAATTAATCTATGATATCCTCAAATTATTATTCTTATTATCAATTTATTAGGATTTTTCCCACATAAATTATTTGATTGTTTAATTCCCATCAATTTTCCAATGTCACATCTTCAACTTCCTTGTTTTGTCCAACCAAAAGTCCAAAACCCAAAGATATCCAATTTACAAGGATATAAACCGCACAAAAGCAGGAAATCCTCACATTGAAACAGCTGGAGCCGGAGAAAGTAGACTGAAACAATTAATTGATTATCAAAATTGTGTATATTCATTTTTGGTCAATCAATCATTTCAGTACTTGAACCATTCTGACAGGCTGTGCTTATGTGAAGGCAACTATGAACAATACAGTTCAAGCATCTTATGTAGATCTCTCCTTCTCTCTCTGTGTGCAGATGACGTCTTCTCGGAGGTCAACGATCCGTCCTGGATGGCCAGACTCTCCCTCCCGCTCTCTGGCGATTACCATGACAACGTTTTTGTCCCCAACGGGCCTCCGTCCCCTGACGATGAAGTCCTGCCCCGGGAGGGCTTGGATTCCTCCTCCTTCTCCACCTTCGGTAAAACAAAAACAGCTGTTTGCTAAAGAAGGAAAATTACTGTTGATCTCTTAAAGTATAATTAGAACAGTTAAAGCTACTCAGTTACTTTGTCAATAAAGTTGGTCTGAATAATTGTAAATATTAATGTAAAGATGCATAATTTTGTGAAAAATTTGTACCTATCTCCCACCCATCCTTTTCAAGGTTAATGTCATGTTTTGTCACTACAATAATGTGACAAAAACTTCGGACTATATGGATTCAATTGATGCAGTTTTGAAATCCTGGCCAAATGAATAACCCCCAAAAACAAAAAGACAAAACACAACAAAATTTGGTCATTTTTCAAAGAAAAAAACTAAAAAAAACTTGTAGATTTGTTACCAAAATAAGAGATATCATATTTCGTACAATGATGTGTGGTTTCAACTAATTACTTTGCTCATTATCGATTAATATTCAGTTTATATTCTTGAGTATTTGATGACTTGTTTGGACTATAAAATATAATAATAATAATAGTGAGTCCATTGCAACTTTCCAGAGCCAAAGTTGACTTAGTCACTTGGTTGCGAAGCCGCTTTTTGTCTAAAACTCAAATGTTTATCATGAAAGACTAAAAAAAAAGAGCTGATACTCAGCTGATATTCATATATGAGAAGCTGCAACCACGAAATATTTGTTATTTCTGTTTAAAAACAATGATTTTTATTATTAAAACAGTTGCTGTTTCATTTAATGTTGGTCAACTAATCAAATAGCTTTCTAATTATAGCAGCTCAGAAAAAGAAGCAGATTGACACCTCCCTTCCTCTTCCTCTTCTCAGGTAAAACACCGGAGAAGGACGGTCCACTGGGGGGGACCCTGCTGTCGGAGGTCAGCACATTGTTTGAGATGCTGATGACACAGAAGGCCGACGCCCATCCCGGCCCCCGGCCCGACGTCCTGTATCGACTCTCCGCAGCGTACCGGCGCTCGCTGGGACTGGACGGCGCCGCACCTGCTCCAGGCAACACAGCAAGGAACTCTGGGAACACTGAGAAGAGGCCTGGACTTGCTGCACCCTCAGGACTTTATCAATAAGTGTTCAATAAATATCTGTTCACTGAACACTGGAAGTAACACTGAGATGCAGCTCGGATACGAAAGTTACAGAAACAGTTTCACAAGTGTTTGTGAGTGGCATGTTGGGATTTTAGAGGCATTATGTGATAAAATACTTAAATATGATTTAAAACTGTAAATAAAGCCACTATTCAATTGTTATCGTAGAGTTTTATAACATATCAGACTCACAGTGGACAGTTTTAAAAAAACAACAAAAAAAAGGATAAAAATCGATCAGATATTGTCTTTTTTATTCCACACATTCTTCTTCCTTGTCAAAACCTGGTGCCTACATTACCCACAATGCAACTCGATTCACTCTTCTGTAATAGCGGCTAACGTAGCCTGGAGCTGCTAGCCTCAAGCAGAGATGAGGAGCTACAGATGTCTGCTAACGTCACTTCTTTCTAACTCCACACCTCCAGATTAGCTTCATGTTCAAACTTGTAGTCTTCAGACCCGACCGACGCCGACTCAAATGACATCACTCGAGGTGATTTATCAGATTTCAGATTTATCAGCTACCCTCTGGAGACACAAAAGGTTTTATACTACTATTTTACACATAGTGGTATTCTAGTGCAGCAACGCCTGTAAACACACTTTGATGTGTAAAATTGTCGGAGTTCACCTTTAAACTAACAGGATGCGTCACTTTCAACTCTTCTTCTTCAATAACAAGAGATTCAGATTCAGAAAGCTGATTAACTAACAACCTGTCCAGATGCACCAATCTCATTCACACTTGTTTTGGTTTTTTTTGTCCTTTCACTATTTTTCCAGCTCTGGCAGAGGAAGATGATGAGCTTGTTCCTAATTGCACCAGAAAAGACCTGATTGGTTGGTTTATCGCTGAAATTGAAAATGTGCATAGAACCAGGTTACACTGCATCCCAAAATACAAAAATATTGGACAGTACAAACAACATACTGATGATTTAGTTATTTTTAATGCTTTACTAGCAGTGGGAAATTTGAACTTTGTCAATTTTAGTCAGTAATTGTTGAGAAAAGTTTTAGACCAGTGATTTGGGCAGATAGAGTGATGACATCAACAAATTGAGACTAATTTATGAACACAGATGTGTGGAAAATATGCATTTTACCATCAATAAATCATGAAGCATCAGGCACTTCAATTCAGGTTTAATAAAGAGCGAATGGAAGGACCTGAGGAAAGTGGAAACAGTAAAAAGACAGAAGAGTCTGTCGACTGAAAGAGAAAGTAAGAATAAATATTTGGACAGATTTCGTTTCAGCATGTTGACTCTGAAAAACAAGTGCGAAGGAGGAAAAAACAGACAATGACAAGAAGGAAAACAGGAAGTGAAGGAAGGAGCTGAGCAGGAACGTCAATAACAAGAAGACTTTAATGGTGAATCTGAGAGCTGAACATGTGCCTTGTTATCCATCATGTCTCACCTGAAAGCATTGAACTTTATCTCCATGTTTCCTCACATAAAGCAGGTAAAGAGTCACTGACGGGTGAACTCGTGTCGATCAGGACGTAATAAACTCAGCTGTGATTTGGGTTTTTCGGCCCGCAGAAAGCGAGCCCGGAGACTGAGAGGAAATGTCGCTTTGTCTTTTTTTGTTTTTCCTCAAGACTAAACAACAACCAGCTGAATGCAGACGGAGAAAAAAGTGTTTGTTGACATTAAAGCAGCTCAGTCTGAAAGTCCCCTCATGAAAGTCAAACTTTCAGACAATAGATTACTGATTATTAGGATGGTGTTTGAATATTAACTGTTGAATTACAAACAGCAAAAAAAAACCTCCAGTTATCTTTTAAGTTATTGGTTTTATTTGCATCCAAAATTGTAGGTTTTTTTTTTTTTTTTACTGTTATTTTACAAATCAGATGATCAGCACTTTGTAAATAGTCTTTTGTAAAACTTTTTTTTTTGCTGTGAAAATAACTTTTGTAACTTTTTCATTAAAAAAATTGTTTCAAGGTCAGTGTGCGTCATGTTTTCATGTCATTTAATGTGTAAAAATGGAGCCTGAGACCAAGTTCATTAGAAAAATGTCAAAATTGAAGATTGAGCTTAAAGGGTGTCCTGATGTGTGTGTGTGTGTGTGTGTGTGTGTCTGTGTGTCTGTGTGTCTCTGTGTCTCTGTGTGTGTGTGTGTGTGTGTGTGACCAAACACACAGACATCTGTTCACATTATGGGGACTCGCCTTCTTTCACTGGGATCAAATATTTGTTCACCACAAAGCTTTTCTTTTCGGTTAATCTTAGAATGATGGATGTTTGAGGTTTCGGGTGAACCTCCCAAATAATAAATGTAAGAAAATGCACCGTTGTCACAAGTGGCATAAATAAATGTGAGTGTGGTGACTGCAGATATGTTTCCTTTGTGCAGAGCGCCCTCTGGTGTCTGACAGACACACTTACACTCAGGACGTCACTTAGATCTTCCAAAAATATAATTATCAGCTCCATCTAGTGGCAGCTTCAGGTAACAGCAACAGAGGGAAGATGCTGCCGTCTCAACATGTGCTGATGCATCATGTTATTGTTTAATTTGAGAACGAGAGTTTTCTTTTGCCATGATGATGAAGATGATCAGTCAACTTTTCAAACCTGATATATATAAAAGTATTTTATGAAGCAAATATACAGATACCACTGAGTTTTGATGAGAATATGATTTTTTTTTTAAATATTAGTGATTCTTTTGAATTTATAACATCATAATTACTTCATAGTTTATAATTCTACATACTATAAATTGGTACGAGTCAGTTTTATGTGATGTTTGAGAACGAAAGCTTGTAGGTTTTCTGAGCCTTCAACCACATTTCATGATCTTCGTTCAGCAAAGAGAGCCTCAGGCGTCATCACATGACTTAAATTATGACTTTTGTTCATAGACAACATCAGCTGTCTGTAAACACCAGAGCAAAACCAGTCAGAGCATCGACTCAGAAGGGGTCAAAGGTCATCGATCGGAGCAACAACCGAGAGCAGTGGCTCACAAACCCTTTAACACGAGAGATGGATATGTATTTGTTAAAGTTTGATGTTTTGTTGATCCATCAACCCTGAACCACCTCCACCTGCTAAATGTTGCTTTTTCAGTAGTGCTGACAGAGTCTGCTTCAAGGATGCTCACAGATAGTTTTTTTTTTTTTTTATTGGTGATACAGTTAACAAGACATAGTTGAAAGAATAAAACAACAACAAATAAATAAAAGACAAATCAAGCAATTAAACAAACAAACAAACAAAAATAATGACAAACAACAACAATGACAACATCATATTACAATGAAAGAGATAATAAACGTAAAGAGCGATATGGATTGATTGGAGAGAGAGAGAGAGAGAGAGAGAGAGAGCTAATAATTACTATAATAATGATAATTATAATAACAACAATACAACAATATATAGTAACAATAATAGCCTTGTTTGATAGTATTACTGTGGCAGCGGCAGCGGCAGAGGGAGCCACAATAACAGTGAAATGAGTTAAATAATTAGATATTTATATTGATTTATATCAATTTATATCAATTTGAGTTTATATTATTTAATTTAAATTAATATGGCTATGGGGGGTGGAGCCAAACACACAGAGCCCAAGGAAGGGAGGACACCATCACCTTCTCGCACAACAGCCAGCCCCCCCAGCAACACAGCCACAGCCCAGGAACCAGACCAGCTGGGGGGGGGGGGGGGGGGGGGGGGGAGGGTATTCCTCCTATATTGTTTATTTGTTTTCCTTCTTTCACCCTTCTCCCCCTCTCTGTCTTTTTTTTTTTTTTTTTTTTTTGGATTGTCACAGACTTTGATTACTTTTAAGCCTGAAATATTGTTAAATATTAAGTTTATTTATTTTTAAATAGTTAAAGCAGGTATAATCTATGTTTTTTTTTATAATAGTAATGTATGAAATATCATTGTTAATGTGTTGGTTGTGGCTCGTAGTGATGATCCTACAGAGAATTATCAGTGACTCTGCAGCTCCTCTCAGCTTTATGCAGCTTCATAGTGAGTTTCAGCTCATTGTTTATCTGTCCGGCTGCAACTTTAGCATCTTGGTTCACTCTCAGCGCTCTCATAGTGTTGTTTTCACCCGCAGCAGGCAGCTGTTTTCAGACAAAAAGCTCTAAAAAGCCACTGTACACTACCTGCTCAGGTACTCTGTGGAGTGCCTGACCTCTAGTAGCATTTTGTTTGTCTAATGCATGTACATGACAGACATGCCAACAGTTTCACACTATTCCAGTGATCTAGAGGGGGTTGTAATGTGCCAAGACATGCATCAATGCACCAGCAAAAGTAGGAAAGAAGAAGACTGCAAGCAAGTAAATATGGATGTAAATAACGCAGGATTTAAAATACTAAAAAGAAATGGCTTTGTAAATGTTGTGTGAGGAAGGAAATGCAAATACACTTTTGTTAGACTACAATTCATTATGGTGAGTAACACTTAAAGTGGCTATAATCAATAGTTTTTATTATAACACTGTATGAGCTGTCAGTGTGTAATGTGTTGGTTGTGGCTCAAAGTGATGAACCTACAGAGAATTATCAGCGACTCTGCAGCTCCTCTCGGCTTTACGGAGCTTCATAGTGAGTTTCAGCTCATTGTTTATCTGTCCGGCTGCAACTTTACTGTTTTGGTTCACTCTCAGCGTCTCATAGCGTCGATTTCGGCTGCAGCAGGCAGCTGTTTTCAGAGAAAGGGCTGTAAAAAGCCACTGTACACTACCTGCTCAGCACCAAACATCAAACAGAAACAGTTAGCTGTAGACTAGCTGGTGAACATAGTGGAGCATTTAGCAGCTAAAGAGCCAGATATTTGGTAGAGAGTAAAAACAGAGATAAGAGAGAGTGAATATTGGACTTACATTCACCAGGTGGACAGAAACACGACGCCAAATAAATAATGATGCTGCTCCGTAACTGCTGGATGTGGAAATAAGCATCTGCCAAGTTCAACATATCAACTTAAAAGCTGATGTTAAGTCAGTGTTGTGTTCATTTTTGTTTTTCTAATTAAGACAAGTGGCCAAAAAATCAATTAATGCACATTTAAATTTAGGTATGAGTTGTTTCTCTTTAAGATCGTGGTTATAAAAACTGGAGTTTGAATAGGATCCAATCTTCCTCCCTTTCCCCCAAACTTCTCTTCTTGATAAATATTTTGTATTTAGCATTCCTCATCCACCATTTTCTTTTGTTCGGTTTTTATTTTATTCTCCGGACGTTGAGATACATTAATTGACCAGTTTCTGTTGTTTTTTTCCAGCAAACATAGTGTCGACACTGCAACAGTTCACTTCAATCAACCTCAGTCCAGCTCAGGAGACGTCCGACGAGCCCCGAGCATTTTCAAACGATCGCAGCCTGTGGAGGATATTAATTTAAAAGAGGTGCAGTCGTAGATTTACTGAGAGACAAAAAAAAAAAAGAACAAAACAAACACTTTTCTTCCTTAATAGAAAGAAAGTAAACAGGTAGGAGTGGGAGCAGCAGCAGCCCTGTGGCAGGAAATAGATCAGGAAGCTGCTAATTCACAGTTTGCTATTAAATGTGCCACCTGTGAGTTACTGAACTTGAAGGGAACCAGAAATCCAATAAAAACTCGATTAAAAGAACACTAGTATTTTATTTGTAAACCCCAATAATGCAACAGGAGTATAAACTCATTTCAGGCAGAAATGTGAGGATGTTTAGGCCGGGGAGGGGAAATCCCAGGAGGAGCTGATGTGTAGGAAGGAAAAGTAGATTCACCTGCTGCGGAATAAAACACACAGCCGAGCCTCGATGGAAAATGTGCAAAGAAACAATAAATAAAAAGCAGACGCACAGAAACAGCGTTTACAACAACAGGTGTTTAATTTTGCTCCAGTCATCTCAGATGATGAAAGAGCTGGAATATCATTTAAGGCGGAAGAAATAAACTGTTGTTTGTATTAAAAACAAAACAGGGGGAAAAAAAAGAAAGAAATGGTCTTCTGTTTGTGATTTTACACTGATATCTTTCTCTGACGGGATACAGTTGATGTTATTAGTCGTATTTTAAAAGGATTCGAGGGTGTAAGAAGAGCAGGGACGCAATGAAACACAATTAAATCACGGGGTTCTTCATCCTTACAGCGCTTTAGTTTCTCTGATAGAGAACTGAGACTGAGATAAAGCTGTTTTCACATCTTTAACCACAAGCAACACGAAAATAAAATAAAATGAATAAAGAACACAAAGACTGTAAGACTGAAATATAGTTTTAGGCACCAAAAAAACAACTCTCGTCTCATCATTACTGTGTTTTGCTGCCTCAGCTTTGATCAGTGTTCAATGTCTGCATCTTTTTAATTAAAAAAAAATTACACATCAAATCAAACTAGGAATGTAATTGACGGCTCTGCTGATTCCTTTCTCAATTCATTGTTTTGTCTTTAAAATGTCAGGAAATAGTGAAAATGCCTGTTTTAGTTTCATAGAGCTCATGGTGACGTCTTCAAATGTCTTGTTTTGTCTGATCAACAATCCAAAATCCAAACAGTTTATATCATGTGTGACAAAAAACATTAAAAATCTTCACATTTGCAAGCTGCAAACAGCAAATTTTTGGTATTTTGGCTTCGAAAACGACTATTTCATCATCAAAATAGTTGTTGATTAATTTTCTGTTGCTCAATTAATCGACTAGTCGTTGCAGCTCTAGTTGGGTCCGCCTGAGAGGCGAAACCCAGGGCTGCAAAAAGACTACGAAGTGCTAAGAACAAAGTAACTACTGAAGGAAACCAGATGAGTTTATTAGTATTTTTATTTTTATGGATTATGACAGCTGGAAAAAGGACAGAGTGTGACAGTAAAACAAATAATTTGTACTATAAGTCAGTCATGCACGCTTTTTTCTACTCAATTTATTTTATTTATTGTATTTTTATGCCTTTGAATGTCCTTTTATGCCTTATGTAAAGCACCTTGAATTACCTCTGTGTATGAAATGTGCCATACTAGTGGATTTACCTTGTGTTAACACCTGCATTCCAGTGATGAGTCACTTTCAGTATGAATTATGACTGTTATTGATCCATCAGTCTGGTATCAGAATGTCTGAGCGGCCTTTCCTGCAGCTCCGTGACCATCTGATTCCAGTTTTCAGTCTGCAGATTGTCATTTTAGTAGCTGGATGAGCTGATAAGCTTCCTGATCAGCTTTAAGAAGCAGCTTAGCAGAGCTGAAGGGACAAAAATACAGTTCAGTCTTTTATTGGTTTATTTATTTTCCTTCCACTGACGCTTTATATGCTCATAGTCACTGTCAATGTCAACTGGAGGACTTTAAAATGTACAGAATGTGGGGTTTGATATATATATATATATATATGATGTTGCACCTGGAATCTGCTGGAGCCACTCTCCCAGTTTGTGGGTCACAGCCCCCAGTGCTCCAATTACCACTGGCACCACTGTTGCCTTCACTCCCCACATCCTTTCTAGCTCCTCTTTCAGCCCTTGGTATTTTTCGATCTTCTCGTGTTCCTTCTTCTTGATGTTGCTGTCGCTTGGGATTGCTACGTCTATCACCGCTGCCTTCTTCTGTTGTTTGTCGATCAACACGATGTCCGGTTGGTTAGCCATCACTAGCTTGTCAGTCTGGATCGGGAAGTCCCACAGGATCTTGGCTTGGTCATTCTCAACCACCTTAGGAGGTGTCTTCCATTGTGACCTTGGGACCTCCAGCCCATACTTAGTGCAGATGTTCCTGTACACTATGCCAGCCACTTGGTTATGGCGTTCCATGTGCGCTGTTCCTGCCTGCATCTTACACCCTGCTATTATTTGCTGAACTGTCTCAGGAGCATCTGGTGTGGTAGATCCCCGCTTCTATTGATGTTGTACTGAGTGCCTGTTCTTGTACTGCTATGATCGGTGCTTCTGTGCTGTCCTTCAGTCCAGCCTTTTCCAGCCACTGGTAGGATTTCTTGATATCAGCCACTTCTTCTATCAGTCGGTGGTACATGCCGTGTAGGGGCTTGTCCCTCCATGATGGTATCTCCTCCTCCTCTGCATCATCGGGTTTCTGCTGCCTGAGGTATTCACTTAGCAGTTCATATACATATATACACATAGCTAACATAACAATAACATAACAACGCATGATAGCATAACAAAGCATGACAGAGCCATCAGATCCCCTCACTGCCTCACTGTAGGGGTCAAGCATTCAGGCCTGTACTAGCTTTTCCTCTAATTTGTCACCCGTCTGTACATATATATATATACATATATATTGTGCACATATATTTAAACACATTTAGACTTTGATGGATAAACATGATTGAGAAATGCTGTTGGTGCACATTGGCTTTAAATGGGATATATTTATCTGTTTTATTGAGGTTTAATCTTGATTTTCCTAATTTGGACTAAACCTACATGTAGCTAGAACAACAACGACACAATAACCTTCATACAATATACAATATTTATGAAGTCAGGTGCTTTCTTTAAGATTTCTTGCATTTTATTTGATCACTGATCATGTCTTTCAATCAATACTGACTCATCTCAGACTTAGTATCATAATACTTTTCAAACTTTTTGTGTACATATTGTATAAAAGAGGAAATTGTTTTTTTTTTTTTTCAATGCTGACTTCAGACATCAGGAAATTAGATTTACCAGCCTTTAATTAACTGCTAAAAAGGTGAAACTATTTTCTATGTTATCTGTTCAGGTCTGATTACAGCCATTATGACACACATTTGTAACACACACCGCAGTGCCGTGCAGTCGGCCCGCAGGCTTTTAATTCACCAACCAGTCTCAGCGAGGGGCAAAAGACCACATCACAGAAAAATTATTTCATATAAAATATGCTAAGATCAAAGGGAAATATGTGGGGCTTGTGGCGAAACTCTAATTACTGAACCCTTTAAAAAGACAGGAAACAGTCGGTGCCACTGCTGGCAGGGGAGCAGAAAAACAGTCCAAGGCCTCACCGTCACTCTACCCCCAACCCACAGTCAGGATCAATTACTGCTGGTTATACAGGTGTGCCTTGTTACATATTCATTTTGAAAACACATTACCCTTACTTTACATCATTAATGTGTCAGGGGTAACACATATAAAACCATGTCATGACTTTTAGATCACACTAAGCTACGCTTTCTGTCCGACTTCTGTCTGATTTTGACGTTCAACTTGTTATGGATTTTCCATCTTTAGGGGTTATAAATTGGGTTGCATTGGGTCAAGCTTGGGCCTTGAGGTCATGCTGTAATTCTTAAGCAGGAAGGAGGCATCCTCTCCTCTCCTTGAGACTCCAGCTGTCTGTGATGTTTTGGGGAACCTCTCTGATAAAGGGTAAATCAGTATCGCCATGGTCACCAAGGTCGGAGAGGGCCTTCCTAGACAACACAGATAGGCGGGTGCGTCGACTCTACTGACACAGTCAGACATTCAAACCAAAATGTGCTTACAGTGACCTGAACTGTCACGGGTAAAATGCAGTTCCTTGTTTAGAAACTAGTGAACCAATTTTTTATATTGTAGGCTGATGTGCTTGGATTAAAGACTCAGACCTTCAGAGGTAGAACAGAAAGAGAGATCATCCAAGTTGCAGATGACTTTGATGTTCGCTATGTCAATTCTCCTCGGTCAAGTGCTTCAATAAACATTTTCAGCTTTAAGACATCAAAGGCTCGTGTCCGCTTTTCTCCATTGAGGTGCTGACCATCGCTCAAAATATCCACAACACAACTCGAGATTGCGAGATTTCAGAATGAGACTTCTCTGAGACTTTGTTAGATACAATAACAGACAGACCGGATCAAGCGAAAGGTAAAGAAAAATGTTTTATATCTGTGTATGGTTCCTTCCATAATGTTGTCAGACATTTATAGTAACAATCTGAGTCTGTCAGTGGTAAACAGAAGTTTAGTACTCATTACTGGACCAAGGTCACCATCAGAACCTTAGACACAAAAAGATGAGAAAATTGGGTCCAGGTTGAAAAAGTTTCCCATAGCACGCAGACTTTAGATGAATTAGACGGACGCTGATGGACAAAGCAGAATGGAAATATATTGAACTTCATGTCGGCACTGTTTTCTCTATAATGGCCAACTTTCAAGGTTACTGAGACTCTCAAATCAGTTGAAAGTGCATAAAGAAAAGGCCTCATTTAGGAAAAATTGATTTTCCCTATGTTATGACGCACTCACTTCTATCAGTAGCTGTACTATACCTGCTTGTAGTTTTCCTCACAAATTCAGTCAAAATGGAAGAATGATTAAGTGTTTTACAAACTTAAAGCTTAAAAGTTCACAATCAAATGCAGCCAAATAACTGCAAACGGTACTTTGAATTTTCTCTGGTTGGTTTTATCAAAATTGTTCTCTCAAGTTGAAGCGTTTTATATTAGAACAACTAATCAACAAACTATTCAGTAGTTTATTGATCTACCAATGTAGAGAAAACTTGATTTTAAATGTGCAGTGTGCAGAATTTAGTGGAACAGACTTGGCAGAAAAGGAATATAATATTGATAATTATGTTTTGATTAGTGTATAATCACTTGAAAATAAGAATCGTAGTGTTTTCGTTACCTTAGAATGAGCCCTTTATATCTACAGAGGGAGCAGGTCTTCTCCCAAAGAGGCCGCCATGTTGCACCGCCATGTTTCTACAGTAGCCCAGAATGGACAAACCAAACACTGGCTCTAGAGAGGACCTTTCATGTTTTTCACCAGTTTCACGGCCATTGTAGGTTCTCCTACATGCTTGGAGGGGAGGTTCCTCAGTTTGTTGCAATCTGCAACCTCACCTCTAGATGTCACTAAATCTCACACACTGGTCCTTTAATGTTTTATTATGTTAGTAGTGCTTTGTTTACATGTTTTGGCTTATTTTCATGTGTTTCAATGTGCAACACTGAAGACAGAATTCTCTTAGTGTAAGCCGTAAAATCACATATGGCATGCAAAATGAAGATAACTTGAAATGAGGAACTGTGTCATGCAGTTTATCAGATCACTGCATAGATTTGTCACTGATTTAGTTTTTTTTTTTTTGTATCTTAAAATAAAAATCCTTGTCAAATAATGCTGCCAAACAATGACTCATTTTCATCAAAACACCAAATGCAACATCAGATGTTAAATAGCAATGAGAAATAAACATGTAACACTGTAACACTGAAATATTTAAATGAAAGACTTTGTTTATATTACAATGAATACAGCAGATCACAGTAAATACAGATGATCTACAGTCTGACTTCTTAGTAAATCATATGACAGTATACAAGGAAAGTTTATTTATTTAAGTGTATAGCATGATTTTATACCACATATCACAGCATTTATAATCTCAGCTACTGTGGTTTGCAATCCCCGTCCCTAGATGCACCTTTAAAATACATAAAACAACAATAAAATACATACAAAATATCATAAAACACAAACCATTTACAAACAATGGTACAATAAAAGTATCATGAAAATGTCTGTTTCAGTTTGAGTTTACAATCTTCCCAGTCATGAGTTCTGTAAGGAAGTCAACATGTTGATCCCTGAACAGTAAAAGCTGTCTGTCCAAATGATTTATGAAAAGGCAGCTTACAACTCCAAGTAGACGCACCATGTCAACTCTCATTGCAGCAGTTTTCTGTTTTGTAACTATCACAAAGTTTGTGTTTTTGTTTAAGCATTTTTAAGTTTAATTAATGAAAATGGTTCATCCGTGCGGTCCAGCTGTGATGCTGGAAAACCAAAAATAATAAACCATAATTTACACAAACAGAAACTCTACATTACATTTCAACCAAGAAGACAGACCTTTGTTTTCAATCAGCATCAGACTAGAGCTGCAGTGATTAATCGATTAGTCAATCGACAGATAATTAATCGTCAACTATTCTGATAATCAAAGCAAAAATGCCATCAACATTTGCTGGTTGCAGCCTCTCAGACGTGAAGATTTGAAGCTTTCTTTTGTCACATATGATAGTAAAGTGAAACTCTTTGGATTTCGGACAGTTGATCAGACAAAAGACATTTCAAGACGTCACCCTGAATTGATGTTCTTCACTATTTTTCTGACATTTTATGGACAAAACGATTAATGCAGAAAATAATCATCGGCTGCAGCCTGGCATCAGATTAATCAATTTTTGATCTGTAACACAAATTCTTTATGAACATTATTATTAATAGCATTAAGCAATTTCTATGGGGAACTTTTTATAAACTGCTTATTGACAGGAATCTCCAGTGTATTTAGCATTTTTGTTTTTTGTTTATTCAAAGTTGGCTATTTTGCTTATTTTATAACTCATTTTGTTGCTTCTTTGACACCCACTGCACCTTTCTCTGTTTACTTTATAAATTCTTGTTCTTGTCTTTTTCTCTTCGGCAGGTATGTCGTGTCACATAAAAACAGAGGAGAATGAATGCTTAATAAAATGAACATTTTTAATGATACGATGACTGTGTCCGTCAGAGCAGCAGAGATGCTGTTCGGTGGTGGTTGAGTCGATGCTGCGGCTGCAGGAAACACTGGAGGGCAGCAGCAGCCTGCGGATGAAGAGCTGCAGCTTTAAAACCTGAGACACAAATAAAGATCAGTCAGATGAGGAGTTTTATCTGCGGCTTCGACACACAAAAACCTGACCGAAGGGTTTCTACAGGGAAGAACCCTCCTTTACAGGTAACATGATCAATAAAAAAAAAAACAGACAAGTAAATGATGAATCAAACAGCATGTTGGACAGAGAGAACAGGGTGAGTCAACAAATCTGCTTTAGGAGTATTTAAGTATCCTCTGTATCAATACTGTTGGTATTAGATATAGAAACTCATGACAGAGAAACATTTTAAAAGTGACAAACTGACCAACAAACACAAACAGCTTGCAGGACTGTCGTCATTAACCACAGAGAAGCAGCTACAGCTCTGCACCAAGCTCTGCTCAAATAAATGACATTTCAATAACAAGATCCTCTCGGATGTTACTGTCAGCTCCCCGCTGGGGACAGGCATGCAGGACAGGACTGTTTACAGCTGTTACCGAGGCAACGGGATCGGTATGGGACTGCAGCTGTTTGGTGACTGGGTTGGTTGGCATTTGTACGAGCGTCAGTGAAAGGGGAGGGGGGGGGGGGGGGGGGTGTTCTTTCTTTGACAACAGGAAGATGACAGTTCACCATCTTTCCTTGAATATGAAATGTAAATGATTTTTTTAGATAAATTCAGTGATCCACACAAATAACATGTAAATCATTTGCATCTTCCAAGATTTAGAACAAATTCCCTATCTGGTAAAAGGGAAGCTCACCTGTGGAATTAGCACCAGCATATTGCAAACCTCCGTCACAAACTTAATATTCATATTTAGAGCCAAAATAATTGGAATCCGTATGTCGTGGAGTTCTTTCTTTTCTTCTATTATATTCTTTAGCAATTGTGTGCTATGCTTGTTATTAGCAACTAATAATTATTGGTTATTCCAGTCATTTCTTCTTCTTTGGTTGTGCTATATTTCTTCTCCTTTGATAAACTTCAATCACAGTTGAAGTTTAATTTAGTTAGTTTTGATCTTTTTTTTCCTGTTTTGGTGAGATATCTTTTATAAACCCCCTTTTTGCTTTTGTTTTTAATCTCAGCAGCACAATCCCACTCCATTATGTCTTGGGATACAAATAAATAAACTAAACAATATCATGTTCAGTAGCAAGGACCATGTTACAACTATATGTGATTGAAGGTTTAATGGAAATGAGGAAAGTATGAAGAGACTCAGTCTGGGAGTTCTGGTTGGATCAGAAGGGGAAGAGAGGATGAGGGGATGAGGTAGGATGAAGATGAAGAGAGGGTGGGTTGATAAATGATGACGTGGCCCTGCTCCTGAACCCGAGTTAACTAATCAACTTCATTTATTTCAATAGATACATTGATTATGTCCTCGTGTCGTGATCTTTGAAGAAGCCTTTGAAATGAGAAATTGTAGGATCTGAATCTTTGATTGAAGCTTCCTTTTAAGCAACACATATCCAATCACAAGGCTTCTAACAGCAGCGTCAAATCTGAATGAATAGTCAATAAAAAAAAGAGATTTTTGTTGACTTGACTGTAAACAAACTGTACGTCATTTTTTTTGGCAGCTGCTGAAAACTACTGATGCTGCTGTTTCTATTTCTCAACCGCCTTAACAAAAACTGGCATCCAATAACTCTGAATGAAATACAGAATAAAATCAGGAGCGTTCTGATGAATGATGAATAAGTAAAGAAGAGTTCTGAGCAAGGCTGAGCAAACATTCAATGAAGCTTTCACTACTTGACAGTTTCTCTGCGTTTCAGTCAGTATCAAAGTATCAAGGTTCAACACCTTCAACAAGGGAATCCTGTGTTTCAAAGGAAAACTGTTTGAGTTCTCCTTCAAACTATCAAATATTTCACAGTTTGGGAACTTCCATCACTCTATTGGGAAACTTATTAGTTTGGTATTAATGAAACAAAAAAAAACAAAAAAGTAGCTGACCTTCCCCAGCGAGGAGAAGGACGAGGCTGTTGACGTGTGTTTTCTCGGGCCAGCGCGCGACGTTCACCGCCAGGTAAAATCACTGCGTGTGACAGGTGGCTGAGAGTGAGAGCAGACAAACAAACAAACAAACAGCCAAACACACACAGTGAGGAAGAGAGATAGAGAGAGAGAGAGAGAGATGAGGAGAATGCCCGACTGCAGCAACAGATGTAAACGGCTCGCTGCCTGGAACGGCGTCGATGCTAACGGCTGCTACGCTCCAAAGATCTGCTGTTAGTTCCGGTGTTTGTCCAAAAACCACCAGAACAGCTGCAGAATGATGAGCTCTTAACATTTTACTCCAGCTGGAGGAAGAGACACTGACACTTCACACATCCCTCACACATCCATGCTCTGATTTCTCTTCTTTATTTGAAAATAGAAGCCAAGATGGTGCCTGAGCTTTGAGTTTTAATCATTTGAACCCTGATTTTTGCCTATATGTTAACACTGAGATACATTTAAAGTCTCCATGTTTCTTTTGGCTGCACATTCCCATTAAAAGGAAATAATCTTGATGTTTTGTGCATCATTTTAAACACATTTCCACAACATTCAGTCTGACATATTTGGCATCTTTGAGGACTGGGTTTGGTGACACAGTATATGTTTGTATCGAGGCCCTGCTAGCATTCATGCTAATTTATTGCTTTCATAACTTTTTCTGTTTTGCTGCTATTAACTTTCATAATCAGCTGTCATATGTCAGCATTGTTCGGTGTATAAATTTGCACATTAGTTCCCAAAAAAGGGTACTGACTTTAGGGGGCGTGGCCTCGTGGCGTGTGGAGCGGGAGGTAAGTGGACACCAATGACCATGAATGGCGATGTAAAGCTTTGACCGTCACTAGAATCTCATTTATGACCCTTTGTAAAAGTTTCTGTTTGCTACTTGCTCTGCTATGAGAGGCTCCAGTGTGTGTGTGTGTGTGTGTGTGTGTGTGTGTGTGTAGCCCTGCTGTTTATCACAGGTGAACGTTACCGCCGTCAGCCTTGAATATCTTGTAAAGCTCTGAATATAGCACGGTTAGTTATCAGCGTGTTGTGTTTACTGTCACAGAAAAGGAATAAATCTCTCATTCATGTACGACGTCGCCTCTTCTCCACCACCACCTCATCTCTTATCAGACCTGCTAACGCTACCAGCAGGTCTGTGTGAGAGGTGCAAACTGAGGCTACAGTTAGCAGCGTTGTGATATTTATACTCGGTGCAGCAGCTGATTTATGAAATACACCTTGGATCCTGTTACGTCACGATCAGGGAGGAGCAGCGAACTCAGCTGAACTGAATTTACAAATGCAAGCAGACAGAAATAAGCTAATTTTGAGCAGAAAAGCACCTGTGCTAACATCATATGCCAAAATAAGTCTATGTGATTATGTGTCCAGCATAAAAAAACCTTTGACTTAGTGTGAATTTACTCTTCAATCCATCCTTTTACATATATTTCCTGTTTGAAGGTTAATTTCTTGTTGCTGTACTTGGATTCACATGTAAAAGCCTTGAAGAATAAGGCTGGTGTTTTTCTACGTTTTTCTTATTTTCAACCAGAAAAAACAAAACAAACAAACAAACAAACAAACAAACAAAAACATGCATTAGTCTTTCTCTCAATACTTTCCGACTTCCTTACTCTGTCTGTGGCACTCGGCCTCAGGCTTCATTGGTTTTACGTCTTCATCCTGCCAAGGAGGTAAATCTTTAAAAATGGCTCACGGCTACAGTATATGGTTTTATTTTCAACAAAGCAAAGTAATTTCCTGAAACAGCAGGCCACTGTAAATTTTTTTTTTTGCAAACGTCCCTCAAACCGGAGGAAAGAGCGGATTTGTCGGAGACTATATTCAGCGGTGGATTAATACACATTTTATGCTCTAATGAGTATTTTGGGCAGCAGAACTGTGTGTGATTGTTGTGAGAGCTGCTGTATGTACCTTCCCTCCAGTGTTTTTTGTGCTGTAAATCAAATCATTCCTTTCGACGTGGACCGGGCCTCAAAATCTGCAGGTTTTTTTTACCGCTGCCAAATCCTCCGCCAGGTGATTTCACTGATAAAAACGCATTCAGCCTCATAGGTTGAACCAATCAGACTTATTTCTTTTTGAAGTATTCCTTTTACTCGACGCATAAAGCTGGCTTTCTATCGGCTCCGGGACTCTGTTGTAGTCGGTGACACAAAGCCCGAGATAAACCGGCTTCAAAACAGCTTTTTATATCTGTGTAAGAGCGGCTGGAGTCACAGTAGAGTATGAAATAAATACAAATAAAAAGTCAAGTGAAACCCTGAACAAATAAAAGGACAAGGAAGAACATCAGGATGAAGAAATCCTGGCTAGAGCATGATGTCTGAGCTTGTAGAATTAACATGTTTTTCTATATTCCTGCGTCCACAGAGCAGATAAATGTTTATTTGCTCTCCAGGCCTCAGCAGTAGAGAGAGTGTGTGTGTGAGTGAGTGTGAAAGGCCCAGATGGGGTTTTTTCAGATGTGAGTTCAGAGGCTGTAAAGCTCAGTGACAGAGCAGACTGTGGTCAAACACCAGCGGCCAGAAGGCAATTTACTCCACACCAAACATTTATTAGAGTCTAAGCTGCTGCTGCTGATGGAGGTTTATCTTCCAGGTTCACTTCTCTCTCTCTCTCTCTCTTTCTGATCCTCTGCTCAGTCCTTTTTCCTTTCTTTGTCTCTCTTCATCCCTCTGTGCTTATTTGGAACAACACTGTTTTCTCCCAAATGTTGGTTTTTAACTTTACTGTTCTAAGCATCTTTCTTTTTTTAGCCCAATAATGAGACTGAATTGGCATTTTGTTTCGTTTTATTTGTCAGTCTGACATTTTGTTCACATGAACCCTTTTCTTTTTGGTTGTTTTTTGTCTGAACCGGTCGGTAGTTACTGATGTATCTGTCGAGGGGAAACTCCAGTCGTGTTAACTAGGAGCAGATAACTTATCATTTGTCATATTGGTTGAAAAGATTCGTCACTTTAAGGGTTAATATTTTTGTAAGTTGACTCACAACAACCTGCACAGCTGCATCTATGTCATGCACGCTTTTTGTTTGCTGATTGACTTGATGACACAGATATCGATGAGCACATCACAGATCCTTTTTGAATTGCTGAAAATATTGAAAATCTGGAAACAGGCTTTTTAACATAAGTTGACAATTATTGTGTAAATATTCGACAATAAACACTTTTATAAGGTTTGACAACATGCCAGTGGCTAAAGGGCAACACATACACAGACTGTTACATCTATCTGTGGTGCACATACATATACATAAGCTTAGATATAGTCAAATGATACTATATTATAGTCAAATCGGGTGGATGGAAGCGTACCTGTAGGATGCAGTAGTGCAGCAAACTCAGTGTTTAGACCATAGATGTGTTAGGAAGCGTAAGTTCCCCAGCAGCTCAAAAAACAAATAAATAAATGAATAAAAATCAGGTTTTGGGCCTATATATAATGTGTACTAGAGTCCTTCTCCAGCTGAGTCAGTTGAGTTCTCTCCCTGCACACTTTAATGTCTTCTCAGGTTTTATTGGACTGAGTGGATCAAATTCTGATAGTACAGAGTCATTTCGGGGTAGTTTTAGAGCTGTTTCCTATTGTGTATTGGAAAAGGTCTCCTGGGGGGGCCAGTGGGCACCAAGTGACCTGCAGTTCTGACTGTGGACACCAAAATCACCTCACAGCCCAGAACTAATCCTGAGGGGTTTGGGTGACAATGATCACAGCCGAGTCACGGTCGAGGTACTTGCGAGTTTTACTCTAAAGGAAATAGACTTGAAGCCGAAAAAAAGATACTTTTGGTCACAGTTGACATGAAACACACCTGGAGGCAGAGCTGAGATAATGAGAATATTAATACCAGGTGTAAATGCAAAGGCCTGTGATTTTCCAGACACAGATCGCAGGTTTATAAATAAAATACAGCCCCTTCTGTTGATCCCGTTTTTACACGCTCCGGAGGTGATGTGTTTCACGTCTCGGATATCTCCAGCGGTGATGAACACATGAAACCGGAGAGAGGAAGAAGCTCAGACTGAAGGAGGACTCTGCAGACTCTCAGCGGTCAGCGCACCTTCCTGCTGGTTTACAGATCCTCCAACGGCAGCAGGAAAATAATAAGATGTTTCTGCAGCTAAAGTCACGTTCTCTGGCCAAACAAGGAGCTGCCCTTAACCCTCTGATTCCCGCTGTTCCGGGCTATGTCAGCCTCCAGCACCTGATCCATGACTGAACTCCCTACTCCTACACTAACCAGAGGTCAGAGGTCAGGGCCTGGAGCAGGTAGGGATTTAGTCTGCTGCCTTTGGGATGATGTTATGAAATCTTTTCCTCTAAAGTTTCTTTATTGAAACAATTCAAAAGTTCTAGTCTCAGATGTCCATTGCGCACAGGTTTAAAATAAGGTTTAATCCCACATTTTATATAGTTTTATGAGCAGCCTGGCATCTCCTGGGGAAGAACCCCAATCGCAGTAAAAAGTATGTGTGTGTGTGTGTGTGTGTGTGTAAACATCTTGGCAGAAACCCCATTAACACAACAGTATAACCTCAGCTAGAGGGACTAACAGAGAAGATCTGTAGCAACTGATGAAACAAAAGAAACTCCCAAAGTTAAAATAGTTTGTACTTGTTTTTTTCTCCCACATGAATAAACATATTATATTACAAGAGAAAAGACAACTGCAGCACAAAACCTATACCAACATATTACAGACTCTATTTAGATGACCGAATTCTTCAGAAGTGTAACTTGTTTGTTGGTCCCATACGGCACCAAACAGTTGGAGGAAACAGTCTGAACGGCTGTTTTAGGAGAAATATTTGGATTTGGATGATTGGTCTGGTATTTGGATCAGTCACTTCCTGTGTGGAAGAGATTTCCCACCAGTGACCAAACTGACACCAGTATTTAATTTGGACAAACTGGGAGTCTCAATCCTGATTCAAGCTGATGAGATGCCCAGATTTTTTTTTGCTTTGCTAGTGGCGATGTCCAGAGATGGATTTAACAACTATGCCAGCACTTTGGTCCAAAGAGAATTTCACTACGGGGCCAAATGTATGTGGACAGCCACACATCACTCTGCTGCTATAACTCGCTATATTGCTGCTATATTTACTTTTACTGGTTTCAGACTTTCCACCAGATGCAGAGATGGCTACAGGGATCGGCATCACTGAGGTCCAACAATGATGTTGGGTAATAAGGTCTGGCTGAAGTTGGATGGTTGGGGCTCTGTGCAGGCCAGTCAAGTTCTTCTACACCAAACTGGGAAACTTTATAGAGCTGGTTTGTGCCACGGGGTAATGTTATGTTAAAAAAGGAAAGAGACAAACACAAACTGCTGCCACAAAATGCTAAAAATGCTATTGTCTAAAAAAGATGGTAACTGTGCAAATGTATGTGAACAGTGAAAGTTTTACAAATATAAAACCTTTATGGATTAAAAACTCATAATTCAAAGAGTAATAATTGACCTTGTTTGCAGTTCAAAGTGTCCTGTCAACAGTTTTACAGATGTCTCTTTTATAATGGTGGTCTATGGGGAAAATGCTGTCTGGGCCGCAGGGGATTTTCTGTTTTAGGTTTAGATTTATTGCCAACAGTTTAATATATGTTAAAATACAACAAATCAGATATTTGTCAGGGATAAAACGATAAAATCCCAGATCTATTTCCATCATCGATCCTGGTTTTCACAGTCCATCAACCATTAAACAAGTTGGGGACAGGAGATCGTTGTCAGATATGAAGAAATACAACAATATAGACAACTGAATCCTAAGACCAAATAATTGATAAAATACTTCTAGGATGTAGTCAAGATAAAATAGTAACAGTTGTTCCAGTACTGCGAGTGTCAACACTGTATCAGCTCTCTTAATACACTCATATGCTAACCTGACATGTGCAAAAATGCTACGTAAAGTTTAATAAAAGCTTATCTTCAACTCCCGTGATATTCTGTACAGTTCTCTAGCTGAAGAAGAGTGAACTAAGAGCAAAGGAACATTATTATTGCATATGAGCAAACTCAGATTCATAACAGTATCTGCAAACCAAACAAATGTTCAGTCATATAAAGTTTAAACTGTATTTTGTCGCCTTACCAGTCTCAAAATACAGTAAGCTTTACCTGTGACAAACATAACAATAGTCAGCAGCACTGTTCTTATCACCGCTCTTGACATTGCTAAGCTCAGGATGACCTCTGCTGACCTTTTTTATACAAGCACAGATGCACTGAGGAGTCTCCACTGCTGTCGCTGGCACAAAGGAATCAATAAACCTGCAAAATCTCTATTAACTGTAAAATTAGGAGTGGGGGCCCGGGGGGGCTTCTAATATGCATTCAGTATAATGTGAAGCAGTCTTAATACTATAAAATCCTGTTCATAAAAATGCACTGTAAAATGGGCAACAGGATCAGTGAAATGGAAACTGACTGAAAGATGCATCAGATGTTTTGTGCTTTGATAAGAGGCTTTAGATTTTTATGCCAATAAAACACATTTGAATTGAAAATCAAATAAGAGTGAGAGTGAAGCGCAGCACATCGTGCGGCTGTAATCGGCCTCCCTGTTTTTATTAGCAGATGGATTTGCCATCGGGCCGCACCATTGGTTTAACCTCCTAATCAGGTATCGCCTCACTCGCCCCGCTGCTACTGCTTCAATTAAGGCTGAGAGGCTGAGAGAGAGAGAAATAATGAGAGATGGTGAGAGAAGATGCAGGAAAATGAAAGTGGCTGACAGAGACAGATAGATGGAGAGATTCTCACATATATGAAAGAGCAAACAGAAGATAAAAAACACCAGGAAAGGAGACTCGAAAAGGGAGGATGAGATTATTGTTTATATTTTTCATATATTTCTTTGTCTCAACATGTTTTTCTGTTTATATTCTGGCTGTTTTCATACTTTCCATCCGCAAAAAAAACATCTAATGTTTCATTTAATCTCTCTCTGTTATCATGAACTCTTGTTATTTGTGCTGGAACTCTTATTGTAGTTTGTCACTTTTGCCAAACATATGTTTACACTGATTTTAGTTGTTAATTGCCAGTTGTTTTTTATTTAATGTCTCGTTTACTCCGCTTATCCATCTAGTTTTATTTGGTGTGTGATTAGATGTTTTCACATAACACATTTAAGTCCAGTTATAGTTTGTTTTTGGGGAAATATTTCTTTCTCTGCTTCCTGCCTCACTGACATTAACATATGGATGTGTGAAAGAAAATTATTTTAATAAGACCCAAAGCAGCAAGAGAAAAACTGCAATCAATGCCTGGTGTTCTTAGCAAACAGATTAAAACACACAGCACAAACTTAGGATTTTAGACTCTGATTTAAATTTTAATTCTCATTTTAACAAAGTCATTAAAACATACTTTTTTCATCTCAGAAACATTGCCAAAGTCAGAACTTTTTAACTCAGAGAGATGCTGAAATGCTCATTTACACTTTTATTACTATTTAGATTATTCTAACTCCTGTTTTACTGGATTACCTAAAAAGTCTATCAGAAAACTACAGCTAGTTCAGAGTGCTGCAACCAGAGTCTGGACTAAAACAAAGAAAATAGATCCCATCACCCCACTGCTGGCTACCTGTATCTTTCAGTTTTGAACTTATTTTACTTGATTATAAAGCTTTAAATAACCTCGCTCCTCCTTACATCAGAGATTTTCATTTTATATTCCAGCCAGATCACTAAGGTCCTCCACTGCTTCTCTTTTAAATGTTCCTTATGTGTCCCATTAAAGTACTGGTGAGGCTAACGTCTGTTTCTGTGCCCCTAAACTGAGGAACTGCCTCTGGATATTAGAATGACAGCTCTCTCTTTTTAAAGGGAATTTAAAGCCTTATCTTTTAAATCTGGCTTTCTAGCTTAGCTTTAGCTTTAGTTTTTGTGTTTTAATCATTGATTTTTATAGGTGGTGCTACTTGGTGACATAGCTACTACTCAAGCTAGCTGGAAAGATGCTCGTGTTAGTCACAAGAGCTAACAGAGCTAGCTTTAAAAGCATACCTGATAGGGAAAGTCTTGTACTTGTTGAATAATTAGCTGATGCTTACTTGAATATATGAAGTTTATTGAAAACAAATATATGACATCAGAGAGGCCTTTGGCACAGTGTACACATGGATACAGTCGCACAAAAACCTTAGCACAAACAGGAAAACAATCACTTCTTATAGAGTTGCTAAGGTCACGCCACCAAGGAGGAGAGAAACAAGGACACTTGGTGTCAGAATGAACTAATTGGAAAATAATGCAGGCAGCGGGATGTTACCCATCCAAGGTTACCACCTTATCTCCGAGCCTGGCGCCGTGAACATAAAACATCTCTTGTATGAGACCTTGAAGGCCTGAGTGAGACCCTGTAGATTAAGTCATCACATCAAGGCTCCGATTAGCACATTATTATGAAAAGACATATAGCTCATAAGATGAACATTTCCATAAATTGAACATTGAACATCTCTCCTTCACAAATGAGCATTTTTTTCTCTCATAGTACCTTAATTGAGCAGTTTATATTAGCAGAACACGGTTAAATAAATGTGGATGATGTAACAGCTAATAAAGTCTGTAGCTTCTGTAGCTTTGGCTCCCTCAAAGGTCAGCACAGTCGGTCAGTGGTGCAAATTTGTAAATGGCAGCCTTTATCATAGCGCTTCTGTCCAAAATTTGAGCATCAAATCTCACCGAAGTTGAACTCGGCGCAAAAGATTGTGTGTGTGCAAATCCACTGATTGACACGATTTGATTGAAATGAACAGATTTTGGCGCAACTTCCTGATGTGATCGAGCCTTTACGCTGATGGTGCTCGTTTGCTGTTTGTCTTGTGACAGTAAACATCTCAAATATCAGTATTATGACAACCTGTAAACAGAAAACAAAGCTAACGCAGAATATGGAGAAACACATGAGCAGAAATCCATTTGTAATAATTCATCCTGTGTGTTAGAGCCTATCAGAAATCAGTTAGCTTCCCGTAGAGATTTTCAGCATCTCTCCTGTAAACTGCAGCAGTGACCCGGCTGTGGAAATCAATGTGTTCACTCTCTAATTACGCCTCTGTAATGGATCCACCTGAGCGAGTTCAGCGCTGGCTGCGCTTTGCTGCAGGCAGGAGACTCCATCTTGGTTTAATGGGGACTTTGTCATTCAGGCTTGCAGCTCCCTGATGCAAACAGCAAGTACTTAACTGGCTCGCTTTACCTTCCTCCTTCACTCTACCTTTCTTTATTTTCTTCCCTATTTCACCTTCCTCGCTGACTATACCTGGGATTATCCTCCTCTCATTATTTTCCTCTGCTGCACTTTTTCTTACTTGTTCATTTAAATTATTTTTCTCCATCTGTCTATCTTATATTCTCTATCCTCTTTCCCTCAGCTCGTCTCTTCCCTCGTAAAATTAAGTGTTTTGTTGTTTTTTTCTTCTCCAGGACTCCATTTACAAAGTTTGCTTTATGTTGCTAAAAAGTCCACATTCAAACTAGGCTGATCTCCTGAGACTTTCGGTCGACGCCGGAGCTATTGTCAATCAGCGGAGGACATTTTGAACATTTGTCAATGTGTTAAACCTTTGGGAGAGGGTGTAAACTGAGCAGGAATAGATGAGGTGCGGTGTGATGTAGCCTACAGCTGTAGGTCTATTACTGCTGTCTTTCACACTGTGATAAATGACAGTCGCAGCTAGAGACTGGCTGCACAGTTCAGTGGTGGAAACTGAAATTTGGATGAGTTTGAAAGTTTGGAAGGAAGTGGAGGCTTGAAAGATTTGACAGAACATGATTTAAACTTAGAGGGAAGCAAAGGTGTATATACAGCTCGGAGACAATGAGAACATTTAATTAGTATAAACAGTTCAAGGTGAAGGTTTAAATGACAAAAAAAAAAAAACAAAGAACAAAACTGAAGTCAATTTAAGTCTATTCAACACAGTTTCAAGGGGTTCACAAGATAATAAAACATAGAGAAAGCTTAAAGATTTGGAAGAAACCTTGGATCAACAAGAAGGTTTGGTTGAAAGCGAATGTTTGAAGAAATAAAAAGGTCGGGATGAAGTTGAAGGTTTGGAAACAAGAAGGGACGCAATTACATTTTGATGAACTGATTTATGAAGGTGAAAGTTTCAAGATTGATTTGGAAGAACATGAATGTTATGAAGATTTACAAGTGAAAGCCTGGAAGAAGCTGAACATTTGGATGAAATTGTGTTGAAATATGTTTGTCTGTGAAAATATTTGGATGGGTGATTGAATAAAGGTGAATATTTCAACAAAGGGTAATGTTTGAAAGAAGATATGTTGATGAAGTTGAAGGTCGAGATGAAGGTGAAGGTCTAGAGGAAAAGGAATAAAACCTGAATTCTGGTTTAGATCAAAGCTTTTGACAAAGATTTAAAGTTTTTTAAGACAATTTGGATTAAGGTGAAGCATTGGATACAATTTAAAAGGTTGAGGTTTGAAAGAAGATTGGATAAATATTAACGGCCCTATCTTACACCCGGTGCAAGGCACAACCCAAGTGTCTTTGCTAGTTTAAGACCGTGGTCCTAATATTTATCAGAATTAGCTCATCGCAGTAATGATGGATGAAATTCTCTAATTATTTGACCAAATCATGGCAAACACATATGTATTTAAATAGACCTGTCAGGTTGAAGGTGTCTGTCAAGACCAAGAAAACGAATTTCAACAATGGACCAGACACAGATACATGAGCACATGAGGAACACATGGGGAAATAAATGAAGTGAAAACAATGAGCTCTGGACAGCTCCTAGCTGCAGCCAGCAGCAGGTTCAGCACCTTGGAGAGCTCATCAAGTCCTAACAACTGTGTATGATGATTTTTTACATGATTAAAATTAATGATTGAGTTTTTGAACAATATTCAATAAATATTCTTAAACATTTTTGAGATTACAGTGATCAGGTTTCCATACTTTCAGCATTTACTGCTGATTTTACCTTTTACTCCATAACAAAATGATTTTAAAGAAAAGCAAAGCTGTGATTTAAAAAATAAACCTGTTAAAAAAAAAAAAACAAACAAAAAGAAATTGCAATGAATTAATGAACAAGATCTTAAACTGGTGGTCTTCTTCCTCCAGGTGAGGAGCAGGAGGTTTAGATAAAGGTTAATGTTTGAAAGGAGTGAAGTTCTGGAAGGAAGTTTGGATATAGAGGAAGGTTTGGAAGATGGTTTGAGATGAAGCTTTGAATTATTCTTCAAAAGTTAGGGTTTGGAGGACGATTTAGATGAAAGTTTATGTGCAGGTGAGGGTTTAAAAACGTGTTGCTGCTTGTTTATTTTTATCCATTCAACAATCCAGACAGAGATACAACCAATTTTATTAGCTGAAGCCAAACAGCCAGGAGCTGCTCTTCTATCAGATTTGTTCTTTTTTTCCCCCCAAACGTATACAAATCTATTTAATCTGCCCAGCAACCCCAAATGACATTTGGAAGTCTGTGCTCATTTTGCTGCCTGAGAGCAGCAGAAACAACCAGAGGCCCCCCGGTGTTTACCGAGTTTACATTGATGCTGTCCCGCTCTGCTCGGACTGCTGTAATAGGACTCAATACTTCAAGCCCCTGGCCACTCAACCAAAACACCGAATCACTGAGTGGGTACGATGTGATAATAACAGCCAAAGGTAATGTGCATGCAAGTGTAAATGTTAGAGAGTGAGTGAGTGTATGTGTGTGTGTGTGTGGGGGGGGGGGGGGATCTATATTTCTGTTTGGCTGGTTGAGGCACCAACAGCAGCAGATTTATGCCAGTAAATGTTGGATTGTCGGCTGTATCTGGACTCAAAACAAACCTTCAACAGAGCTGCATGTTAACGAGACGGCCCTGGGTATTAGTGATTGGAAAGCTACCGATTATATCTGCATGTGTTTGTTTGTGTGTGTGTGTGTGTGTGTGTGTGTGTGTGTGTGTGTGTGTGTGTGTGTTTGCAGCATCTACCAGAGAAGAAACAGATCAAAAGATCCATCTGGAAGTCTAAAATCAGCTTCCTACCATCCCACATTGTTGTAATGTTAACAAACTGCTGTCATGTTAACAAGATCATTTTCATTTTCTAGGATCTTTGCGTACATTCTAGTGTCGCATTGTTTAATATGCAATCTCACGTTGTGTGTGTGTTAATGAGCATGTTTCTTTGTTTTGTTTCATTAGGTGTTAACTTCATGTTAATTACAAATGTAATATAATTGCTGTTCAGAACTAAATGTAAGTGTTTTCTGATTGGCAGAACAACACAATTAACTCCTTTCCTGATTTGACATAACAATGGTTGAGGTTTAGTTGGGCAGAAAAACAACTTGGTCATTGTTGGGGTTAAAATAACTACTCAGTTAGGCAGTTTGGTTGGATGCTGTTTTTAACACCTACAGCCAATTGTCTCCTTTCCCACACACACATACACACACACCTATTGTGGTGTTGTCAGGTGGCCCATAGGCCTTCCTGCAGTAACAGGGTATAAATATAAAGCTGTACACGCGGAGAGATGAGCTGCTGTACGGATTGCACCTTGACTAACAGCGTCGCCACCGGCCCTCTTCCCTGTTAGCAGGGTTGCCCTCTGCTTCTGACGGCGTTTGAAAATCCTCTCCTCAGTTCGGCAGGAAGATGAAGGAGAGCCGGTCTGCCTGCAGAGCCTCTCCGCCTCAGGCATCATGTTGGAGAATTTGTTTTGTTTTTCCACCTCGCTCCTTGTCTCCTCTCTTTTTCTGCAAGTCTTTCGCTGCTTCCCGTCTGCAGAAATAGATACAAGCTCACTGGGGTTTGATGGTGCAGAAAAACTCCAGAATATCAAAACTATCAAGGATGAGTGAGGTTTTATGGTTTAGTGAGCTGCTGTTCTGCTGCTTCTGTCTGTGTGCATGTGTGTGTTTTCTTGTACAATAAAAGGTGGAAACCTCAGAAGCAGATGGACTCCAGTTATCTGCATGAAGTGTTGATGAACTCATCTCACCCCTTCACAGAAATTAATGAAAAAATCTTAACTGACACAACTTTAAGACTCTGCAACATGCTAACAGTAGTTAACAACACACAGTTAAAATCGGACTATTTTCACTTGTGACAGTTTTATTATCCCATTAAACTGCATTTATCATTTATGGACACAAAAAAACAGAAAACACTTGACATATAAAGTTGTACAAGTTCTTCCACACCTGGAGCTGGTTTTGTGCACATGAGCCTTCCTTTAACTGTTGTTACAAAGTTGTAAGCACATATTGTATGCTGTAGCATTTACATTTTCGTTAATTGGAACTCCACTGACCATAGCTGTGTGGTGTTCTGGCTGCATTTGTCTGCTTTCTGGCGGCTTCAGTGTCCACTGGAAATGTTTCAGAAGTAGAGTATCTCTTTTCCATAGTAGTTAAAGGTACTCTGTGGAGTGCCTGACCTCTAGTAGCATTTTGTTTGTCTAATGCATGTACATGACAGACATGCCAACAGTTTCACACTATTCCGGTGATCTAGAGGGGGTTGTAATGTGCCAAGACATTCATCAATGCACCAGCAAAAGCAGGAAAGAAGAAGACTGCAAGCAAGTAAATATGGATGTAAATAACGCAGGATTTAAAATACTACAAAGAAATGGCTTTGTAAATGTTGTGTGAGGAAGGAAATGCAAATACACTTTTGTTAGACTTCAAGGATACACACAATTCATTAGGGTGAGTAACACTTAAAGTGGCTATAATCAATAGTTTTTATTATAACACTGTATGAGCAGTCAGTGTGTGATGTGTTGGTTGTGGCTCGTAGTGATGAACCTACAGAGAATTATCAGCGACTCTGCAGCTCCTCTCGGCTTTACAGAGCTTCATAGTGAGTTTCAGCTCATTGTTTATCTGTCCGGCTGCAACTTTACTGTTCTGGTTCACTCTCAGCGTCTCATAGCGTCGTTTTCGGTTGCAGCAGGCAGCTGTTTTCAGAGAAAGGGCTGTAAAAAGCCACTGTACACTACCTGCTCAGCACCAAACATCAAACAGAAACAGTTAGCTGTAGACTAGCTGGTGAACATAGTGGAGCATTTAGCAGCTAAAGAGCCAGATATTTGGTAGAGAGTAAAAACAGAGATAAAAGAGAGTGAATATTGGATTTACATTCACCAGGTGGACAGAAACACGACTCTAAATGAATGATAATGTTGCTCCGTAACTGCTGGATGTGGAAATAAGCAGCTGTTTGCTAACAAGTTCAACATATCAATGTAAAAGGTGATGATATGTCAGTGTTTTGTTCACTACCCCAGGTGGCCAAAAAATCAGTTAATGCAGGTTTAATGTGGGCATTATTGTTGTTTGTTCAAAACAAAACTCTACAGAGCCCTCTTTAAGAGTTGTTGTCTTTGGGTTTTACAAGCTAATTTAAATGTGTTGGAAGATACTTAGTGGCTATACAAACATATGCGGACAAGGGTCTCCACATAATTTTGGCCATAAAATGTAAACTAATACCAATAACTCCCCAACTGTATGTCTAGAGTGCCTTTAACCTACATTTTAGGAGGCTGCTAAGTACCCATTTACAGACAGTGCCCGTCACATTTAAGTATAATCTAAACCCACCTGCTGCTTCTTTCCTCCACAATAATTTTCACTGCATCATAACTCATGTTAATTACAGAAGTGGCTGAAACACTTAAATATCAACTTAGCAGAAGCAGAAACACTGGTTTCATAATTTCCTTAAAAAAGTGAAGTTCATGGAAAAGCAACATAATTAAAGCGATAAGAGCACTCGTTTAATCACAGGTTGTTTCTAAATGATGGAGTCTTTATAGAGTCTGTAATATCCAACAGCGACTTGCTTTTGTGCCGTCAGTCATTTTGTTATCTAAGAAGTCTCATTTCGGAGTTTATACTCCTTGAATGAAACTTCGGCTGATCTCCCTCTCTTCTGATGCTAATGGTATCAGAGACAGAGAGCATCTGTTGAAAATCGCTCGGTGGACCTTCAACCTCTTGGCATTCTTTCCCTCACTCGACCATTCACAGACTATTAGAGCATTTACGCCACGGGTATAGAGGGAGCTGCTGAACTCATTTCACAGGTTAATTAGAACAAAAGGATCAGCCTTTCACCGGGCGAGAGGCTTTCGATTATTGAAAGGTTGTGGCTCGCTCTCCTCCCTGCGGGCCTTTGGTGTGAGGACAGAGTATATTGGGCTCCATCACAGTTAAATGCCACCTATCAATCACCTGATCACACCTGGTCGTCGTCATTAGCGCCCCCCGTGATTGAGAGGTAAGCTTTGTAGTCATCCTCAGGCAAAGGATATTAATATGCTGCATATCTGCGGGAAATGACATGACAAGTTGGGTCAGCTTTTCAAAATGAGTGTGAGCAGGTAGACTGGAGGAGTTGAAGAGTCAAGTGCTGATGGACCAACATAAAGATGGAGGTTCCAACCCCATTTGGTAAAATAACATGACCACAGTGACTAACTGTAATTGTTTTTTTGTTTTTCAAAGTAGGGCAATGTTTACATCCAAGCAATAGACCAATTTGAACGCTCGCTTAATGACATAGAGTATACAAATGGTGTCAACATATCTTTCTCTATTTCTCACTGTTACTCATTTACAACAGATACATTTAAACCTCTACACACAGACCAGTACTTAACTCAATCTATAATGCATCTTAATAATAATAACTTATTGTTAAGCCTCTGTTTTAAAGGCTGTTTAGATTAAACATCTCATAAACTGAAGATTAGGATCATGTTTTATAGATATTGTGTATAATGTATATTGCCATTTTTTAAATAGCCAGTCTGCTTGTAGACTTTTCACTCTAGACGATGTAGTACTTTGGATTTATTTAGATCTGTCTGTACAGTATAACATCACTGTCACCAACTGTTGCTCCATAACTGCTGGATTTGTAATTATGCAGCTGTTTCCTAACAAGTTCAACATATCAATTAAAAGATGTTCACAGCTTGTTTCTGCTGCCCCCTGGTGGATAAAAAACTGTTACTGCAGGTTCAACAATTATTTTGTGATCAGCATTCAGACTGAAAACAGCTCTGTGTTAAAACAGTGCAGAGGCTGTGGTGGTGGTATGAGACAATGAAATATGATCCAGGAAGTCCAGTTGGAGCTACAGATAATACGTTAAAAAGGCTTATCAGATGCCATAACACTACAGAGAAGTTTATAATACTAACAGACAGGATTCTGGAAAGTTATCATGACGGCAACTGTTTTATCTTTTGTTATAATGATCTCAAGGTAAAGTCAAATACAGCGTTCTCGTTACAAAGTAATCCAACCAAAATGTGCGCTTGTATTTATGTGATTGGCCAACCCAACACCTTGCTGGATGACGTCAGGTTGTGTTGTGGCAAAAGTTGAGTCTGGTTTCTGCCAGACATTGATGCCAACTAATGGCTCATAAAATGATAACACACCTGTGTATGAAGATATCATTTTCCATCAGATGACTCTGCCAGCTGATAAGCTTTGATCTATATCTTGTGACCATTTGACTTTCTCACTCGCTTTTCATTGATCAGTTTCAGCCAGATAAAGGTCAGGAGTTCACCAACCTCAGACCATCCCACCATCACTTCCACCTCTCCTTATTCTCTTTAGAAAAACCAGGAGGCCTGCCATCAACACAACAGATTCTTTCAAATCGAGTAGGAAGGAGAACTAAGAACGTCCCTGATTCAGACCTTTAGACGCCAAACACACACCGCATCTCCACTGAATCACACTAATACACAGAAACATCTGCTCCCTCTCTGAGCTTTAAGAAACGTTATCTGTATTCACAGGAGTCTTTTCATTAGATTTCTGTATTTTTGTTCTGGTCCTCTTCAACTCTGAAATGACGAGAATCAAGGAAAACATTCAAAAGTCAAAGGCAGAGAAGTGATTCAGGTGTACATACTCTATGTTGGCCTTTGGAGAGGAGGGAAAATGATTAAATACCACAGAGGAAATGGATTCTCGTATCCGCACGTTTACAGGCACAAAATACACAAACTATTCATGGCTAGGTATAAAGAAATACATTACGGAGGCACCAGAATCAATAGAAATATATACACTGTCAACATAAGTGCTCTTCTGGTCTTTATTCGTTAGCTGAAATGGTTTGTATAAAGAGTCCTGACACCTTTTTAAAGTAGAGAATGGGTGAAACTATGGTGATAGTCTACATTTTCCACATTATCAACAAATCAAATGAAAAGTCCAAAACTAGCAAGTATTGTGTGTGTATCCAAAGCCTGATATATCTTATCCCTCTGTGCCACCTCCACTGTGCTTCAAAAACTATTAAAAACCCATCAATGAGCCACACCGCTGGTGAAATATTCCTTTATTACCATGAACATACCTGCTGTAGTTTATTTTACCTCAGTCCCACACACACACACACACTCACATCGTGCTGCCAGAAATATTCACTAAAGCACCAAATGTGGATTAATCCGCCGCTGAAAATAGTCCCCAACGAATGCACTAGTACATCCTGTTTGAGTAACATTTGCTAAAAACTACAGTTCCCAGCTGATTAAGGAAATTACTGAGCTGTTTTTAAAAATGAAACTATGCAGTTGTGAGATTGCGCAAGATTTATGTCTTAATTAGGAGCCTGTGGGCTTGGAGCTGCTACAGACAGGGTAGTAAAGTCTTTGTCTTTTTATGAGATTTCTTGTTGATAAAGGATGGATAGTATAATGCTAGCCCTATCATTAAAAGAGACATATTATGCTTTTTGTGATTTTCTGTTATTTACATTATACTGTTATGATGTGGATATCTATCCTAAACACGGTCAAAGTTCCAATACTTGAGGTGAACGTATATAGAAATGCTCCCTGCAAGTCAAAAGTCAGGGCTTCAACCTGCTCTAAACACTTTGTCTTTTTCTACCTTGCTGCAAGCTGACATATACATATACCATAGACTGTATAAAAATATGGACGTAATTACCGTGACGTTACCTGTTGGTTTCTGAAGAGCAGTTTTGAAGCTCAAAGTGAGCTGCTCTGGCCATCGCCATCTTGGCAGTGCGTGACTCTGCCTAACTCCCAGCCAATCAAAAATGGGCAAAGAGGCGGGCCGAATGGCTGAAACAATCCACCTAGCGGCTGGCAGACCTGTCACTCAAAGCAGTCATGTCCTTCATTATGCATAACTTTACAGCTTAATAAAATTTAAACGGATGAGTTATAAATAAATTCACCCCCCGTACAGTTGTCATGAAAGAGGAAATTAGTTATAGAGACCAAAACCGTTTTATGTACCAGGCTGTAAACATGTTTATTTCTGTTGTAAAGTTGGGCATTTTAACATGGGGGTCTATGGGGATTGACTCGCTTTTGGAGCCTCAAGTGGCCATTCAAGGAACTGCTGCTTGACATATACATAAACGACCATCCGTTCCATAGCTTTGGTTGCTAAGGCCGCCGGGTGTTGACCGGCCAATCAGAACAGAGTGAGCTTATCGGGACAGAAGCCTTAGGGAGACAGGAGCTAAAACGGCCTGTTTCAGACAGAGGCTGAACTGAGGGGCTGCATAAAGGGCCAGTATAAGATAATAAGGAGTTTTTTGAGCTATTAAGCATGCAAAGATATTCCAGTAGAGCCCCAGAATATAAATATAGACCTGGAAATGTGCAGAATATGCCTCCTTTAACAAAATGCTTCAAAATGCGTTGATCTTTCCATAATCCACAAACCCTTTAATAAAACCTCAGGCTCCATTAATGCTTCAAATTGTCTTTAAATTGCCAGATTAAGAGAAATGCTGCTTCAATTAGCCTTTAAATTAAGTTGTTAAAATGCTTTATCATTAACATAAAAAAGTCTGAGGATGATATGCAACACGGAAAACCTCAGTGTTGGGCTACTAAAGATCACATTAAGTCATTGTATCCCTTAAATGAGTCCCTTCATCTTAATATGAAAAGATTAATGGGCTATTTGTTCCATGTCTACATGGTGGGGTTGTAAAAGTAGTTTAATTAAATGCTGCTCTGAGTTTTGGAGGGACTGTAGAAATGAGACACACCTGACCCCAAACACATATCAAAATGCTGATGGAGGAGACCAAATTAATGCAAGTGCTTCTTTCTTAATGATAATAGCTGAGATAAACGTTAAATTTCCTCGAAACCAAACAGACACGTCCCTAATGACTCCAAATTTACCCCAATTTGTTACAACTTGAGTGACTAAAAGAGGAGTCATACATGAGTAAAGTTTAGAAATTGCTTTTATTGTTATTATTAACTATTTTTAGCTAAAATACAATCAGGAACATCATTCATGAGTGCAGTGTGCAGATGAGTGTAGCAAAACACAAAATCTTAAACCTGCAGTAACTGATTTTTTTGAGGAGTTTATATGTGTCAGTAAAAATTTAGATGTAGCAGAATTTACTCAATAAACAGCATCAAGGACACCTGAAAACCAACAGTTTAAACCTGCATTAAACTGATTTTTTGTCCAGTTGTTCTCAGCAGAAACAAGCTGTGACCACAACAGTAACATCAGCTTTTAAGTTGATATTTTAAACTTGTCAGCAAGAGTTTTGTCTTGAACAAACAACAATAATGCCTACATTAAACCTGCATTAAATGATTTTTTGGCCACCTGGGGTAGTGAACAAAACACTGACATATCATCACCTTTTACATTGATATGTTGAACTTGTTAGCAAACAGCTGCTTATTTCCACATCCAGCAGTTACGGAGCAACATTATCATTCATTTAGAGTCGTGTTTCTGTCCACCTGGTGAATGTAAGTCCAATATTCACTCTATTTTATCTCTGTTTTTAACTCTCTACCGACTCCTGAGGGAAATATCTGGCTCTTTAGCTGCTAAATGCTCCACTATGTTCACCAGCTAGTCTACAGCTAACTGTGTCTGTTTGCCGTTTGGTGCTGAGCAGACAGTGTACAGTTGGATTTTTAGAGCCTTCTCTCTGAAAACAGCTGCCTGCTGCAGCCGAAATCGATGCTATGAGAGCACTGAGAGTGAACCAGAGCAGTAAAGTTGTAGCTGGATGGATAAACAATGTGTGAGAGTTGCTATAAAGTTCTGTAAAGCCAAGAGGAGCTGCAGAGTCGCTGATAATTCTGTTTAGGTTCATCACTACAACCAATGACTAACACATTACACACTGATATTTCATACATTGTCATTACAAAAACTATCGATTATACTTTAACCTAGCAGGTGGACGTCTGAAAGAATGAGAAGAGAGTGAGGTAAACGGACTCACAGCTATTTCCTGATATCCTTCTATACTCTAAAATGAAGGGTTTCTTATGTCAGTGTAAAGAAAAAAAAACTGTACATCTCCTTTATGCAACAACCAGCATTGCAAAGTAGTATGAGAAGGGTTAAAATCTTGTGAAAGATGAAACTTTGTGTGTGTGGCTGCAATCAAACACAACATATCTTCCCCCTGAAGAAAACTGACTAGAAAATGACATTAATTTCTGAGTGTAATGACTGTCGGTGTGTCATAGTTTCTTCCAGATGTCTCTGGTTGGATTCAGTCCGTCACACGCTGCAGGTTGTCATCGATTTACTGGAAAATAAGATGAAGGATTTCCAACCAAACAGAAATCCCTTTTCTTCGGATCAGTGCGACACGTTCTGCTTGACCAGGGAAATGTTTGCTCAGAGATATTACACACCCTCTGAACTTCCCATCAGTCACAGCAGGATGAGGTTTTCAGCCTCAGAGATGCTGGCATGAAGAGGTGAGTGACAGGTCGGACTCGGTCGTCATGGATGCCAGGCAGAGCCTCAGTCACGGCTCGACCAGCCTGGGAGTCCTGGACCTCCCAAAGACACACCAGGCAGACTGCACGTGTGCATTGAGGATAAAATAGGTGTTGTTTTGTACGTGAGACAGCGACAAACTCTTGCTGCTGCCACCATGTGTGACTGGAGCTCTCACCATGGAGACTGTGAGCACAATTAGTAGTGATGGTGGTGTGACTGTGCTGCTGCAAGAGGGGAAAGAGGTAAGTAAACACTCTGAAGTCAGTCTCTGTTTAATGTTTTTGGCCTTTTTGGACCTTTTAACTTTTCCTTTCCTGTCTCTGATCTTTTGACCTCCATTATGAGGTTGTCTTACTCAGAGGTGTCATACCTATTAAACTTGAGGGGGCACGTGTTGTATTAACTGCAGTGTGAGGTATCAATAACCAATCTCAGCTCACGCCATTAAACAACACGACTTGAATGATTGTGTAAATTAGTTAGAGCTTCAGAATTTCCCTTTAAAGTGACTTTAGCATCAGTTTTAACTCTAAACCACAAGTCATGAACATTAGCATTAGCAATAGCTTCCTTTGCTATTATCAGCAGCTTAATTATTGTTTTTGTCAAATCAAAGTGGCAGCACTGAAATACATCTTACAAAACAGGATGGACAGAAGAAGATTCTTTACAAAGAGCTAAATAGTGTCAGTAAAAACAGCAGCTACATGTTTGTGAGCTTTCTTTAATTTATGTTTAGTAATCAACAGTGCTGCTAGCTAACCAGCTAACGTTACTCCTGTGTTTTTACAAACATTTTCTTGTTCAATATTGCTATTCAATGCAATATAGTGTAGGTAAGTGTCTTTTAATTATAGTTCAGTTACTGATAGGAGGGCGGTTTGATTATCAACAACTTGGTTAGGTGTAGGATGACAAGACGTCCCAAAAAATTCAGGACAGTCCCAAATTGTAGTAAAAACCTGTCGTTTGTCCTGAAAATTAGATGAAACTTGAGTTTTGATTAATTATAGCCTAATAAAACATTAATACTGATCATTGTGAAACAATAGGACACTGTTATGTCTGTAGCCTACATGAACTATGGCTGTTGTAGTTTTTTTTTTAGCTGTGTACAGTAGTGCTAAAACATCTACTGAGGGAAGTTAAACCATCCTGATGAAATGAATAATAAAATTAATTTTACGTAACATATAATGATTTCCACACTGTAACATACACCACAGTCATTGTGTTTCTTTTTCCTTATGACAGACAGTTGACTTCATGAACAAAACTAATACATTTTAGCATTGAATTTTGACTTTCATGTATTTTACTGTTCGTTGACACTGAAGGTAATATACTGGAGGCCACGCCCACTGTTGCCACGTGACCACACCCACCCCCCAACTCCCCCGCTCATTCTCATCTGGTCACCCTAGTTTGATGCGAGCATTAACATGTGCATTGTGAAACTGTGCTCCTGGTCTCACTCAGACTCCACAGATTCACCGTTTTAACTATTTACAGTTGTAGTAAACAGTCAAATTAAAGCAGCATCAACACAACACAACAAATACTCTCAGCTGTCAGTTTATTAGCTCCACCTCGTTAAAACTAATGCAATCTAATGCAACAGTGCCTTAATAAATCCTGCCTGTATGAGCCTGTTGATGTTCAGTGTTTGTTTACACTGTTTTAGAGAGGTGTTGATTCAGTTTAATGGTCATTTTGTGAGGCTGTAGTTTGTGATGTTGAACTGTGTTGTCTATCCTCACTGATATAAACTGGCTGGACTTAACATTAGAAGCACCTCAGTATAATGTGAGCACAAACCATACAGCATCAAAAGGGCAATAAAAGTTGAATCAACATCTCTCAGAACTAAAACATAATTAACCTCATGAAGGGATGATTTATTATTGTGACTGTTGTGATAAATTACATTAGTTTTAGCTTTAGGTGGACACAATTAAGTGTACGTTGTTCAAATTAATTTGTGTTCTGAAGTAAAACAAGAGTTTATTTATGACATTCTCTACAAAAAATGGCTTCTGTATCTTCTTTTTTCTAGTCTGGGAGAACACATGTAGCCATTTGATGAGTTTTTGCACCTGCAACACTAAACTTATGTGTATTCCTTTGCACTCAGTGTTATTTTAACATTATATTCTTTGACATGCTCAGAGAATGAAGGATCAGTCCTCCAAAATCCACATTAATCACTTGAATATATTGAAATGTCTTGTTTGAGGACAAGACACAACTTCCTGGTGAAAGCCTGCAAATATTTGAAGCTAGTTTTGCTTATTGAGATGTCAGAGCGTTTTCATTTGGGAAGGAAGAACAGGTTCAGTCTGGCCTTTTTTTTTTTATTTGTCCAGGTATTGTTAGAAGTCGGCATGTTTATTTTGTGCACAGATGATGGTATAAAACTAAAATCAACAGTTTTATCATAAAAACTGGGGTTGCTATGTGTTATCTGACTGAAGTGAAATAAATCACTAATACTAAAACGAAGGGAACCATTTTTGTTCATTTTGGATGCTGCAGTTTGTGGTCTGATTGTGTGGAACCGGATGTGAAACTGGTAACATAAATAGTTGCTATTTGTGACTCAGTTTAGACCCTTTAAGCCTAAATACACAGCTGTATTTTTATTTGATTAATAAAAGGTTGAAAATGTGTTTTTCATTAAATAATCATCAAACTAGGAGGAAATCATCGACGAGTACAGCTGGATTTTTCATAAAATCATTCTTCATAAACTGTGACTGGATTACCCTGTAAACATCAGAAGCGTCCTCTGTGTTTCTGTGACATTTTGCAGTTGTGAGTGTTCCTGAGTGTTTGAGGCGGCTGTGATTTAAATGCTGGTATTTGTTTTTCTTTAAAGCAGCAGCAGAGTTACAGGGCAGTGAACTAGAAAATGACATTTTAAAGTCATCTGTAGCTTCTGCAGAGTGTTGTGCCCTTTCCTCAGCGGGGTAAATATTAACGCCGCCGTCTACGCCTTCTTCTTCTCTGAAAAAGACGACACACCAGGCAAACCGCAGGAAGCTGCAGCAGAAGAGGCCAATGTCTTCCTGCTGCCACCAGCAAGGGTTTCACCGGCTAAGTTTTATTCTTAAAATGGTCTTTGACTTCTTCACAAAGCAAAAATCTTTAAGTCTTCGTAAAAAAAATAATCTAAACAATGTTTTTATGAGCAGGTTCTTGTTTTGTTTGTATGTCGTGCAAGAATGCAAGCCATGCGATACATATTCTTGCTCACAGTTTCATGCTATTCAACAGATTAACAGTTAATGGCACCAACAAAGGTAAGAAAAGGAAGACTACTAACTGATGCACACATAATAGGTTTCTAGATATGTTATTTAAGGACACACAGGATGTGTTTCCATAAGAAAATGTGTTTCTTTTAAAGAATGGGAACATGGGAATGCATTCAGTATTGATCTTGATTATCTCTTGATTTTTGATCTAGCGCCACCTTCGGGGCAAAACTGTCTCTTATCCAACCCTTCAGCTCATGATAGGATACCTCCATGGATGAATTATCATGACTCCGTGGGCTCCGACTGTCTCCAAGTGCACACATGGTGCACGTGGCAACCCGGTTACACACAGCATGCAGGCCATTCCTTTGAAATTATTATTTACACCAAGCAGCAAATACCACATTCTGAGGTTTAAGTACCTTTAAGTGCAATGTTCTTCTCTCTAGAAATATTTTTTTTCATCGAGTCATTATGGTCTCAATCACTACATTTAAGCCCTCTCATGAGTGTCATTTTGGAAATCTGTTAATAAGATCTGAAGCAGCTTTGATATCTGCCATGTGGGCATTGACTGACAGCTGTGATTGGCAGTTGGTTCCCCTGCTGCTCTCCTCGGCTCTGAGACTCAGAGTCGGACTATGTTGCAATATTTCAGTAATATTGCTCTGTTAGCACCATTGACTGTTTATTAATATGGACGTCATGGCAGGTCCCCAAAAGTGAGGCCAAAACATCTGGATCGCCCTCTGGTGGCTGGCTGCAGTATAGGTCATAAATCCTGCCCCTTCTATGTTAGTGGATGGGACATGAGCCAAACTAAAAAGTCAAAGTACACATCAAATACATTATTCCCAAATATGGTGTCTGTTATTTTAGGTTGTTCTTATCACGCTGACGTATGTTCAAGTGCTCATTTTTCTGATAAGTTTATTTTTAAGTAGTTATTTAGACAATATAAAAAGGGGGTGTGACATCATGATTGACAGCTTTGATAACCACTCTCAAACTCCCTTCAGGCGGCGAGACGGCTGAGGGGGCGTGTCCCGCGGGCGTTCATCCCGCCGCCTGACTCTACTGCACGGACTCTGGCTCCAAATGACACACAAGCAAGATGGCCGCTCCTGGAGAGGAGATATTTTGGCTTCACTTTTGCATAACGGCATGAAGATGAGACGCATCTTCCATATTTATATATAGTCATTGGTTAGCACATTTTAGCTAAAGTAGCTAACGTTAGCCCAAGTGTGCACTGCTTGGTGTTCCCAGTAAGCTAGCATTAGCTTCAGTCCAAGATGGCGTGGTGTTTCCAGACCATGAAAGGCAACACATCGCACTTCTTATTTGGAAAAGATGGCGCCGACTATAAGCTGCAACTCTGGGCTTCAAACTGGCTTCAGTGCAAACCAACGCTATGTCCATCTTTACATACAGTCTATGGAGCACACACAAGAATAATGAAAACAAAAAAGCTACAACTAACTGTGACAGACAGACCCACGTCTAAAACCACACTGCACAAGCAGCAGAGAAAAGGATTTAATACTTAAACCACCAGCAGGTTATTACATGTTCTGTCCTCTCTGCATGTGTATATCCTCAGTTTGTTTTTAATCCTTACAGTTAAGAATCATCAGGTAGACAATCTCACCACAATATAAACTTGTGTTTCTTTTTATTTTCTAAGACTACACTCTGCTGACCAACTACAGACGCCTTCTCCTTATTACATTAAACTTTTGACCTTTCGTCCTTACATTATATAATCAGCTACTTTACAAAACATTCATACAAGATCAAGTTTACTCCAAAAGACTCTAAAAACAAAAATGTCTTTAAAAATAACAATTGAATTCCTGTCAAACTCCTCTGTACTTTGAGACTATTTCCTCTGAAGCGTGATAAAAGTGATTTATTTCAATCTGCATCAGCGGTTTTAAAACCTACAGTTTTACTAGAAATGTGGATTTTCTATAAGCGAGAAAAATAACATCAGCCGGCAAACCAACATAATATTTCATATCCATCTTTCTCACCGACAGCGACTGCAGAATTCCTTTTTTTCCGGTAAAAGGGTACAAATAGACCTCTGGTATTACCATCTGCTCCCTTCACTCTCAGCGACTAAAAGCCACTCACTCACCTTGAAGCCCATTTACACCTGCATCAGCGTGCGTTTTACATACAGATACGAGGCGGGAACGGGTCTATAAGTCTCACCAGAACCTGACCGAGGATTAGTGTCAGTCAGACTTTATTATTATTAAAAAAACAACAACTTTAAAATTACAAATATTAGTTAAATTAATCCTGATATTTTATTTCCTTCTTTCCCCTCCTCTCTCTCTTTCTTCTTGTGTGTGTGTGTTTTGTTTCTGGAGAACATAATTGTGCTGCCATTTTGTTCAGGACTCTCCTTAAAAAAAGATTCTGATCCCAAGAGACCATCCGGCTAAAAGCAAAAGGTCAAATAAAACATAAGATAAACGACAGTGGACAGGTGTTGCTGTTGTTGCATCCGCCCCACGTGTAACATGTGAAAATACTAATTTGAGCAGCCTCGTGTATGTTCACGTCTCTCTGTTGAGACAAAGTGGACGTGACTCGACCCGGCTGTCTCTGTCTGCGGATGCTGGAGGTCAAAACACAGACAGTTTCACAGATTCAAAATAAAAACACTTTCTCCTTTCCGGCTTAAAAAAAACACAATTTAGCGCAGCGTTAAACCAATTTCTTTCCACGTCCCGACCTCATGATCTTCCCCTCGGTTGCGTCACATGTGGTTGTTTTCGCCGCCTCCTCGTTCGACGCTGATTTGCCCCATTAGTCCAGCATATGTGTGGATTGTGCTGTCGATCCTGATCAGCTGATTTGGAGCAGGGGCCTCTTCTCTGCAGGGAACGCCATCGCCACCTCCCCCCAAAAAGAGCTTTTACATTCTGCTACGTTTATCTGACGTCTGGAGTTATTGTTTACTTTGTAGCTTCACCTTCAACATCATGTAAAAGTATGAAATGTTACTGATATAATTGTACAATCATCTTTTCTTTTCCTTCTTCTGTCCAATATTAACCCTCCTGGTTTTTATTTTTTCTCGTCCTTTCATTCTTTCTTCTTCTTGCATATAAATATCAATTAATTCGTCTTTTTCCTTCCTAATTTCTCCCCTCTTTTTTTTTTTCTATAAAGACTCCGATGCCACACAGTTACAACACCAGGGTAGCAATTTTCACCATCGTCGCAACATTTTTTTCTGTGGATAAAAGACAAATCTTTGTCTCTTGTTTGTACATATGAAGTGTCTTTCCCTTCGTTCACTTTTTACTTTTCCTTGTTTCGTTCCTTCAACTGATCTGAAACCACGACTGTCTTCCTTTCTGGTTTTCTTCCTTCGTTCCCTCCATTCATTCCCCATTTTCCTTTCTTTCCATTCTTCCCTTGTTCTTGATTTTATTTTCCTTCATTCTTTCCTTTTACTCTCCCTTTTTTTTCTTTTTTCCATCATTTCCTTCCTCATTTCTTCTTCCTTTATTTCCTTCCTTCCTTCCTTTCCTTCCTAAACTGATCTGAAACCATGACTCTCTTTCTTTCTAGTATCCTCCTTTCTCTTCTTACTTCTCGGTACTTTCCATTTCTTCTTCCCCTTTGTTTTGTCTCCTTGTTACAACTGATCTCATTCTATATTCTTTGCTTATTTTCTTGTTTACTTCCATTTCTTCCTCACATTGCTCCCTTCTTCATTCCTTCTTTCCTTTTGGCTTTAACTGATCTGAAACCATAAACATCTCCCCAGAACTCTGAGATAAATGGTTTTCACCAAAACTGAACTAATCTTCTACACAATAATGAGTATTTTTACATTTTACTGATACTAATTGTTTACTTTACCTGAAGTTGAACAGTGTCTGCAGGACTTGTGAAAGTAAAAGAGTATTTTTCCACTGTAGTGTTATAATGATAATTTCACTTCCTCCGTATCTGCTCTCAGCTGACTGATGTCTCGCCGGTCGGGGCTCTGCAATGATTTTTCAAAAGGTGGACAGTTTCTGCCTTTCACACACGGGTGTATGTATAACTTGTGTGTGTGTGTGTGTGCAATTAGAGAGTGAGAAAGTGAGCGAGTACAGCATGTCAGTAGACTCTTGACAAAGTTGCCGTTGGCAGCGCAGCTCCTCATCATCTCCACATCGGGATAAAATGAACCCATGAGACTGCTGCCCCCGAGTCCCTCAGAAGACTTAATTTAACAGAGTTAAAATCAATTTCTCTGCTGGGTCAAATTAACTATCTCTTCGTATGAAGAAGCACCAACTACTTGACAGCTCGTCCAGATCCTGACTGTGTCCGTCTGTCTGTCTGTCGGCTGGCAAATCGCTTCTCATTTCTCGTCCAATCTCCGATTCTAACTTGGAGAGCGGGCCGTCCGCATGGCGAGCTTCGATCTGCCAAGAAAGTGAGCGGCTGGCGACGCCGCTCGTGCTGCTCTCCGTGTCTCAGCATGCTTTAGTTTACAGCAATTGCTCTTATTTGCTGAGACACACAGCAAAAGATGACATGAGGTGGAATAAAGGCGTTTCACTTTGGAGAAACACTGATGTAAGATAGGAGTGTCGATTTCAACCGAGGTTCAACAGTGAGGTCGGGATTTTTCCTGCTACACTCGAGTTGTTTTCAGAACATTAGTGCATCAGTTTATATAAAAATATTTTGAATGATGGCTTCTTAAACAAGCAACTAGTTTGATGCATTTTGCTTCCTTCTAATCTGACAAACATGATGAATTCTTTCACAACAGCCACAACTCATGAATTGAAGGCAGTGGTCTCGTTATTGCAGACTCACTGTCCTCATACTTTTGGCCATGTAGTGCATGATGATCTGTAGTCTCTTATCTACCGTGCTTCTCTTTATCAGGATGAACTAAAGGTGCTGTCAGACACTGCAACAAGTCCTCCAGATACTAAATACGATGTCTGGAACAACACATAGAAGAGTTTTCTGATCTGACAGCAGGACGATGTCATTGGTTTGCTGTCTGAAGATGTTTTCTTTTATCTTTTCCTCAAACCTACAAGTAACAGTTTTTTTGACCACTTGTTTTTTAGCAGAAACAGTGAACACAACACTGACATATCATCACCGTTGAACTTGTTAGCAAACAGTTGCTTATTTCCACATCCTGCAGTTAAGGAGCAACATTATCATTCATGTGGAGTCGTGTTTCTGTGAATGTAAGTCCAATATTCACTCTCTTTTATCTCTGTTTTTGCTCTCTACCGACTCCTGAGGGAAATATCTGGCTCTTTAGCTGCTAAATGCTCCATTATGTTCACCAGCTAGTCTACAGCTAACTGTGTCTGTTTTCCTGTTTGGTGCTGAGCAGGTAGTGTACAGTGGCTTTTTAGAGATTTTTCTCTGAAAACAGCTGCATACTGTGGTCCAAAACGATGCTATGAGAGTGCTGAGAGTGAACCAGAGCACTAAAGTTGCAGCCGCACAGATAAACAATGAGCTGAAACTCACTATAAAGCTCTGTAAAGCCGAGAGGAGCTGCAGAGTTACTGATAATTCTCTGTAGGTTCATCACTACGAGCCACGACCAACACATTACACACTGACATTTTATACATGGTCAATATGAAAAAATATTGATTATAGCCACTTTCAGTGGCTGTTTATGCAAATGTGCGCTAGGTTACCTTCACCTCCTCCAAGTTTTTCAATGGAAATTTTTACCCAACAACACTCATATCTATCACATTACATGTAAAATATGAGTCTTCCGGTATGAATTTAAATGTTAAAATATCCCTCTGTAGTGCAGAAAATGTGCAAAATCCCCACAAATGGAAATACTTGAGTAAAGTATAAGAACCTTTAACTGGACTGAAGCACAGAACTGCAGTAAAACTGCAGTAAAAGTACTCCCTCTGCTCCTCCAAGCTCCCAGCAGCCTCTGAGCTTTGTGTGTCGGCCGCGACGCAGCGATGCGAGATAACTCTCCGTGTCACAGGATGCCTTTTAATAATGGGCCAGATGATAAATTGCTTTAATCAGAGGAGCGGGCTTTTCCTGTAACTTATGATACAGGAAGCTTGTGAAGAGAATTGTTACGCCAAGCCTCATTGAGCGTCTTAATGTGAATCTTTACGTGTCCACAATTAGATTAAGGCTGTGACAGGGCGGCTGCCCGGCTGGCAGCGGGCGAGACTCTCTGATGGCTTCTTCTTCTTCTTCTTTTTCTTCTTCTTCTTCTTCTTCAGAGCGATGGATAGAGGCAGCGGAGAGCAAAATGGAGGAGAGGTGTGTGAGTGTGCAGGGGAGGGGGGGGGCAGGAATCAGTGCACGGATCAATGGAAGTCATTATATGGTGCTTACCGTTTGGCCAGGTCACGGTGTGATGGATGGGTTGTGGCAGGTAATGGTCCTGTGCAGCCTCCGCCTGAGCAAACGGAGATGATGAACTCAGATGTGTTCACTTGTCAACAACTTGTCCCGACTTCATCTGGTTCAGTGGCCGCCAGTGGAGCCTGAAGGCCGCCTCATGTGGAGAACGCACACGACTGTAACCAAAACGGCTCCGTGCTTTTGGGGTCACTCACAAGTTTGAGATGAAATTTGAAACACTTAAATCTGCTACAGATATTCTGTGTGTTTTTTGGTAGCCTTGCTTTTGGGACCTTGAAATTTTAATGACCCCATGACCCTAAAGCACCACCCGCAGGACAAACAAATTAGCATCCCCTGAGGATGAACCTTGATGTCTCTGTTAAATGAAGAGTTTGGTCATGTTAGTTTGTTTAGAAACGACTGTGTTTAAAAAAGACTAATAACAGCCATCATGTTTTCAATCTCCAGAGAGTAGTTCTGCGTAGGGATGCATGATATTGGATTTTTTTGCCGATATCCGATATGCAGAAGAACTTAGGAAGACTGGAGTTCAGGATCTCAGCATTAAAACTTTAATGAACCTGCCAGGTGGGAGGAGCAGTAGAGTTTTCTTTGAGTTTATTAGACAGACAGGATTAATGTGTAGGATTTAATCACTGGTCCACAGTCCGGAGCAGAAGGTGGCGATAATGCACCTAATACGCTGGCTGCCAACCGCCGGTTGTTAGCTGGATGTTAGCTGGGAGGCTAGCTGGCTGTGCTAATGCTCCAGTAGCCTCTCAGCTAACGTTAGCCCCGGCTCTCCACGTGGATCCAACCGGAGCACCGAGCCCCGGTTTGTTATTCAGGTTAAAGTGGGAAGAAGCAGCAGGCCTGACGGGCAGCTGAGTGAAGTGGAGCCTGCGGAGGGAACACCGGGACCGTCAGTGAGAAACAGTCAGGCGGCGGAGGGGAAGGAGACATATCGACCTCTCATAATTGGCAGAATTCACCGATACCAATATTTAATTTTAGAGCTTTTATCGGCGATACCAATGACGCGCCAATCATATCGTGCATCCCTAGTTCTGTGTAAGGCGGACATCATTGTACATCATAAAGAACTTTAGTATAAAGTCAAGAAGTTGCGATATGTAGCACAACAAGCTACCAAAGCACTATAAATGGAGCCACATTCCCGCACATGCTCAGTGGTGTCTGCCTTACACAGAACTACTCTCCGGACACTGAAAACATGGTTTTTGAACAACAACGGAGGTCCACGGCACAGAGGAATAAGATATTTCAGACTCTGGATACACACACAATGCTCAAGTAGAATCAGTTTATTGTTGGTTTGGCTCTGCACATGATATTTGTTGAGAACAAAGAAAATATAGAAAATCGAAACACTTGTTCTTTAACTGTCTTACTGCAGGTATGTTAGTAATTCCAGTACACAATCACTTCACTCAGTGTAGTTCAGGTTAGTGCATGATTATACTGTTTTGTTACTGTTATTGCTTTTCTAATTTGTGGAGGCTCAGAATGAGGCTCATCAACACGGTTCTTTGCTCTCTGGAACAACGACGCTCTCCTCTATCCATTCATATAAAGATATATCAAACCTGAGCACATACAGGCAAAAACACATTTTCAAATTGCATCTTTTTTCTCATAAAAATGGTCCTCAAACATGGACTGTGTAGTAGCGCTGACATGCCAAATGATGACATTTCTAAGTGACCTAGCACATCCTGAAACTAACAACTGACATGTAGTGACAAAGCCTGTATAAAAGAGGTGAAAACCAAGAAAAAATACAGGTTGAAAAGGGTTGTGACACCTCGGTACTAGCCGCACACACCGGGGCAGGACATGGATTTGACCAAAAGAAAAAAGAAAAATCCAATCTACAACTGGTACACAAAACCATTTCTGCCCACTCAGAAAGGTTAGAAAACTAGAAATGAGATGCAGAGAAAGCAGCAGCGGTGCAGATGCAGGTCAAACATGAATCATTCCTTACAGAGCCGCTGTGTTCGTCCGTCAGCTTCAGTTGAGGAGGAAAATCGTTAAATAAAGCTTCTTTTTTAGCTCAAGGGGAGGATCCTCCACTCATTGTGTGTGCATATGACAATGAATCAAACCATACATGAACCTGAACAGCTCATGTACTGCAGTTTCTGTCTGAGAGCAGAGAATAAATACACTTCTGGTTTCAGACTAGTCTGCCGTCTGCCTGCTTTTTATCCTCTAAGACGGCAGTTTATTGTGTCCAGATAAAAGACGGAGCGCGTTATGAAACAGCTCGGCTCGGTCCGTGGCGATGCTCCTGCCACACCGCCTCCCCTGCGGACTGAAGGAGTGACACACAGCGGGGATGGAGAGGCCATTTTGTCTTTTTGGAAAGGCACTTTAGCTGCAGCCGCTCTGATTGCTTTTATCATTATACGCCACTACAGTCTGGCCATTTGTTCTGACCTTGGGAAATGGTTTTAAAGGTCTCACTGCACGCGTGCATGTGTATGTGTGTGTGTGTGTGTGTGTGTGTGTGTATGTGTGTGTGTGTTAGAGAAATTGCCTGGATTGAGATGTTCCATGAAAATATGTAGTGAACAGCCTCTGTAGGCCAGGCGGGGGTGGATAAGGGGAAAGCTATTTGAGGGACGGGGGCACAATCCAATTTGTTTGTTCACACTCCAGCAGAGCCAGATCAGAACAATTGATACATTAGGACTGGTTTTAGAGAGCAAATATGGCAGCCAGAGAGTGAGAGAGGAGGACTAATATTGCAGAGAAGTGCTCCAAGAGTAAATTTACCTCACGGGCCATTGCACTGGGTGCAATATGAAACTATGATAAAAAAGAAATTGCTTTATTCTCCGAGTTATCAATATAATTCTGTCTCTGTGGCTCGCCTCGTCTCATTTTTGCGTCAGGAATCTTTTGTTGCCATGAATTTTCTGTTGCACAAAAAAAAAATAAAAAAATAAAAAATATGGCACTTGTGAAGGTTCATTCAACATTCAGAGATAAATGCGCTCCGGGAGAGCGATGCCTCTCTCAATTTGAAAAGCCCCGCCGTGCTGTAACATCCAAATCCTTCAGACCTGAACATGTCATCTGCGCCTGCAGTGACAAAGGAAATAAATTAGGAAAATACAATGTCCTTAAATGACAATGGTGTGTTGGGAGGGAAAAGAAGAAAAAAAAAAAAAAAAAAAAAGTCAGAGCCATCTTATCTGTGAAGACGATACAGTCCAGTTTGGCTCTGCACAGAGAAAAGGGACAGCTGTTATTTCCTATTCAGCAGCAGGATCCCCGGCCTGATAATGTCTAATAACGCGCCATAAATTAAATCTACCGCATCAGTGCGCTCACGGCGGCGTCCGCTCAGATAAATGAGGTTCAATGTCTCAAAACGAGATTTTGGCAAACCATTATAACCAGCCTGTAGTAATTTTTTTTTTCTTTTTTGCTTTTTCATTTATTCATTTAATAGGATTATTCATGAGACGCTGATGACAGCGTGAGGAGGGGTGGGGGGGGGGGAGGGGCGGGGGGGGTGGGGGTACAGGTCTTCATACTGGAGTGAGACTGGCTGCTGCTGCACAAATAAAAACAGAAGTGAGGAATTGTGGTATAATTTAACATTTACATGGATCATGTTGTTTGTACATTCATTTTCATGAAGTATGTGCTTTGAAATGCTCTGTGAAAACACAGTTTAAGAGCATCTGGCTTCTTTAAAGTGATGCATTTCCTTCAAATGTAAGATGTGTATTTAACATAAATATACACACTGCTTACATCAGGCCAGTACTCACCTCTACAGACTGCCAGCACATTACATTTCTGTCCAGCTGAGTACTATAGTCAGTACTGCTATTTTCTAAATAATAGTGCTCATGCTATAGTGAGAAAGGAGGGAAACATGTGCAGCTGCAGTTCAGTTGAAAAGTGGCTGGAAAAGAACATTCATTTCAAATGTCTCACATCCAGATTTGATGCAGATCAGATTTAACCCACTTTCTGTTTACACTTAAGTTACACACATGCATCTTCAATATCTTCATCACAAAACTGACAGCATCTGTTATTTGCATCCCAGGCTACATGCAAATCAGATCAAGCACCACTTCAGTCTAGAGAGTGATGATGATGCAGCTGAAGCTCTTTGGTAATGGCTTAAAAACTCTAAAACAGTAGTGCACTTAGCAGCTTAGTTACTACCACAATCACTGTTGAGTTATCTACATGTAGCTAACAGCTATTTAAGCTAAGACAAACACATGAAAGATTTGCATGGATACGCTACGAGTGAGACAAAGGTTTTGCTTCATTCATGATACTCTCTGACCCGTACAGATCAATCAGTTGAACTGATCAGGGGTCACTGCTCGTTATCTCTTCTATATGGCCATATGTGTTGAAATATATTCTCTTTGTATGTGTTGGAAATAATAACAGCTAATTTCAGTGTCAGACAGATTTGTAGAGGCTGTGAGTGGCTTCCATAGATTACTTACTGAAGTTGTTACACTGAGGGCCCCGTTTTAATGATCTAAGTGCATTTAGGGTGTGTCCAAATCCACTTCTGCTAGTTTAATGGTAGAAAAAAATGGTCGCAGCGCCAGGCGCATGGTTCAAAAGGGTTGTTCTTAGTCTCTTAATTAATCATGAGTGTGTTTTGGGCGTAACATGCAATAAACCAATCAGAGTGTCATCCCCCATTCCCTTTAAAACCTTGGCGGATTGCTATTATAACAGTGTATTTGCCAAGTAGTAAGAAGGAACACTTGTCTGCAGAGGAAACGGATCTGAAAGCGCACGATCCATTATGAGCACACTGGCCCCCTGCTGCTCCTGGACCCTCCCTCCCTCAAGTAACAGGGTTTTAATTGCTGAAAGTATGTAAACCTGATCACTGTAATCTCAAAATTGTTAGAGAATATTAGTTAAATGTTGTTCACAAATTAAATCATTAATTTTAATCATGTAAAGAATCATCGTACACAGTTGTCAGGACTTGATGAGCTCTCCAAGGTGCTGATCCTGCTGCTGGCTGCAGCTAGAAGATGTCCAGAGTTCTTTCCTTCTGTAGTTTAATCATTGTTTTCACCTCATTGTGTGTGACAAGGAGAGTGTAAGCATGTTGTGCACCCGCCTATGTAGCCGCATATTACTGTCTTATATTGTGCCCTTAAAATAACAGTGAAACATCGCGCCATTGACTTCAGACCAGGTTTTTGTTGGTCAATCGTACAATCGTTTTCCACTGCCTCAAGATAACAATGCGCCAACAATGTGCCTGACCACACCTCACTTTAAGACCAACACGCCCATGGTCGCTCTGATGGGTGCAAGTGCATTTGCTATTCAAACAATGTGGCTGCTGGACAGGAAAATGACACCTGCATTGGCCTTAAACTAGCGAAGACACTTGCGTTGCGCTTTGTGCCGCTTTGCGTCGGGTGTAAAATAGGGTCCTGAGAGTAAAGATAACGTATTTTGAACGGACAGATTTATACTTTTTCAAAGTGTAGCTAGAATAAAAATTGAAATCAGGTTTAAATCTGTGTCGAATGTCTCTTGCTTGCATTCACAATTGACTTTTTTTTCAATAATTATCTGATCCAACTCAGATGCATGAAGCATAAATGTCTTTTTTTCTCATGTTTCTAAAAATGTCTATAAAATAGTGATTTCTGAAGCACAGAGACTTTCTAACCATTAACTATTAGCCATATTTAGCAGTATCACCAATAGATTTGTCATTATTTATAGTGACACATACAGGTAAAAGTAATTTAGAGTAGCCAAATCATAAAATATCACAAATGACTCCTGACATGCAGCAGCAGAGGCATGAATCATAGTTAATATCACTGGGATTTGTTTGCTGCTGCTGCTGCTTACAGCATTTCGAAAATGTTGCATAAAGGTAAATAACACATGACTTTATATTTGAGTGATAATGTTAAGTGACATTGCAAGAAAAAAAAAAAAAAAACTCAGCTGCACAGCACTCAACAGACCTCTGAGCTTCTGGTTAAAGCATGACATCACTTCTATAAATGTGCAGGCTGTACAGGCAGATTAATTAATATTAGTATTTTAATCATTCTTTATGCATGATTCTTGGTCTCAGATGCTGCATGTGCATGTTCTTTAGGTTTAAAGAAATGTCTTTCATTCAAATTCAAGCACTGGGTAGATACATACACTGTAGATATTTTTTAAATTCCTTTCTTCACTTCTTTTTTTTCCTCCTAAACTTTTATAAATCTGATACTACAGTCATCTCATCTGCACTAACTGTGCTGTGTCAGACCTCTCTGACATCCAAAGTCAAACCAGTGCAAGAGCCTTTTTCTTTTTCTCTCTTTGCTTTTTTTTTTTTTTTTTTCACACTCAAAATGAAAAGCCACTTAATCCATCTTCCCCCTGCATAGGGTCTCTTTTCCAGGCAGCATAGATGGTAAAGTACATAAGTCTACTGCAACAAGTCAGCCATATACAGAAAAACCATCTGTCTTCATCATTCTCTGGGCACAATTGATCTGCGGCACTCTGGAAAGTATTTATTATGAAAAGTCTCATTTTTTAAGCGGCCCGTTTAAAGTAGCAGCGGCCATAAATCACCCCTGAATCGGAGCAAATCAGAGTGCTCTCCCACTGGAATCCATTATTCCTATTATATCAGCTCTAAGTGGACATAACAGCTTAATCCTATATCGATCTGAGCGTGTGCGTTGGTCATCCCATCCAATCCTGCCCTGATATCTTAGATGCTGCGTGACGAGCCTCGCATCTGCTCTCACTTTAAATAATCACAGAGGAGAGTCTGCGTGCTAGCTCGGCTAACTCTTTCCTCATTAGAAAGCAATAAATAATGCGTGTGTGCGTGTGTGTGTGTGTGTGTGTGTGTGTGTGAGGTCTAATCCTGGCTAATAGAACTTCAGCGAGCTGGCAGCCTTGGTAATTAAGTGAGCAGCAGTCTGTTCTGATGGCTCTCATACACACAGGCATAAATTATTGAAGTGCCGTTAAAATAAATAATGAAGTCGATTGCAGCATTTTGGATGTGAGCGGGAGGTTAAATTATGCATGAGCTCAATATTTGTAAGTGTAATAGGAAGTAAGTGTGGTGGTTTTTAAAAACCGCCAGGAAGAAAATCCCCCCACCCACCGCTATTAGCCACATTTAATTTAAGTGGAAAAAAAAAAAAAAAAAACTCCCCGAGTCAAAGTCGACAGCAGATATCAGAGTAAATATACAAGAAAATGATGCTGCAGCTGTCTCCACGGTTACGTTTACACCACAGGTTTTGATGCCCCAGTCAGGTTTTTGGATGGTATCTGACAGTAGGAGATCTGGAGGAGGGGTGGAGCTGGGACTGGCCTCGGGGGCTCCGGAGCTGCAGGGTCAGCCTGTGAGTGAGTAGCTATGGGAGGGGTCTGTAGTCTGTAGTTTGGGGGGGTGAGGGGGGGGGGGTCACTAGCACACAGTGTTGCCAATTAAAAGGCTGGAAAAGGTGCCTGCACCTGCATGAGGGTGTTATTCTGAGTTGTTTTTTGTGTTTTATTTCATACTTGTTTGAACAGTAACAAGTCTGCCAATCATCCAATCAGCCGGAGTGAGCTCCAATCTGCATTTATCTGCAGAGAAATACAGTTTATTCCCTACTTTAGTGACTCCTCATCACCTGTGAAAGTAAATGATTGTGATTAAATAAGAAACACTTTGAGTTTTATTTGGAAAGGTGCTATAAAAAATTAAGGATCTGACCAGATATTCAAAGCCAAAGTTTAGTACTAGACAGTTTTTGATATTCGTGGTGTAAACATATTTCAGTTACCAAAAGTATTGAGGTTTAATACCTGATCCAGAACTAAATGTACCAAAATGAAACTGATATCTGCTCATAGCAAAGAAGGAACATTCAAATCTCAGTCGCATTTCACTAAAATCACGTTGGAATTAAGATTTTTAGGGGAAACTGCCGACAAAAATTCACAATGCAGACTGTGAGTCTGCTTTAGGATGTATGACATGGATGCACACACACACACACACACACACACACACACACACACACACACACAGAGTTCCTGTCAGTAATGGCCTCCCTTCTCCGTCTCATCTATAAATAGGCTGAAGCAGAGCGTGAAATGAAAAGCAAGGGAACAGCATGAAATGGGACTAAAGTTGGGAAAATGGACATATTTATCCTTTTGTTTTTGAAGAAGGCTGGGGAAATAATGGTACAATTTTTACATAAAGCCATGCAATCTTCACAAACACTGCAGATATTATGCTTATTTTTACGACCTTGCCTTTGTTTTATTCTGTATAATAATGGATCATTGTCAGCGTCTGTTGTAGGGACGGAGGTCTCATGTTGTTTCAGTCTGATATGCAAATGAGAACAATGTCTGGGAAAATAACAGGAATTATATGTTAAAACAAACAAACTGCAGGAATATTTTTACTCACTGGCCTGCAGCAAATCTAATGCATTTGCATTAACGTATTTTTTTTTTTATTTCTTGTATATTCTGATTAGTATTTTGGCCAGAAGTCATCTGTGTCCACATACTTAAAATTTCTGTCTCGGTCTTAGATACTATGAGAAAAAACAGAAAATATATATATTTTTGCACTAAAATCATTTCATAAAGCAGTAGAGACACCATGTTTTATTGTATTTAGAGCCCAACCATGATATTTGAGAGTTTAGAAAATAGTTCTTTGAAACAAATCATAAAATAAATAAATTCAACCAAGAGGAGAAAAACACAATTGCCAGTGGCTCAAGCTATAAGTTTAAAGTGACAGATGCCATCTAGTAGCAAGTGGTCATTTTATCCCAAACCGTGATCTTTCCTTAAACCTAACCGAGTGGTTTTTGTGCTTAAACCTAACCAGACCTTTACCACAGCGCTGTCGCATCATAAAACATCATTACAGACATTATCTTTTAACAGTGACGTGTAACTCTTTTGAAAAGCCCAGACAAATGACCTAATTGATCTAATTTGGATTCTTGACCTGTCCAATTTACCAATGAACTTGATCATTTTGTAGAGAGTTGGCTTTTTTCTTCTGGGTTTACAAATTGGCAGTTATTTAAAGACACTTTGACATGACTGAGATGAACTCTGCAGCTTCAAGAGTGTGTTCATACATCTCGACAGCTTTATACTTTATGTTGATGCTATGAGGATGACCCTTAGTGATTTTTCTGACCTCCTTCTCCATCGAGCCAAAATTTACACGTCCAACATCTATTTGGAAACCAGACCTTAACCACTTAAGGTCTGTTGTCGCATCATAAAACATCATTACAGACATTATCTTTTAACAGTGACGTGTAACGGTTTTGAAAAGCACAGACAAATGACGTTGACCTGCCGATTACTGCCGACAGGGGGCGCCACATCAGAAAACGCTCCTATGTGTCATCCTGGAGTCACATGGTCGAACTGCATATTTGGTCGTTTAATTTGGGGAACTTGAACAAGACGTCTTACAGTTGAAATATATTCCCTTCACTACTCTGTCTCAAAACACATCTTTTCATTCGTTGACAGTATACACAGATACTGATATATCAGCTGATATAGTGTTTTTCAAAAGAATAATTCTATTTGTCACAACTTCCGTCCCCATTTTCATATTTTGTCCATCATTTCTATCAGTAATAACATCCTATTCATAAAGTTGGTCACTGAGATCTGGAAACACGGTGACATCACTAAAAAAAAAGTCTGACGGGTCAAGAAACAGAAGCAGTCAGACTATCAGAAAGGCTGGAAACAAACCTCCAGGTTAGTCAGTCTTATTAAATCAAAGCCATGTGGGATTATTAACAACAGTTCAGATGTGCTCACTTTCACCTTGGTCTCCAAATAAAGTGCTTTAGATAGTCTGGAAAGCTCATGGCTTTGATCTAATTTGGATTCTTGACCCGTCCAATTTACCAATGAACTTGATCATTTGATAGAAAGGTGGTTTTTTTCTTCTGGGTTTACAAATTGGCAGTTATTTAAAGACACTTTGACATGACTGAGATGAACTCTGCAGCTTCAAGAGTGTGTTCATACATCTTGACAGCTTTATACTTTATGTTGATGCTATGAGGATGACCCTTACTGATTTTTCTGACCTCCTCCTCCATCGAGCCAAAATTTACACATGTCCAACATCTATTTGGAAAACTAACAACCCCCCTATACTGCAACTCTGCCAGTTATGTCTTGAGGAAAAGGTCGTTCTCATATAGGGGTCAGGGTGGATGGTAGACATAAAATAGTGCAGGTTTTGACACCAGGGACTGAGGTTTTCATCCTCAGACCTGTTTGTGGTTTTAGGCAACACCATCACTTTATTTAAAGATTCCACTCCAACATGTGTTCTTCTTCTTCTTGTTCCTACAGACAGATGTTTAAGCTTCACTTAGCTGCTCACAGAAAGCTGTTTTTACATTCGTCAATGAGGGTGAAGGAGTAGATGCCATTTAAAGGATTTAACAGGAATATTGTACTTTTTTTGTGGAAAAACCATATTAGACACACATTGTTCCAAGCAGAGTATTTATATATGTCTTAATACATTTGGTCTTTGAGGAAAGATTGTGCAGATATGTTCAGTATCAATATCTTGCAACCTGCCAGATACGTTAATTAACAATATTTCTGCATTATTTTTGACAAATCCGGGTGGCATTATGTTGCTTACAAAATGTCATTGCTGTTGCATATTAGTAGAATATAAATGTAATTTCTAGGAGACAATTTAAAATAATTAATGACATGCATATTATGTTACTAAAAACATTTATTTTATTTACATACATTCATTGCTACTCTGATGCATTACATATGCAAATAATTGTAATTTGTGTTAATGGTGAAACAATTAATTGAGCAAAACACTGGTTGGTTGACAGGAAATGACTTTTCTTTTTCAGAGGCTTGATGTTTAGACGCTGTTTTCACAAATACATCCAAAATGTTTTTATCCTGATTTTTTATTTCTTTACAGAAAAAGTAAGTAGTTTTTTTAAATGTCAGTTAATATTTAATGGTGACATATTTCTGGATGGTTACATGTGTACATTTAATAACAATATATCCAGTAAAAAAATACCAACATGATCATGTTTTGCAATTTTTTTCCATTTCTTATCACTGTAAACTGAATCTCTTTGGGTTTCTGGACTGTTGGACAGAATGATTAAGTTGTTTTGGATTTTCTGATCCTTTAAAGAGCATTTGTTATTATTTTTGACACGTCACAGACTAACGTATACCTACTCAATAGGCAGACTTCAGTCTGTAGCCGGACTGAATAACAACATTTAACCACATTGTGGCCCAGACAGTTTTAGAGTAACACATTACCATCACATCACCTCACCTGTCATCTTCAGCCGCCTGCAGGTAGTTAGGTTGTTGTCTGATGTCAAACATTTCATTCAGATACAAAATAAAAGAAAAAGACAGTAAAAAACATGCATTTAACGATGACTGGACTGAAAAATATGCGGAAGGAAGTATGAGATCATTGTGCTTGGTAAGAAGGTAAGAATCACAAAACTGAACCAGTTGAAGTCCTGATATCCAGACTCCAGCAGAATAATTGTAAAATCAAACATTTTCAACAATAAACACAGTGAAGACCTCACTAATGAACACTCTACCTGACCATCACACCTTTTTATGCTCATGTTTAACGTCTTTGTTACAGAAAAAAGGTGTCACGTCTCCCATTAATACAGAAATGTTGTTCATGTACAGAGTCCTGGACTTTTTGCACTGAAATATCATCATGTGATGCACCCTTACTGGACCTTTGATGCGGTGGAAACTAAGGTTCAGGAACAAGACCACGCCCCTCTCTCTCACTAAATGCAATCACCTGTGCATACCTATATAGGTGTGTCTAACCCCTTTCTCTCCCATTCCTCCCTCCCAAACCTCATTTTCCTCCTCTCTCCCCTCTAGATGGGCGTCATGGTGGCTCACAGTGGTTTAGCACCTATGCCTCACAGCAAGAAGGTCCTGGGTTCGAATACTGGCCGTCCCAGGTCCTTTCTGTGTGGAGTTTGCATGTTCTCCCCGTGTTCGCTTGGGTTTCCGCCGGGTGCTCCATAAATAAATCTTCTTGTTCTATTCTAGGAACCACAGGGGGGATGACGAAGCTGAGAGCTCATGAGACATGCCCGCCCACCGGGTTCCTAGACGCTCCAGCTTCATTGTGATCCCATTTGGTTCCCGGTCATCACCCCTTCATCCCTCTCCTCAACCTCATCATCCCACCGTACACGACCCGGACCAACCTTTGGCTCCCAATTATCCCCCCGGCAATCCACCCCCCCCTTCATCCCTCTCCTCGACCCCCAATTAGCCCACCATACACTACACTATCATCCAATCCTGAACCCCCTCGACGATCCAAATAAAACTACTTTTTATACCGTTCAAATGGTGTGGTCTTTGTTAGTGAAGTGGACCTCTAAGACCTGTACTTGAGTATCCCTGAACTAAAAAAATAACATTGATTGATAGTAAAAACAGCCATTCACTGCAGCCCTGATTTGATAGTCAGAACATTTTGATTTACTCTCATCTGTCATTATGTATACAATCTCTTGGCTCCATTCAGCAAAGGCCACCAAATGCATCATGGGAAAGTTCATCGGTACAAGGTGACCACAGAATTGATCTCAGACAACATGTATTGTGTGTGTGACTGAGCGTTCAATAGCATGAAAACATCAGCCTCACACAAAACAAAGGTTTATTCTGCAAAACACCCAACAGCAGCATCTCACACACACACACACACAGGGGTCCTGGGAGGGTGTGTGTGTGTGTGTGTTTGCATGTCAGCATGTGTGTGCCTGTTTGGACACAATTAAAACGTCCTCTTGGCGGCGAGTGCCAATGCATCACCCTGATGACAGTGGACAGGCTGTTTGCTTTGCCGCCACTGATATCGAGCTTAATGATGTTGTCCTTCATTGCGGTTGCCGCGGCTGACCTGCCCATCACTGATGCGTGGCAGCTGGGTTTCAATTGGGAGGAGGTGTTTATGTGTGTTTGTGTGTGTGTGTGTGTGTGTGTGTTTGAGCAGATTGAACCTTTGGATGCTGAGATGTGGAGGATGCCAGCGGGGATTTTTGTTACCGAGCAGCTTGAAGGAGATCGTGGTGTGTTTGACAAAAAGAGCTGCAGGAGGTGATGATGCAGGACACTAAAGCCAATAAAAAGACACTTGAAGTAAATGTAAAGGCGTCTTCAGTGTGAGTCTTCCATGTGGAGTAAAGCCTTGAGGAGCTGCAGAGTTATCTCAGATGATACAGTATAGCTGTATCTTTTTATGTAATAAACCTGCTTGCGGAAAAAAAAGGCTCCGAGTCAGAGGAAGAAATACTGTAAGTGCTAGTTCTCTGTTCTTCCTCTGATGCAGCCGGGCTAAAAGTGGATCAACCTGCTCCTCAGTTTTCAGAAGATGGTCCCCTTTTTGCACTTGTTCCATATATGATTTTGTCTCTTAAATATGATATATAATGCTATTTGTAATTTTATGTTATTTTATATAATGTCAGATGTTAAACATGGTTAAAGTTCCAAATCTGAGGTGAACGTTTGCTCCCTGAAACTCAAAAGCCAGGACCTGTTCTGAACGCTCCATTTGAAAAGTTGCCTCTACTTCCTCCTTGCGATGATGTCATGTTGTTTGCACATGCCCACAAATGGCCATCTGTTCCATAGTCTTTGTTGCTGAAGTTGTTTCATGGATTGTTCATGTTGTCCAATCGCATTTGAGTAAAGAACGAGAAAGAATGTAAAAGAAGTGAAATCCGACTACTATTGTCTGTTTATGTAGCCTCCTTAGTTGGAGGAAGTCGGCCATCTTCTGGAACTGACCAATCAGAACAGAGTGGACTCATCGGGAGGCGGGGCCTTAAAGAGACAGGAGCTAAAACTTCCTGTTTCAGACAGAGGCTAAACCGAGGAGCTGCATGAAGGGCCAGTATAAGATAAATAAGGAGTTTTTTAAAAATATAAATCGTGCAAAGATAATCCAGTAGAGCCCCAGAATATAAATACAGACTTGAAAATGTGCAGATGCAGGTGCGAGGTGATCACAAACAGCAGCTGTCAACAAACCCCACTTCTGGTGTAGACAGGAAGTTGAGTCAGAGCACTTAATTTGGTCAAAATGACAGATCATCCAGGTAGTTTGTCTTTAACATGTACGTGTTAGCTTAGCGGTAGTCTAGTATGGTGGTGTGGCTCCAAAGATGCTAAAAGGCTTTTTAAAGACATTTTGAAAGAAAGGAACAGGTGTTACTAAAAACATTAACGCTGCAGTTTTGACTAATAACGCTCATAACCACCTTCTTCTTTGTGAGATTCATTTGTGAGTCAAATGATTTACAGCTTTTAGTTAATTTGTTTTAAGAAGGTGTGAACACAAAACAGACTAAAAAGCGACAGCGCGTCATGATTTGTCTTCGGTCGAGTGTGAAAGCAACCTAACAGATGTTTGTGAAACCTGCCACTAGTGACAAAAAAAAAAAATGACTGAGAAGTGCTGCAGATCATTATTTTGAGTTTCGAACAGGATGCAGAGGTCTGTTATAAAAAAAATAAAACTCTGCGAGAATGCAATTCAGCAAGATGCGCACTGCTCAACTCTCACACAGAAAAACACACGACTTATAACAGATTGTTGATAAATGTGAGTGTGTGTGTGTGTGTAAATGTCTCCTAATGTATAGTCAGCATAACTTGGTTTGAATTATTCTTTCTTTCATTACACTAATGGCTCAGCAGAATGCGGCCGAGTCGATGCGCAGAGAGAGAGAACGAGAGGGGGGGGGGGAAGAAGGGAATTATTATTTTCAACGGGGTTTCAGATACAGGTGGGAAAAGGGCAAACTCTCAGCTGGTGACGTTCATCAACGAGCGCTGTAAAGGTCACGCCGTGTCTCTCGACGTGCACCCACACCCGAAGGCGTGTTTATCCCCACTGGGTTCCCCCTCCCCACCTCTCCTTCAGCCCCCACCTCTTCTTTTATTAGCCCCCATGGGAGAGAAGCTGCTGCTGCTGCTGCTGCTGCTGCTGCGGGGGCTGCAAACCATGTAAACACGCGGTGCTTGTTTAATATCCTCGTTCGGAGGCTTGATTGCTGATGAGGCCGCGCTGTTTAGGTAAAAAGCAACATTTAAACAGCTCTGACACCGGTGAAGAACCGTTGACCTATTTCACCATCTGTTGGTTTCATTCTGCTTGTTTCTCCTTCTGAGTTTGAATCCGTCCCTCGTGGAAGTGAAAGATTATGACTTTGCCTCTGCGGGACGTTCAGTGATATATCCTGCCGTACTTGACATCATTAATACCCGTTAGCTGTTTCTGTGCTCTTACATCATGTTCTGCCTGCTCAGCAGAAAGTCCACAAAGCACATTTACATGATGAATAACTGAGATCATGTCATGACGTATGTATCTATGGGAAGCAGGTGAACCCAGTGTCCTGATGTCACCGGCTCCTGGTCCAGCCTGATCTGACCTTTGACCTCCACGACAGCAGAGAAAACCTGAAAATGCTCCCGGCTGAGGACAGAGACAACGACATGATTTCTGTATGTAAATTAAATACATATTTGCTGCCACTTCCTCTTTTTTAAACCTCACTTTCTTTCTCTCTCTCTTCGGTTTAGTTTCTTCTGGACAAACTTTGTGTTCAGTAAACTTTATTCCCGGTTGCTGGACCACCAGTAGGAGTTGAGACTCAATATCTGCTCAGCAAAACTACAGAGTATTGTCATGTATGTGTTTGAAGATTTGACAAGAAATTATCTGTTTTTTTGTTTGTTTTTTTTATTACAGCTACTTAGCTGAGACACTTTTTGTACAGTAAAATGTTTAATTAAAAGTTTTCTCTGCTTTTTTGGCAGAGCTAACCTCGTCGTGGACATTCCCTTCCTTGTTGTCAGTGTGTGGGTTATACTGTTTGTGCGCCTGCAGCCAGCACATAAGGCTGAAAAGCTGCTGGAGAGCAGACAATCCAACACTCGTGAGTCATGATGATCTCTGTGAAAGCCTTTTGTACACAGGCTGTTTCTCCTAAAAGCTAATTAAAAGGCCAACCTTCATGTCTGCTCCGTGGCACTTCACACAACATTGATTTTTGATTGAATTTAAAAGGAAAATATGGCTTCAAGATGTTAAAGCCGGTATGAGAGTTTAGGATGTTTTTGTAGCTAATTTTGAAGTGCCTGCTTTTCTTTCTGTTCCCTGCACTTCTCTGAGGTTTTGTTGGTTTTCAGAGGCCTCGTCTCTCTGCTCCCTCAGTCTGCAGGTGTGTTGGAGGGGGGGGGCGCCGTGGCCCCGCCGGAGCTCTCTCTATATTTTTAACATGTAGGCCGCTGCACCCATTCAGTCTGATGACGAGCGAGCCTGCCCTGCTGTGATTTAGCACACAGGGCTTTGTACAAGCAGGGGAGGGGGGCCTACTTTATCAACGTTAATTTCAAAGCCTTGCTCGGTCAGCGGATTCAGGCGGCGGTGGCGGCGGCAGAGTCGTGTTCCTCCCAACGTTCCTCCTCAGCTGGCCTCCTTTTTTTCCTGCCGTCTCAGCAGTCTGCCGGCTGCCCGCGGACCACAGCGCCCTCACCGCTCGCCGAAAACATCTCTCTACGAAGCTCATGAAGGCGCTTTTTTTTTTCTCTCATTTTCCACTTCCTGTGCATGTGACTGACAGGCGCCGTTGCCGGGAAAAGCGCTGACATGTCAGACGCAGCGGACCACAGAGTGTTTTTCCCTCTTTTTTTTTCTTTTTTTCTTCATCTTGTTGGTTGGAGGTTCGCCATTTGTTCCAGAGTCGCTGTGTCAGGTGGCAGAGCAGAACTGATGACTGCGGCCGGGCCAGAAACATCCATCGCCGTTTCTCCCCAGGAGGCGATTTGTTTGTCATGCTGGAGGATTATTGACAGCAGCAGTTACAGAAGAGGAGCGCACGCACACACACACACACACACACACACACACACACACACACACAGAATGAACATAACGTGGTTCATTTCATATTACTGATGAAAAATCTTCCTCTCTGCGGGAAAGTGTCCAAAGTTTTTGTTTTGCCTGAACATTTAGCTGATGAGGCAAACTTCAGACAAACTTTACCATCAGTACATCACCGCAGCTCTGCCATAAATTCCACTTTTACGAAGCTTATACATTTTTAGTTTTTGATGACATTGTCAGAAATGGGATAATTCTTCTTTATGTCTATTATTGAAGTGGTGGCGGGTGGTGGTGGTGGTGTACTGGAGTGCATTACATTGAAAAGCGTTCCTAATATTTTGTCCACTCCATTACATTATATTATTGCAGGTTGTCATTTTAACTTTAAGGGTTTACTTAAGAAATCTGAGGTGTAGTTTTTCTAATATATCTATTATTCAAACCTCCACAGTTCACATGTATACAACTGGTGTAACTAACTTGTCAAAAAGATCTAATGTGATATCTACAGGTAAATAAAATGTTGTACATTTACAGAAAATGGCACAAACATTGCAGGGAGGCTCCTCAATGATATAATGGTTCTTAAATGAACCATTATAATTCATAATGACTCCGAGATATTTAAAGCAGTGGACAATCTCTACATTTTCTCTATTGCATACAAACTTTACCAAAAACTGTCACTATTAACCTTTAATTTTAATCTCTCACAGAAATCACACATATGGTCTATCCCTTTCTGTAACCCGTCTTTTATAATAGACGTGATAATTGTATCATCTGCATACATCAGCACCATATGCTGGATATAACCATCTATCACGCTGTCATTGAAATGAATAGGCTGACAGCCGTTCTGTAGTAGATAGTCCTCTACGTCGCTGATAAATAATGCAAACAACAGTGGTGATAAATTTTCACCCCTGTCTCACTCCTGCTGGGCTCACAAAAAACCATATGATAAACTAATGATACCGTTAACAAATACACAATTTGATGCTTTTGTACATATTCATTACTACATCCAGGAATTCATTATTAATACTTGCTTTTACATTTTTACAGTTTGTACCAGAGTGCATCCTTCCAAACTGTATAAAACACCTTTACTGTAATCAATGAAAGAATAAAACAGACAAATCAAGCATGTGTTCAAGATCAATGGTGGAGTAACTCCTTCTAAATAATGCCTGAGTTTCCCTCTGGACAGAATTATCCTCACAGAACTTACATAACCTTGCATTTAATACATTTGTGAACAGTTTACCCAGACAAGTGTGATGCCTCTGTAATTGTTATAAACCCCGGTGTCACCTTTTCCTCTTATAAATTGGCACAATTAAACCAAGCACCCAGTCTTCAGGGATAACGCCAGAGCCCAGAATCTTGTTAAACAAAGAGACATATAGGGGCATAAAAATGCATGCAGTGCTTTTAATATACTCATTCAAGACTCGGTCTATTTCTGCTGGTTTTCAGGGTTTTAGTTTTAGAATAAAATCCTTAATTTCTTGTTCAATGAAGCTAGTATTTAAGACAGTTAGACAATCTTTTAAAATGCTTGTGAAAGTCTTTAGGTGAAATTGAAGAATGTTTATTACTTTTACTGCAGCATCTTTCAGTAGAGCTTTGGGATTATGGACTTCATACTCATCAACTCTCCACTAAATTTCTTCCTATATGCTCGCCATGATTTATATATCTCTTTATTATTCTCTTTGCTTTTTGTCATTACACATTCAGCTTCTGTGCATTTTCTTTAAGTGTAGGTATTCTTGTCTTTTTTTTCTGCATTTCTTATTAAATCACACAGTTTTTTTTGTTTTTTTTTACAGTATGTCAGGATTTTTCTCTGCTTTATCACACAATTTATCCATCTTGTCAAGCTGTATGTTTCCTATAAACTCATCTATTTTTTAAAAAAAAAATCCCATTTACCAATTTGTACCTGTTTTGCAGAGTTTGTGGCTGTGAGGTTTAGCTGGTCTATTACTGGACTATCTGCACGATAATAATCCCTCCAGGATTTACATCAAAAAGCTCTTCAACAGCTTCGAACTTCGGTCATGTTTTACATGGATGGTATATAAATGACAAAATCACAAAAAGTATGTTATGTCCACTTTAAAATAACAAATGGTGTGGTAGATACTCATTTATCAGTTCAACAGCAGATCTACTTCACACTACTTTACAGGGCTTGTCATTGTTGGCATCTGGTGCTAGCTAGTTAGCTAATTCACTAAGGTGAGACTTGTAGGCTATAGGAAGCTTTTTCAAAAAAGAAAAAGGATGAAGGCGACAAGGCAAGGCTAGAGGAAGTGGAGACGAGTTGCAGGACGTTGCCTCAGCTACAAGCTCAGGCTTATAAAGAAGAGGGCTCTTTAGCTAGCTAGCTAGTCTAGCTTAGTCGTTCTCAAATGTTTTGTCACAAGGCACACCATTTATGAAAACTAGTATTCCAAGGCACCCTGTTACATATGATTATAAATATGTAAATCATCATAAATAAGACTAATTCCAAGGCACACCAGTTTGAGAGCCACTGGTATCGCTAACCTGCACTCACTGTGACATTAATGTGGAACATGAACTAAGCATAGAAAGAAAGTGGGATGACATTACTTCACCTTTGTATTGGTTGGTGTGTTCAAATAATTGGTTAAGTCTATGTGTGTCTATGTGTTTATAATCTAATCTAAAAATGAGATATTTGGTTGGCATTTGCTGACTGTATCCTTTTTATGAGCAGGACAGGAAGAGTTGAAGAGAACAGGAGGAGAGAGGAGAGGAGATGAGGAGCGCGACAGACAGACGAGACACCAAAAGAGCTGCTGGAGGAGTGAAGAAGTGGAGAGCATCAGATAGACAGATAAGACACAGAGTTAACACAGTTTGTCACAGTTCAGAAGGAGCTCTTGTCACACAATAGAAGCAGAAGCTTTGAGAGCAGCCTGGTCAATTTCCAAAATTGAACAAAGCGTCGGCATCATAGACTTCAATCTAGCATATCACTGCTTCATCAACTCTCAGGGTTTTACTCCTGTTGCTGAAAATAAAAATGATAATGAAGTTGAATGAGAATTCAGATTGCACTCATTTTGTTTATTTTGATTTCATGTTGTGAGAGCCGGTCTACGCACCTGACTGGAACCTTTCGGTATAGCACAGTGTCTCACATCTTATATTCATTTTACTCAGAAAATGGTGCAATTATCAGGTGAAAATCTAAAGATTTCTGGGCCGGACGGTGTTTCTAGATCCTAACAACACCTCTGTTGTTGCTGTTGTGGTTGGATTCCAGTGCTTTCTGGTTACTCTGGTGAATTGAGCATCCTTTTTTTGCTTCCTAATCTTGTTAGCATCCTGCCTGCTAGCTGCAGGTCTGCAAACGAGAGCAAACAGAATCCATCAGCCTTCAGAAGAGCCATAATAACAACAATAGTAATAATAATAATAATCCTCCAGTCCAGGAGCCACTTCACTCTGCACATTTGTCTTCACCACTCCACAGTCGCCAACTTTGTTATATTTCAATTTCCTTTCAAGCGATTCCCACTTCACCTGTACACTTAGCTCACATGCATCTGGAGAAACAGAGGGAGACTGGGAGAGCAAGGAGAGAGGGAGAGAGAGAGGGATTTTCTTTTGAAGCAGGAGCTTGTCAGGAGAGCCATCGCTAGTTTCATTGCTGTCTCCATAACAGCGAGTCACCGGGGTCTGTTTTACACTTCAGGCGACATCAAGCAACTTTACGGAGGAGGCGAGCGGTGGGCACTTCACCGTCTCCCGCTCGCTCTGATTTAACTGTTTGTTCAGCAGGAAAGCAGGTGGAGGCCTCTCGCCCATCAGAGGGTTTTCATCACAGCAGAGTCAGTCCGAGGGCTCGGTGGAAGCTCAGCGGTTTTAACAAGTGAATCCTTTTTTTCTCTCTCTCTCTCTTATTGTTATGGAGGATTTTATTCTCTATCTGCTGATACCTTCCTGGGAGAAATATGAGCAAATTATGCACCCTGCCAGGTCAGACTCAGTGTACTGTGCTCTTTTTTTTTGCCTGACTGGTGACAGAACCTGAGCACAGGGACATCTTTTAACCCGTTCGACTGCAGAATATCTGCTGAAAGCGCGGACACACATGACAACTGTTGAGCCAATTATAAATATGATTTAATGGGAGTCAGTCTGGGTCAGTTGGAGTTAATAAAATCATATAGTGTGTAATTATGTAAAGATTTAATCTGGTCTTCAGATCCAGTCGCTCTCGTAAAGAGTTTTTTAAACGTGTTTTACATTTGACATCAGCGACTGATTTCCTCGTACCCGTAAATAAACAAAAGAAGAAGAAAGGTTTGTGGTGTGAGAGAGCACCAGACAACCGAAATGGAGGGAAAAGCTGACTGAGCTGTAAAGGCGAATAAAAATCTCTACAACATCAAATCAAAGAGCCGCACAGCCGACCAGAACCTGAAGTTTTACAAACTTCACTCACCTCCAATTACAGTCACATTACTCATGCCTCTTCATCCAGGATCTCACATAAACTCTGAGCTTTTTTTTTATTCTTTTGCCGTCTTGCCTTTTCAGCTCAAACTGCACTGCATATAAACGGTCCAAGCGGCTGGTTGCTTCCATGTTTGTTTTGGTACAAGAACATGCGATAATTGGCATTCTTGCGGGATTTGCAGGGTCGTCTTCCTCTAGAACTCCAGTGGTTACTGAGCAGTGTTTCAGTGTGTTATCTGTGTGATTACTCAGTCGTAAGGTTTGTGTTCCTTCCTGACTGTCAAAGACGAGAAAAAATGGTGCCAGTTGGTGGAACAAATCCAGTCTTTGTATGTTTCAACTCGTCTTCAGGTTTGTCCGCAGCTTTAACAAGCAGAATTCAATGAAACCTGCTGGAGGTATTCATGGTCACCAGAGGATGAAGTTTTACCATTTTGGACACTTGTTTTTTTTAGCACCAACCTCAGGTTATGAGATGTTCTGTCTGTTAAGATACAGATGACATTCAAAGTAGGTTTGTTTTGGGATGAGAATTTAAATTTGATATATTTATATATAATAAGTTGGTCTTATTTTTTTGCTTTGCTAGCTTGATCTGAGAGTAGCGTTTCTGTTTGTTTAAGACTTGATGTATAAAAGACTGTTGATCATGAATATCTATTATCTATTATTACCATGACCCTTGAGAGTAGCAAAACAGTTCCTGTTTTAGACAATTTAGGTTTTGCTCCATAACCATTTAATAAGCAAGGATGTAGACCTTTGTAGCCAATCAAAAACAACATTATTTGAAGGGTATCTAGTAGGTATATAAAGAGGGCCCGGTATTTGTATTTGTATCTGTATTTGTTGAGGCAGCAAAATTATTTGTATTTGTATTCGAATAAAAGTGGATAGCGGTTTAAAAATCCTGTTTTTGTTTTTATTACGCTTTTAATTTTAGAAAATTTAAGTGTTACAGTAAGTGTTCCCTTGAGAGCGCTTCATTTGTGTCTTTAGTTCAGCTTTATCTCTGGCGAACGCCCCCAACTCCGGGAGTGACGTCCAAATTAGGAAATGTGCGTCATGTAGCAGGTGGATGTGACTCCCCTCGTTGAGACCTGCTGATAGACGTAACAGTGGAGCAGAGGAGAGACACTGCACGCTGGTATTTAACATGTTTTTTTTTTCTTCCCGAAAACAAATCATTTTTAAAATATTTTTATGAAACAAATATTCGTAAAAAAAAAACAAAAACAACTCACTATTTGTGCTTTGCTGAATAACGTATTTGTGTTCAGGCACACCTCTAGTATCTAGTTAGCTGTCTCTCTGTACAGATATATTTATAGAGACAGAAGTGTGCCCATCCACAGTGACTAAGGGACATGTGATTTTCTGGGGTTTTTTTTCACAAATGTTCTATTTTCTATGTATTGTTAACTTGAACTATATCTACAACAATGGCTCAAAAGCCCCAATTTCAGTGTAAGCTTCAGAGGGGTAGAGATAAAGAATAAAATTCTCATGTAACCTAGTTTCAAGTTCTTCACAGATACAGATACAGATATTTTGACTTCTGTCTATCCTGCTGTCCTGTCAGCAGCTCTCACTTAGCGCTAATTTGCAAGTCTGAGGACATGTGTTTCACTGGTTAAGAGCTTATTAAAATACTGTGATCACTCCTTGACAGAGAGGTGGCTGCTTAGCTTTTACCTCATAAACAATCCTTTTGTAGGCCTTGTTTTTACTGAACTGAAAACCTGCAGTCGACCTTTTTCACAGCAGACAATTTGACGTGTCAAAGCAGGAAAAACACAGCTGCAATTAATTACGTTACTAATGGTTCAATCCCATTTAGTTTTTACCAAATTCAAGTATAGTGCATGATGGTTCAGCTGTGTGGCTTCCTTGGAGACTTAAATGTAAATGAAACATTGTTAAGGTTATCAGCTCTACCTGGACTGCATTTGTGCACATACGACATACATACTAATGTGCACATGTAGTCAAATCTTTGACCTGAATACAACAAAATGATTCAAATCAGCAAAGTGAGATGCAATTTGTAGATTTACAAAATCTAAAAAACGTCAAAATATAGTCACAGGAATATTATTGAAACAGGGAGATAACAATCAAGTGTTTTTTCTGATCCAAATCTTTTATGAACAGGTATATGCTGAGTCAAATCCAATAAGCACATTTACACCGCAGCAGGAGATATGCCATGTTTATTTGATATGTGGCACATTGAGCTAACAGGTGTAGCCATCCGACTTTGGCTCACATTTTTCACGAGCTACTAAATCCAAATACCCAATGTCCTGGTTCAAAACCATTAAATTGATCAGCTTAAATGATTGATGTGATATGAATGAGAAAGTCTGAAGTGGAGAATGTGACTCCTGAAATCGACGTGACACCAGATCCTCCGGAGAGGGAAGACGTCTCACTCTGTCGGAGTTGTTGGAACAACAGAAACATCTCTGAGTGTTCGGCGGTGTTACAGAGCGGAGCTTCTTCCCTCACAACCCCGACGACAGACAAGATTAACACGTTGACGAGTTAGTCTGTCATCAAGTCATCCAAAGAATTAGCTTTAATTAGTGACATCTGATATGATTTGCCACCATCAACGTTGCAACGGAGCTGCGAACTGAATGTTTTTTTTTTTTTTTTTACACTGATACTGTTTGCCGATGAGAAAGAAAAGTCTGAGTCTAGGATGTCAAGAATCAATCACTCCCCTAATGTGCACAAATAAGTTTTCACACATTCTAAGTTTTACTTAGATATATGAGTGACATGCTTGCACTGTAGGCTGTTGTAAAAGGAGAGCAGCACTGCAACACTTTTTTTGTCATTTTTTGTCTCTTATCAGTCTTTTGCATTTACTTTGAAGTTGTAAGTTTAGAATTATTAGAGACATAGACGTGGAGTTTAGTTCATTAACATGTGTCGATGTCGCAGATGTTCTTTTGAGAAGCGAGTGTGAGATGCTTCTGTCACGTAACGACAGAAAACCCCATCGAGTATAAAACTTGACACTGGGCGCAGGTGTGGAAATGTTTCCTCCTGCCCTGATGTTTTTCTCCTCCGCACCCCGATGATATTATCGCCTCTGGATGTGAGAGGGCCAACTCAATCACTTTTAATTACTCACACAACCAGACGGCGCGCGTCGACAGGCCCTGCCGCCGCCGCCACCCACTGCCGCTTCCGCTGCTGCTGCTGCTGCTGCTGCTGCTCCACAACTTGTCAATCAAATCCCGGCGGTAAACCTAACGGCTTTTTTTTTTTTTTTTTTTTTCCCCTCACCCGAGAATGTTGTCGCCGCCAAACAGATAACACCGCCGCAGCTTTCCTGCTGCTAGCGAACGCACATTACACCCTGAGGATTTACAGTTGATCAGCACCTCCGCAAACACACACACACACACACACACACACACATCCCTCACCGTCACCCCGGAGACTCATCTTGTCGTTTTCATCTTTTCGGGGATAGTGAAGGAGTGGAGAAACCCAGGTGACTGCAGCTGTTTTTTCCTCCCAGCCCGTCGTCTGCTAATTAGACTGAGGAGTTATTAATTAAATTAGGGGCTGATGTGCTGATTGGTTGTCCCAGGATTTAACTCTCAGCGGACGTCACACTTAATCTGGCACATCAATGAACTTGACAAAATGGAACTTCAATAAGATTATGTGTGTGTGTGTGTGTGATATCAGTAATTGGGAGTGTTGAATGTTGCTGTTGTTGCCAAGTCATGTGACATAACCTGCAGCAGCCTCCTTTAACGGTATAATAGAAAGAGAAGAAAGTGGCCTCTATGTGTTTTTGAGAGCATTAAAGTGCACGTTGTTGAGTCTGACCTTTTGAATGTGTAGCTGCAGGCGTGTGGGTGAAGAGCAGGGAGGTATATTATATACTATATAGCGCCGTATGATTCTGACGGGCTGGCAGCAGATGTCATACGACTCTCACACAGAGGACGTACATTTTTTTAAATATAAGAAAAGTCACCGCAGTCACAGATAATTTAACGGTGACATCGGGGCGCTGACTCTTGAAAAAGAGAAGAAGAAGTGGAGCGTGGAGAGGCTGAATGTTCCTGTTTATTTACAGTCATTCAGACGGACCCGCAGTCACCGCTGTTTGTCTACCGGGGCTGAAGAGGAAGACCGGCGAGGGCCGAGCCTCTCCAAACGTTCTCCAACTCCCCCAAAATTCCCCTCATGACGGTCTTTTAGTCATAACAGCTCACAGCGTGGAGAGTCTCTCCTCCGCGGTGTCGGCGATGACAAACCGGCTGAGCTGCGACCCGGGAGGCCTCTTCTTGCTCCCACTCGCCGTGCTGTCAGCGATGAGCACCTGCCGCCGCCACCGCCGCTGCTGCTGTCTCCGCCTACTACAACAGGTAGACTCAGGCTTGTTATGTATGTTTGAGTGTGGGCTGGGAAATGGATTCTGCTGCTGCTGTCCCCGCTGCTTTCTGTTTTTCAACCGCTCGCTCTGATTCAGAGGTGTTAATGTTCACAAGCCTGCTGCTGCTGTCAGTCTGATATGGTTAAAAGATTATTCCAGTTTATTGCAAATTTAGCTCTTAATTTCATTTCTCTTTCTCTGGATCGTTCAGATCTGCAAACATGACACCACAAATCTGCAGCCAGAGACAGATGGAGTAGGTGTTTTCTTCAGTTTGTTACTATAATAATGTTAGAAATAAAAATATATATATATTTGCCATATTTCTAATTATCTGACCTTGTAAATGGTCACATAAGTTTAGTAATTAATGTTACACTGCAACAGAGGAAAAAAGACATGAAACGCTACTTTTGCTAAGATGAAAGTTGTAAAAGAGTCTATGATGAGCTGCTAACTCGACGTCTCCCACATAAACAGGAAGAAAATACCACACAGACGGGCGGGGACGATTTCAAGGTCAGTAAAATACCAAGGACCCAACATCTTTCAAAGATAACTTCAACTTCAGTTTATTTAAAGTGCACATGACTCAAAGAGCGTCTGTGTAACCGGGTGGTTTCTAGCATTGTGTTATAAGGAAGAGGCTCAGACCAGGGTGTCTTTGGAGGCGACCTTTTATTCTGACGGCAGAAGTAAATAATAGAAATCCTCCAGGTCAGTTGTGATGCTAACTCAGGCTCCTACACAAATGAAATAACACAGAAAGGTGTTAGCATACTGCACAAGAAGTCTAATAAACAAACTTACACCTGTAATTCAAAGGAAGTGCACAACGTCGCTTACCTCTCCCATGAAGTACAACAACAAGAGGGGAGAGGTAAAGGTGGGAGACATCATTTAAAGGTGTGTGGGGGGGGCGTAGGTGTACAATGAACTGAGTCTTAAATGTTCCACATGTTGACCCTGCAGGAGTAGCACGTCAGGTTATGTTTTCAGCCTGGATTTGAAAGTCTTAATGAAGTTTACTTCCTGTATATGCATTGGTAGTTTATTCCAAAGTAAGGGAGCTCGTTTGGCTTCACGGCTAAAAGTTTGTTTGTTAAATTGAGAATCATTGAAGTAACCAGCATCAAGAGAATGTAAAGTCATTTTAGTGCCAAAGTCCCTCTTTGTGTTACAGTCCTCCCACCGCAGCTCAATAGAGAAACACTGTCGAGACACAAAAAAGGGAATTTTATAATAAAAAGACTATAACTGTCCGAGATATCCACTTTATTTGATTAACTCAGACTGCTGAAGCCTCATATTATCTTCAGATGAATTTTTAAATAAACTTTTGCTCGAGATGAGGACAGTGGATTTTGTCCCCCATCACTTACATTATTATAAGCACATTAGGAGGGGGGATCTTCTCCCCTAACGATTACAGCGGGGTAAAACCTTTGCTACCATACAGTAACTAAAGTCTGATTGATTGATTACGACACAGCGGGTTTCTCTTCTGTCGCTTGATAAAAATGCCTTTTAGTTTCCCTTTTTTTTTTTTTTTTTGGCTGCTGCTCAGAGTCCATTTTTAAAAAAAATCAATGTGAATTGTGATTCGGGGGGTTTTCAGACGCGTCTGAGCGGAACATAAAAGGCTGGAGGAACACACACATAAATCCTTAAAAAAAAAAAAAAAAAAAAAAAAAATATTAATCACAAAACACTGCATCATGCCAAGACATAAAGACATCAGATCCTTGGAAACAATCCCAGTTGCTACGACTCAGAGAGGAAAAACCTGCCTGAACCTGCTCCCCGTGTCCTCCCCCCCCCCCCCCCCCCCCAGCCTTTATTTGTCTCAAACATCTCAAACTCTTCACAAGGTTAAATCACTCTCAAACAGCTCGAATAAACGAGCAGACAGTCCGATTTTTAAGAGGGAAAAGAGAGACGGAAAAGGCTCCGAGGGCACTTTGCTTTCATTTCACTTGGAGACAGTTTTAGTTTTTTCGTTCTTAGGTGGCAAGACGACGAAGACGAGCGTCCACTAATCTCCTCCACGTCCATCAAATCACCCCCCTCCCTCCCCTCCCCACTTGTCCCTACTCAGAATTGAGTTTCGGTGGAGGGGGGGTGGGGTGGGAGGGGGGCTGTTGACCTCTCCACCTTCTCTCAGGTGAGAAAAAGGAGGGATTTTCTTTCTTTTCTGTCTCCCTCCGTCTCTTTCATCACCTCGGTTGTAATTAGCTGGAGCTGAGATTTTTTTTCCCTTTTGTCGGCTCACTGAAAGGTGGATAAGCGCCCTTTGTGCCTCTTCACACCTTTTTTATTTCCTTTTAACAAGCTTTTTTTTTTTTTTTTTAGAGAAGAAACTCCAAGCCAGCCGCAGTCTCAGAAGTAGGCTGATAACCAAGAGGGAGTTTCTTCTTTTCTCTTTTGCAGGCGTCTTTATCTCCCAGGACACAATTAGCTGCTCTATCGCTTATCACCATGCTGCTATTTTTTTTTTTTTTTTTTTTTTTTTTGCATTTAAAAGCAGCTGTCCTTTGTTGCGACTCACTCTTGAAAAGTTAAAAAGCGGTTTTTGGGTCCGTGGTGGAGGAAACACAACTGTGTGTGTGTGAAGAGATAAAATGGTCTCAAACCTCTTTGTTCAAAGTAGAAACAGCAGCATCCTGAATGTATCCATTTAAAAAAAAAAAAAAAAAAAAAAAAAAGGTGTCACAAAAGCACAAAAACAAAAGTTATTTCTTCTTCTATTAATATTTTTTCCCCAAGTTTTAAGTCTCCTTTAAAATAGTTTCAGACATACCTACACCTGAAGCATTCTGCCACGCTGAAAAAGGAGTAATGTGTCATTTTTTTATTTAATAACGTTTCCTAAACAGCTGCCAGATTCCTCACTTGATTGATTTTTTCTCAGTCATCCCACTAATTAAAGAATTACAGGTTTCAGGCTTCTACACGTCTGTTGAATTTCCTCCGGGAGACACAGAGAACAATTCAGGATTTGAACATTTCTGTGGATGAAAATTCCTACATGCCTACATTCCCATCGTGCTACGCTATAGAGCATCTTAAGATGTGGAAGAAAATTTCAGGGTTGATACATTTTTTATCCTTGTGTTAATAAAAGCCTCCAGTGTTCAGTTAAAGCCAAAGCCGAGCGTCATTGAACATCTTTTCTTTGTGAAAGGGTTTTCTTACATTCGGACGACTTGTATTGTGTCGACATTTGGATTGAGCAGAGGGTAAAGAGGAGAGATAAGATGCGATGTTGAAGACAAGATGTTTTTTGATAGTAGAGTGATGTGAGCAATCTCTCGGCCTCTCTTCCGTTTATCCTCGTTTTATCTTTTCATGTGTCTTTAACGATGTAAACAAACATTCAGCCCCGACGCTCTTCACTTCATCTGCAGCCAGAGAGCAAACTGGCAGTTAAAAACCGAAGCTGTGAAGCTGAACCGAGATGAGTCGCCTGTATGAGCAACAAGAAAATCACCAAATAATGAATGAAACTCTTAGTAGAGCCAGCCAGTAAATGGGACAAATGGCAAAAAGTGTTTAACTCTGTTTTAACAAGCAACATCTCTTTTATTTATTTATTCTTATGCAGCTCATTTGCAATAAAGATTTCTTTTTAAACATCTAGTGCAGATGCCTTAAATGTGAAATTCATACAGATTAATGTGGTTTGGGTTGATGTGCACAATGTTGAGATTTAGATCTTAGTACTTCCTAAGAATATCTCGCTCACATCGCTTCCATTACATGCAGTGAGCTTGTTTTGTCTGTGTTTCATTACTGTTATTTCCATGATAATAAAACTGGATCAACATTTCAGCTGCAGCAGTTTCTTGCAGCGTTTTCATGCTAAAGTGGCATCTTAAAGTCCGGTTTTATTCACATTTATTTCTTAGAATAAATGTGAATGCACAACACCAGAGCCTCATCTAATGCAATGCAGCCATCATTAAAGGATAGCTTCACAGTTTTTCATTCATCATTCCTCCTGTTCATACTGGATATTAAAAGATCCTTCAAATGTGCTTTCAATGGAAGTGATGGAGGACAAAATCCACAGTTTGTCCACACAGTCATTTAAAAGTAGATGTGAAGCTTCTATTCAGCTTCAGCAGTCTGAGTTAGTCATATCAAGTGGATATCTGACACATTTACAGTCTTTTTAGCATCAAATTCCCTCTTTGTGTTTCCTCAGACAGTGTTTCCCTGTTGAGCTGCAGGTGGAAGTATAGTAACAAAAAGAGGAACTTTGGCACTAAAAAGACTGTAACGTTGAAAGATATCTACTTGATTTGACTCATTTGGATGCTGAAGCTTCATATTAGCTTCAGATAAACTTTTAAATACACAGAAGGAGGACTGTGGATTTTGTCCTCCATCACTTCCATTGTAAGGTCATTATGAAGGGATCTTCTAATGGTCAGTATGAACAGGAGGAATGATTACAGCAAGAAAAACAGGTTTCAATGTTCATTTTGGCTCCTGACTGTTGTTTTAAGACACACTTGTACTTTACTTGGTCTAAGTTCAAAGCAGTCAGCAGAGGCAAACACATTAAGAATGAAGCAGGCATCCAGGTAGGCAAAAACCAAAAAAACAGAGAGGAATTATCAACTACAGTAGAAAGCATCCAAACATGATCAGACACTGGAATACTATCACTATGGTGGCACAGTAGACCAGCCGTCAGGGAGTAGTGAGGGACGACTAACGAGGGAACGGGGAGCAGGTGTGCAGGTCGGTGACCCGCTGGATGATGAGGGAATGGCAGAGTCTGAAATGACAGGAGAATTAGTGATTGGCAGGCATGAGAGATAAAGTGAATATGCCAAAAAGTTCATTAAGATGCTGAGATCTGTAAAATAAAATGCAGGTGGTTAAACAGATGTCTTATTAAGACAAGCTGGTTTCTAAAACCTGTTGAACACTGCAGCACTGAACAGGTAAAGTGTTTCATGCAGGAAATCACCTTCATGTAACAATTATATGTGAGAGACGGATGCTGCTGGACTCAAACCACAGAAACAACAAACACAGAATGACTTCAGGCGGTGGATTTTGCTTTGTAGCCACTGCAAACAGTAATAACTTCATGTCTGCAGCCGCTCTCATGTCACCACTCACATGTATTGAGACTGGTATGTCTATGGTCTATGGTATATGTTTATTTTTTATAATGTAACATATATGAAAGAATAACATTTAAAAAATTAGAATTTGCAGGTATTTAACGGTTCATTTTTAGAACATTTCACAGAGAGAGTGGTGCAGTTTGGTACAAATTATAAGAAAAAACAGAAAAACAGTGTTAGGCTGGCTTAATTAGTAAGCAGAGATGTGCAGAAAGCCCAGTATTTGTATTTGTATCTGTATTTGTTGAGGCAGAAAAATTTGAATAAAGGTGGCTCAAAAATCCTGTTTTTTGTTTTTATTACACTTATAATTTTAGAAAATTAAAGATAAAAATTAAAGTGATGTCCAAATTAGGAAATGTGCGTCATGTAGCAGGTGGATGTGACTCCTCTCATTGAGACCTGCTGATAGACGTCACAGCGGAGCAGAGGAGAGACACTGAGATAACGATGTAACCGACCTGCTCGCTGGTATTTGACATGTTTTGTTTTTTTTCTTCCCAAAAACAAATAATTTTAAAAATATTGGTATGAAACAAATATTCGTAAAAAAAAACAACAAAAAAAAAAACACTATTTGTGCTTTGCCGAATAACGTATTTGTATTCGGGTGCACTCCTAGTAGTAAGTGTCCTCATTGTATTTGGGTTTATATGTTGTTAATTTGCAAAAAAAACCAAAACGACAATAAACATAAACATTCTTTAACTGACAGAAAAAACAGCTAGCTTCTCGCTCAAAGTCACATTTGATTGGATGAACTTTTGTAAACGTCCAGGATGAGTCAGCAAACATTTGAAAGCATCTTACAGACTTTTGATGTAAAAATACTCTGATACTAAGTTTTTTGACATATATTTATCATATAGCAAGAGATAAATGAACAATTAACACAGAGACACAGATTAAAATTTATTTTTCATTTCACGCGGCCTTTAAGATTTGTTGAGAAACTACTGTTCGAAGGTAAATAAAGAACTTTAATGCTTAGATAATCTTATAGAATCAAATGTTATCAGTCAATATTACTTTATTTGTCCCTGAAGTGCAGCAATGACAACTTCTGACAGTTAAATACACCAAATTACCCAACATGCAAACTGTAAATATAATACATAAAAAACATGCAATTCAATAAAAAACAGAAGAAGTTTTTCAGTGTAAACATAAACCAGTTTTAATCTTTTTTTCAGTCTTTTAGTCTTTTATTTTTGAACGTAATGACAAGCAGCAGCCGACACTCTTCCATTAATCTGTTGATTTTCTCTCCTATTCAGACTCCGAAGCTCCGACATTACTTTTGAGTTGCGTTGAGTGTTTTTGAAGTGAAGCATTTACAATGCAAAGTGGCGAGGTGGCATTGATTTTTTTTAAAGACTATTGTCGTCTGCAATTTACCTCTTGCGTTTGACTTCAATGAGGAAAGAGACAACTCTCGATATAGTATTGTCACACTTCCTCTAATTTAACTCCCACACTCGATACTTACAAGCTGCTGTAGAGGAGTCAGACCCCAACAGTGGGGCGAATACTTCTTAATCTGTTTCACACCAACATCTAGGAGTTGTTGTGACTACTCTATGCATGATTGTACCCAAACAGACATGGCAGGATCTGTTTCAGAGTAAACAGTTTCTCTTTCATACAGTAATCCCCCTCGCATTTCCCCCCTTTTGATTACTCTTAATCAATAAAGTCAGTAACTATTGTAGGCTGCACTCATAAGGAATTAGATTCTGATCATCAGCAGTTCCTGCAGAGCCATTTGTTTAATGGAGATTTGGGATCATTCATGTGAGCACGAATCTGAAAGTAGGCAACTATACAGATGGCAAAGCAACAGAGAATACAGTCATTACAATTAGGACAAATCTGTGAGAATGAATTTCCAGGTAGGCAGCCGCGATGTCAGCCAGCCCTGTTTATGTGTGATCACGTCTTGCCTCCGTATCCATACGGGATGAGACAGCACTCAGGCGTTTTTTTCCCGTCTCAGATATGGTCTATTGATAACATGTTTTCAAAAGCATGCAAAACACTACACAAGAACCCTCCACAGATATATTCTATGTTCAAAGAACCCTGAACAAGTCCCCCCCGTCTGCCTCTGAAAGAGATTCAAGAAAGTCTGACAACCTCGTCGTCATTAGTCACGCTCTCCAAAAACCACTCCATACTTTTCATACTTCAATGGAGCCTCGTCTAATGGTGGATTTGCTTGTTAGAAGTTCTGTTAAAATAGTTGTTGGCAGCTTTTTTTTTTTTTTTTTTTTTGGTTATTCATTCTCGCTCGCTCATGGCTAGTAAGCATAATCTGATAATGGCGGAACTGGTCATACATGTCGAGCCGGGCCGCAAGAATCAATTAATGAATGCGAGCGTGGCAAATTCAAATCACGCTTTCACACGGGACTTGCGGGGATGTGCTCTGGGTCGGGATTTTAAGTGTGTTGGTCACTCATTAAAAACACAACAGGCTTTTCTTCTGGATTTTGGAAATCCACAGGAGTTCTGAGATCAATAAATCGCCGTCCGCAGACCCCCCCCCCCCCGAAATCCAGGCTGACCACACAAATGTTGCCAGAAATTCAACATGGCTGCCGTATTCCTGCACACAGCACAAAGTTAAGAACATTTAAACACAACCTAAAGGAAAGTTTCAGGTTCAGGTCAGTATATTCCAAAATTAGTTTCTGTTCTGTCCACATGCTCGTCCCAGATACTATCGAATGCAGTTGTTCATCCTTTGCACTGATGATTCACCCGGAAGAGTTGCATCCAAACCTTGAAGTGCTCTAACTGTCGCCTATTATTCCCCAATTTAAGGGTCAGGAGTCGTCCAATGGGATCACAAAGCAAATCTGAGGCTTCACGAGATGATTTATGGCACGTTCTGCTACATAAAGTAAATGTATATTCAATTTTTCTGACTTTTTTTTTTCTAATCTCTTGTGAAAAAAGTTTATCTAGTCATCTAGTTTAATCTCTACTGGCAAAGAAAAATGTTCAAATGAAGGAATCTGAACTGTTCAGAGGGGAAAATCACTTTTTGTTGGAGGTGTTTACAACTCAGACGTATTCAACCTGTGATAACAGGTTGCAAAAAGACGCGGCTCGGTTCTCAAAGAGCAAAAAGGTTCGGAATCAATGGGTCTGAGTAGAAAATGAGACTTTTACTTCTATACAAACTCTGTACGCCTCAAATAACTCCCATTTGTACTAATAAAAGCTTTTTTGAAACGTTTCCGTTGAAGATATTTTAATAAATGTTTTTAGCCGAATGCATCAGGCACCACCATCAATTTAAACTACAGGTGTTGGTCTTTGTTTTCAGCCCTGATGGTGAATAAATAGCTGGTTTTGAAGTTACCCAGTGATTCTTCTGGGGTGCAGGTTGACTAGAGGGCTTTAAGAATACTTCATCATCAGTATGTTATTCTGTCCGACACTTGAACATGAACATTTCAGCCTCTCGGAGCCACCAGCCACAGTCGAGTCACCTGGGGGGTTTTTTTTTTTTTTTGAGTCTGGTAGTGTGTTCTTGGAGCAGCCTGGCAGAGCGACATCACTGTTAGCAGTGTAAAAGGATGAATGAGACATCATGTCTGCATTGATTTCTGCTCACAGGGTTTATTCGACGGAGGATTATTTGTGTGATTTTGAACGGCACCTCTCTCTCTCTCTCTCTCTCTCTCTCTCTCTCCCCGTGTCATTTAAAGAGCTCGCTCCCCGCTGCAGTCTTTGATCCCACTCTCCTCAAAGACAGCGGGACGCCGCCGTTCATTCTTCATCTGCGGCTCAGCAGACATGACTGACACACAGCAGACAAGACGCCAGCTTACCTGACTGTCTGTACACCTGTCTGACTCTCCCGGTACACCTGTCTGTCTGGATGAATTGACTTGAACAGACCTGTGGAATAGGGAAGACCAGTCCATTTCCATCTTTTCATCAAAATGCTTCAGGGTGTTGACGCCCATCTTCTCCACAAAAATACACTATGAGATGAAAGATTGGGAGTAAATCTAAACTATAAATATTACTTTATAAAGTCAAAATTATAAAATACTTCATGGGTCATGGGTCCAGCTCTGCAGAACCGTAGCTGACGTGTTGCACACAAATTGCCTCGACCAGTTAATGTAAGTTCCACAACCTGATGATGGAAGAGGTTTACAGCTGGATGCTGGTGTGGCAGTGCAGGCAAAAGTTTGGGGTGACAGCAATGTATAGGACCATAACAGCCAGGGAACATAAATAAATGACATTTTATTTAAAGCGGCTATATTCAATATACTTTATAATAACCCTGTATGAGTTGACAGCGTGTAATGTGTTGGTTGTGGCTCGTAGTGATGAACCTACAGAGAATCATCAGTGACTCTGCAGCTCCTCTCAGCTTTACGGAGCTTTAAAGTGAGTTTCAGCTCATTGTTTATCTGTCTGGCTGCAACTTTACTGTTGTGGTTCACTCTCAGCGCTCTCATAGGGTCGTTTCCGGCTGTAGCAAGCAGCTGTTTTCAGAGAAAAAGGGTTAGGGTTAGGGTAAAAACCCACCGTACACTACCTGCTCAGCACCAAACGGCAAACAGACACAGTTAGATGTAGACTAAACCTGTTTCGGATGTAATCACTCAATTGAATGGCCGTTATCTGTGGTTATCAGCCTCATAGATATGGATTAGATGGGGCGTGCTACACCTACCAGTAGGTGCATATCCAACCCATTGGAACAGGACCGTGGCACCTACCAGTAGATAATATGCTGCTACGTTATGTTATGCTGCAAAATAATGATATTTTATGATGTGGCAATGCTGTGGTTAAGGTCTGGTTAGGTTTCGGCACAAAAGCCACTTGCTTAGTGTTGGGAAATGATCATGGTCTGAGTTAAAATGATCACTTGAAACGTGGTTAAACATGGCAACCGTCGGTTATGAATGCAGTAGAATGCGGTGAAAATGTCCCGACGGAGGCGCCAGCTACATATTTAGCCATCCACCCAAACCGCCTCCTCCTCATCATCTTAAATCATCTTATCAAGTCATCTTATATTGACGTCGTCTGAGCTAAGTCACTTCCCCGGTCATAATTACTACGGCTGCTAGATGGCGTCTGTAACTCAAAGGTGACCTCCACCTTACCGATGGATGACAACGACCTTCTGGACATACTAGTAGGCTCTTTCTAACTCATATCTATGAGGCTGATAACCATCGACAACACCCATTCAATCCATTCGAAGCGGGTGATAGACTAGCTGGTGAACATAGTGGAGCATTTAGCAGCTAAAGAGCCAGATATTTCCCTCAGGAGTTGGTAGAGAGCAAAAACAGAGCTAAAAAAGAGTGAATATTAGACTTACATTCACCAGATGGACAGAAACACGACTCTAAATGAACGATAATGTCGCTCCGTAACTGCTGGATGTGGAAATAAGCTCAACATATCAACTTAAAAGGTGATGATATGTCCGTGTTGTGTTCACTCCTCTGAAAACCAGCGGACATAAAATCAGTTAATGGAGGTTTAAAGATTGCGGAGGCAGATGCAGCCTGTGTGTTCTTTATGGATTATGTTGACTCGTGTTTCCGCCTGCTCACATCACCCATTCAATTAAAACAGACACACACACACACTCAGACCTCTCCAAACTTCTGCATATGCCTTATTTTGCACAGCTGAGAGGTCTTTAAATATACAACGCGATAACTGACCCTCCATATATTTCTCAGTTGTTTGCCCGCCAAAAATCAGAATTTATACACTTAGTTATTTAACAGGTCTGACTAATGCTGTTTAATGCTATTTTAAGGGGATGTTGAATTGTATTGTGTTACACCGAGAGATGTTTTTCACCTCATTTCTAATAACGAGGGTATTTTAAATAGTGTAATTTCTTACCCTCTTGAAGTCAAAATACAAAATAAAAGACTATTCCCTCATTTTAACCTCCTGAGTCATACATAAAAGATAAATAATACAAAAATATTTAAGTAAATAAGTCTAAATTATGATTTACTGACTGATAATAATGAAACATTTAATTATAAAATCAGAGTTTTGACCAACAGGTTGGAAAACATGTGATACTATAGGTCCTGATGAGGCATCATTTTGACTATTAAAATATACTCAGTGCGCTTCATGTTTTGATCATTTCTATTGTTTCTTTCATGTGTTTATCGTCCTGGGGGGCGGGGGGGAGCATCCTTCAGCAGCTACACCGATCGTACAGGAACAAAATGTCGCCTCCCTCCAGGCTCGTCTGTGTGAATGTGCTGAGGTCTGACTTACAGCAGGTGCATTGTGGGTTTGATCTGACAGAGAGGCAGGTTGTTGTTGTTGCCGCGCGGTGTCAAAAAAAAAACATCAAACCGGCAGAGTTACAATAGCCTGAGGGCATCATGCCGGATGGAAAAGTTTTGTTTTTTTGGCAGGGAGGGGCGGCAGTGCGATTGATTTGTGGGAAGTCAAAGGGGCTGCCTTCTCTTACAAATACTGAAATGAACTAGCACTCTTGTTATGGGTACAATATATATTTGGAGTCTGGTTTTGTCAAAATTATGACTTTAGGCAGTTCGTTCTTACACAACCGTCCTACAAGCTGCAAAACCAACAGAAAAGTTTTGGAAAAACTCTGCTGAGCAAAGTCGGAATTATTGCTGCGTTCAGGTGATCCTCCTTAATTTATTCAGCTGAACAGAGATCATGTGACCGGCTGATATTCCCTAAGTCTGTGTGTGTGTGTGTGTGTGTGTGTGCTCAGATGACTCAAAGGAAAACCCATCATCAAGTAGTGACGAACTAAATCTCATTGTTTGTTATTGTTAAACTCATTTACACACATTATGATGCAGTTGGAGACATTTATCGTGAACCTGCTGTAGCGTTTGACAGCTGTATTTATGTATTTAAATTAAATACTCTCATAACTTCATTTTGGCACGTTGCCAGAGTGAATGCTTCAAAACACTGCTGCTACCTCTGTTACTACTGCTATTTATACTACTGTTACCTCTCTGCTACTACTACGATTAATACTCCTAATGTTACTAATTCTACTACTCTGATTATAATACTGCTTATTCTGCTACCAGTACTGCTAGAGTGCAAGGACTAGTACTACTAATACTTATACTATTGCTGCTACTACTACTAACACTGATGTTAGTCTTTCTACTATTACTACTACTATACTAGTGGTAATAGCAGGAGTAATCACAATAGTAGTAGCTGTAGTGTAGAATGGAAGTGCTACTCCTGAAACTAATACTGCAATACTATTACTGCTATTAATACTCCTACTGTTACTAATTCTACTACTCTGATCTCTAGTACTGCTTATTCTGCTACCATTACTGCTACTGCTGACAGTACTACTATAGTGCTACACTAATGATACTCTTTCTAACAGTACTACTGCAACAACTATTGCTGTTACTATTACCACTACTACTAATAGTAGTAATAGTTATAGTAGTAGCAGTATTGGTGTAGTAGTAATGCAGATGCTACTGCTGCAGCTAATGCTGTTACTATTACTACCGGAGTTATTGTTACTACTATTAGTATTAAAGTACTACTACTACTCGTTCATTACTACCTCTCCCATTACTATTTTACTACTCTAGTACTACCACTACTGCTACTACTACTTTACTCCTCCTGATACTGCTATAACTACTACACTATTGCAGCAGGTGTTACTGTTGTCTCTCCTGCTACTGTGAACACTACTACTGTGTACTACTACTTCTAGTCAGATGTTACTTGGCTAGTAGTACTACTACGGTTACTGCGACTGTTAGTACTCGTCCTCTCGCAGCAGCAGACGCGTCGTCTCGGTGAAATCTAAACTCTCAGCTGGAGGTTCGGGCTCTTACTCGTCATTTCATCATTGGATGGCAAATTATACCACATGAGGGGAGCTGAGCATCCTGGGAGAGCTGGCCAGCGTTTTGCCAATCTGTTGCCGTGGTGACGGCTGTGATGCCTATCTCGTTGTCTTTGTCTCTCATCATCCCTCCCCTCTCCTCTCCTCTCTGGGTGGGCGTTGTGGTTAATACTCGTTATGTTTGTTACATTCATTACATTTGACAGTTGTTTTTTTTTGTTCTCTTTGTGTTTCTTCTTCTTCTACTTCTTCTTCTTCTTCTTCTTCTTCTTCTTCTTCTCTTGCCGTTGTTGTCGAAGGCTGGTCCCTCTCCTTCTTTTCTCCTGCTGCCTCCAGATCTGAGTTTTCTCTCCCTCCTCCCTTCCCCGTCTCTCTCTCTCTCTCTCCCTCTCGCCTCTCTCCACCTCGCTGATGGTTAGAGCTTAGAGTCTATTCACCAGAGAGATGAAGCAACAGCTTTCCACTGCTCCCCTCCTTTAACCACCCCCCCCTCCCCCCCCCCCCCCCCCCCCACCCCTCTCCCATCCCTCCTCTCTAAACCCCACAGACACATTAATCCTTCGCTCAGGCTCAGTTTACAGACACAATAGGCCTCAAAGAATTGGACTTGAGATAATTGTGTTGCTATCCCATTTCATCTGGAATGGAATCGTGTGGCGCTCACCACAAAGCTCCGGATACCCCGTCTCCACACACACACACACACACACACACACACACACACACACACACATACACACACATATGTGCGCACACACACACACACACACAGATGGAGTAGGTTTTGGCGAGTGCAGCGCTGTAATTATTTCCCTCTCTATTCATAATCATCTTCATGAAAATTCACCACCACAGGCTCAAGTCCACACTCCTGGCCCCGCCGTGTCTGTTTGATGTGTTGTCATGACGATATGGGGGCAATATGGTGCCTGCCCGGTGCCCGTGTTGTTGCGGGGGACTGTGGGTAATTAACGGCCATGCCAATATGGCCAAACACCTGCTCTGGCGGGCCCCGCTGGTCATCTGGGTTGGCAGCCCTTTAACCTCTCGACAAACACCAGGAGGGAGGAAACGGTCGAGTGGAAACTCGTTAAAGTAGGAGGACGGTTGTGCTGGAAGTACGAACAGGTGGGAACTGTCAGTTGGAGCATCGAAGGGTGGACAGACTGACAATTCCTCTGCTCCATCTTGAAAGCAGCCGATTCTGAATTCACTATCAAGGAAATTAAAAAGTGAAGAGTTTCCTGCATACACCTCAAAATTACACCCATATATGTGATAGTTGAACACGTGATTCCAAAACAATGAGCATTAATCTGCTGCTATAATAGCCTCCATTCTTATGGTTTTAGGCTTTCCAGGGCAGTTGTGGAAGCTGGTTGCAGGGATTTGCTCCCATTCAGCCACCGGAGCATTAGCGAGGTCCAACACTGATGTAGGGTGGATAAGGTCTGGCTCGTTGGTGTTGGATGGGGTTGAGGTCAGTTCTTCCACATAAGACTGAGAAATGAATAGCTTTGGAAACCTCCTCTCCCCAAACCTTTCCAACGTATTAATTAGTGGCGTCCAACCATTTCTGCAACTGTCTGAAACTGAAAAGCCGACATTCACACCTACAGTACCAGTCGAAAGTTTGGACACACTGTCTTATCCAAATGAACGGGAAGGTGTGTCCAAACTTTTGACTGGTACTGTACCTCACGCTGTGAGAAAGGAACCAGATGTTTAAACTTCTCTCTCAATCTGTTTGTTTTCAACTATTTCTGTCACTTCTCTCACCGTGAACGTCGTCCAGGAGAGAATGACGCATATTCGACGGTTACTGAGCAACACGTCGTACAAACTTGTTCTAGTTTGCATCATCCCAACAGACATGATGATGATCTGTGTCTGAAATCACTGCCTCATTCACTCACTCTCTACTCCCCTCATAACTCTGTTGTTTACTCAGAGTCGCATCATTTTTGCATCTATAAAATGTGGAGCATTGCATTGTGGGATTACTATCATAAAGCAGAGTACATGCCACGGACACTTATTTATTCACTTTTGAGGGATGCATATAGTAGATATATTTACACACTCAGAACTTGGACACTTAAATAAAATTGTAAATGTAGTGCACTATATGGTAGAATTGTAGTTCGATGTAATGTACGACAACATAAATTAATATGACAACATAAATTAGCGTGTCAGAATTTCTCTCTTCTTCAAATTTTTGCCTTTTAAGACAGCAACATTCCCCAATAAGAGCCCAGAGCGCCCTTTAGCTGGAAACAAATGAAAGGCGAATTATGTTTTAATTAATTTCAGTAAAGCTTTAACCTTTTGACTCCCAACATCAGGTCATTAGCATCAAATTAACCCCACCGTCGGTGTGACGTCAACCTCCGTGCCGCTCACCCACGTCTTTCTACCAATGGAAGGAAAAAAAAATCAGAGCCCACGTTCAACTTCAGTGACCATGTAAGGTTCCGGTTTCACTTTTATTCAAAAATACCCTGATTACATACATGTCTTAGTGATCCCTTAAGGTCTCGTAACACCTTAGTGATTAAGTAGTCATAAAAAGACCTTGAGCCCTGATTAGTCAGGCTCCAACATGTAGTCTGCCGTGTCTCTATGCCAAGTCACGGCAAGAATTTATAATCACTTAATCTGACACAGTGACCATCTGTGTGTAGTCTGATCCTGGCATCAAATATGATTGTACGCTCATTAAGATTTCCCTTAAGTGGAATTAAAGCGCCTTAAAACGCAAACCGTGAAAAACAGCCCTGAACTTAAAAAGTATTTTTGTCACTTTAGCACTGGAAAATAATTTCTTAAGTGCACATTTTTCCTTTTGTATGTTTACCTTTTAACATTCATTCTCTTTACTTTAGTCCTGTTTTTCTCTCAGATTTTTTTTTTTTTTTTTTTACCACTAATTGCCTTTAAGTTTACAGTCTTGAGTTGCATTATTTTGGGGGAATTTCTTACATCAAACAACAGTGTACCAAATGAGAGGATTTTGAATGTGACATTTTTTTTTAACAATTTTCAAGGTTTATCATTATTCGTCTTCAGTATTTCTTTAGCCAGACACTCTGCTGTTTGCTGCTGTGAAAACACCAGCGATAATGAGAGAAATAAGTCAAAAGTGTTATCGTTGCACAGCTAACACACCAAACTTAAGTTTATAATTGTTGAAGACACGAAGGAGACCATCTTGGAAATCATTAGTTAGATGCTGTTAACATAATAAACACACACACACACACACACACACACATACATATATGCAGTTCTTCCTCCCTGCCTACATGCTTCACCCTTTGTCCCGTTATCTTTTGTTCCGCGTTTGATCTGCTGATTACATAATTGCCATTGTATAATCTTCTTTTTATAAAACTGACCTGCATAATCAGGCTGTCTTCGACGCAGTTCTTCTCTCAAACCTGCTGAAGCACAAGAAACATTATGTAACTCAAACTGTTATTCGCTGCCACGGGTCATTGGAGTTTATTATGATTAGAGTTTATTATTTACAGAAATACAGATATGAAACTCAGCGATGAGAACAAAGAAGAGGAGCGAGGTGTTTCTCAATCATTACTCACCTTTCAGTCGTTTATTCGGCTGCTGAACAGACGTTTAAAAGTTTTCACGAGTTAATGCAAAACCGGGAGATTTGTAGTTCAGGGTGTTTGCGATTGTGAAATTATTATTCTTTCTCGAGTTTAGGTTTGGAAAGTATTTATTACACAAAACAGCGGCTAAAGACTGAGGGTCATTTATAATGATGATCAGTATGCAGGGGATGTACTGAGGGGCTGCATAAAGGGCCAGTATAAGATAAATAAGGAGGGTTTTTTTTAAAAACTGTAAATCATGCAAATATATTCCAGTAGAGCCCCAGAATAAAAAATGTGCATGATATGTCCTCTTTAATGTTCATGCCTTTCATGCTGCCCACAAGAAAAAAAAAACCCAGATTTGAAGTGAAATCAACCATTCCAAAGACAAACCAAACATTTTATTTCAAACATTACCATTTTTATGATATTCGGCATGTGATTGTAAGCATAATAACAACCTATAGCGTCTATATCTGTATCCATGCATTCAATATGTTCCACGCACGCCTCTGGTCATGACCCTCTTTGATGATGCATCTCAAGGAGTTTATTCTTCAAACCAGTTGCTGTCAAACTGTTGGGTGAGGGGCTCTTAATATCAAGTGCTTTCACACTAGCAAGGCTATAAAGATTCCCATTTATTCAGACAGTATGAAGAGAAGAAAAGGGTGATAATCATCAACCAAACATGCCAAACGAAACTCAAGAAATTATGTCAAAGCCTACTTTTCTCTGTCATAGTGCTTATAGTTAGTGTCTTTCATGTCTAAAAACTGGCATTTTTCATATGCACAACACTAAAATTGTAAGGGAATCTGCAGGTTATGTTTTGATTAAGTTATTTTAAATAAAATCACATGCAGCTTGTCTCATTTTGTTTCTAATTTCAACAGTATTAGTGCTTACACTTATAATTTGCAGGAGGGCCTGAATTTGGGCTTTCAGAGGTGGGGCATAACAGAACAAGTTTGGGAATGGCTGTAAATAATAAATCTGTTGAGTGTTCAGGACCAGAATATCAAAAAATAAAAAGAATCCTCCTCGTTCGGCTCAGTGCAGTTTCAAAAGGAAAAAAATTACCAACATTTCTCAAAGCCTCTTTCTCTCTTTGTCTTTTTGTTTCTCTGTCTTTCTTTCTTCTTTACCTCTTTATCCATTTTTTCTTGCTCTTTTCTATCATTCTCTCTCATTTTCCTTTCCTTTCCTGTCTCTCTCTCTCTCTCTCTCTCCCTCTTCAAACCAGCATGCCCCCCTCTGCAGTGCTTCCCCCTCCGTTCTGTAGGGGTCACTGTGGCTCTTCCTGAGCCCCGGCCCCCTCAGTGTGGCTACAGCCCCTGTAGTGAAATGCCTCCCAGGCATCATTTTCTTGGTCAAAGTATAAAATGTTTTTTTTTGTGCATAATGGAAGCAGGAGAATATTAACGGGGTAAATATCTGATTTCATGCAAAAGAAAATATCTGATGTACAGAGAGGAATATTAAACATGTCTCCTGGTATTGTAGTTTTTAGGATGTCTTGGTGCTAAACAAAAAAAAGAGCTTTTCACTCTGGCAGAGGAAAGGAGGAGAGGCAGGTAGAGGAGCAGCTACACGGCCTTCTCTACCCTCGACGTGTTCAATACAGCACAGTGAAAATATCACTTGATCCAAAACACAAAGAAATAACATCACGCCACTTATTGAGCCATGCAGATTGATTCAGTTTCACATGCTGAGGTTTTGAGACGTCCTTCTACTGCGAGGCTTTACCTTTACCTTTGACTACAAAAACACCTCAGCTGTGGCTTTCTCACAAATTAAAATAAGGCTGAAACCATGTTCGCTAAGATTAAGTAGAAAAACACTGTATGTGTTTTGTCATTTTAGAATTTTCTGTATGTTGCCGAAGCAACTCTTCATAATCATTTTTTTCAGCTACATCTGAAAGATCAATTGCCCTATGATCACAAACTCTAGGGTAAGATTAAGAATACTAAAATCTAGACATATCTGTGCAGAACATCAGCAGCAAACAAGACGTGAGGTTTGAAAATCTCTTGTCAATTTGGAGTTAAATTGGTACTAAACTGACCTGAACTTCCTGTAATCTGAACCTGCCATAAACAATTCAAGTTTAACATCATATTCTTAAAGACTTGGTGCTTATATACATGATGTTTGGTTTGCTTAGATCTCTGCAAAGCAGTGCTTTCATTCTGACTTATTGCAAACAAGGATTAAAAATTAAGTCATGTGGACTGACAGGCAACTCATTCACTGGCCAGTTTAGTCAGAGACAAATTAAAAAATTGACCCTTTATATCAAATAGTCATCCAGTTAGATATGCAGAGAAGGATGTGGCAGCAACTAGCTAGCTTTGTAGCTGATGAATGAATTGATTGCTTTGCTTGAACTATTTCTTACTTTGAGAACAAAATTAAAACACACCACTCATCTCTTCTCCAGTGCACACAAGTCTTCATTTATTTATTATGCAGGGAAGTCTTATTCTTCCCTGCTTTTTGCTGACATATTGCTGCATTCCTTGGTGTGTCATCAACCACCTGTAGATCAGAGGAATAATATGAAACCACTGGCAGGAATATACTAGTGGTCAGAAACTCCCCAGGGTCCCTGCAATATCCTATAAACTCTACAAACACTCTACTATATATTAAAGGCAAAAATGTCCCCAGAAATACATAAAGAGGTTGCTAAACAGAATCAAGATATGCACCAGTTGCCGCCCCACAGAGAGGCATAAAGTGAATGATTTTCCAATAAATGAAAATCTTTCCCAAGGTCTCAACATTCCAAAAGGTCAGTTCTGTGGAGGTTAACAACTTTTGAGATATATTGACTGGTGTATATAGGAAATAACGTACTTGGTGGTGGAAATACTACTCATCTCCACCTCGCCTGTTGTCTTGTTGTATCATGACACCATCTCTTACAGATCAGATCAGCCTTCGGCCGGCTGTCAATATCAGCAACCAGTCAGACAGCAGACATTTGTGGCTCCTGGCTTTGCTAAAGGGCACAATAGCAGTGCCGTGTGTGTCTGGCAACATGTTAAGGCTGCATGAGGTCACAGATCCACCTGCTCATACAATGAATTAGACATCTTACATCGCATCTGAATGTTATGTAAGTTTTTCAACAGAAAATACTCAGATGTTTTACAAATGTTTATGTTTACCATCTCAAAGCGAAGCTGATTTTCTCTTGTTCAGTACAAACTCAGCTACGAGTGAATCTTTTCTAAAATTCAGTTACAGATTCTGACATAGTTGCTCTGAAGCTGTGAACACGAAAACAGAAACAAAAATCATTCAGAAACTCACAGAAAAGCCATTGAAAATAAACCCAAAACAGAACAAGAGCATTTTTCTGTTTGTTTCAATGTCATCAAAGTCTTTTTTTTAATGTTGATTAGAAATACATATGAGTACTGAGACTCCTTTATCACATTAAAATGTGCAGCTTGGATCCTGGTCAAAATGACCGCTCATTCTCTTCTCATTCTAGTTTACTGCTGTACACAGCGTCTTAATGCAGAACTACAAATAATATGCATTAGTGCTAATGATGATAACGGAGTGCTCATTAAAACCTGATGTCAGTGTCCTGCGGATGAAAGAGAGCGAAGGCAGGAAAACACAAAATGGAAGATATTTATGGATTCAGAGAAAACGTCTTTCGGCTGATGAAACAAACACACACATACACACACACACACACACACACACACACACACACACACACACACTCTATTTGCAGACTGTGTGTTCTCTTGTTTTTTGTTTTATTCTTTAAAAGAGAGAATTCATATCCTGCAGTAACCGTTATACCACAGCCTCTGGCTCATTGAAATATACACTATATTCTACTGATCACTGTGTGCCTGTACAGTCTATGTATGTGTGTGTGCGCGTGTGTGTGTGTGTGTGCATGTGTATTTGCATCTGAAATCGTTGACTCATTCCCTATATGAGGGATTTCTACGTAGGCTGCTGTACAACGTGTCAACTGTCAAACATTAATGAGACTCTGATCAGATCAGACTAAATGCAGACAGTGATGATTAATCCTTTTAAGTTTATGTTTTCAGTTTCTTAAAGGCAATTTTCTATATTCTTCTTACTGTCTGCAAATCTCATTTAGAGAGCAATGAATTGATCTACTAACAAGTATTGTGTGTGTATCCAGAGCTTGATATATCTTATTCTTCTGTGCTGTAGACCTCCATTGTTGTCCAAAATTTATTGAAAAAAACATCAGTGAGCCACACCGCTGCACTGGGTGACATGTTCCTTCATTATGAAGAATTTGGTCACATTAGTTTGTTTCGAAATTGTTCTTAAGACTAATAACATTGATCATGTTTTCAGTCTCCGGAGAGTAGTTCTGTGTATGGCTGACATCACTGAGCATGTGCAGGAATGCTCAGTGCTAGCTTGTGGTGCTACATATCACAACTTTTAGACTTTGTTCTAAAGTTATTTATTATTTACAGTGTAGCACAATGGAAGCACATTCCCGCACATGCTCAGTAGCATCCACTTTACACAGAACTACTCCCCAGAGACTGAAAACATGATCATCATATTAGTCTTTGGGGTCATTTCTAAACAAACTTACATGACCAAACTCTTCATTATGTAGGAATATGTCACTCAGGTGCGACAATGTGGCTCATAGACATGTTTTTGGACAACAGTGGAGGTCTACAGCACAGAAGAATAATATTTATACGGCTTTGGATACACACACAATACTTGTTAGTAGATCAGTTTATTGTTGGTTTGGCTCATATGAGATTTGTTGACAATAAGAAAAAATATAGAAAATCACCAGCCTTATCTTTTAAGGGCATTCTACTCCACTAGACTTTTGTGAAGCATTTCTCAAGCATTTTTAAACATCTGTCACACACACTCTTCCAGTTTTACAAGTGTATCAGTCCACACCAATTCAGAGAGACCTGCATGTTTCACACTGAAAGTCTATTTTTCCTCTCCTTGTACACTTAGGGAAGCGTAACCTTCACAGGCAGCTGCTCAAATCATAATTCTACACTATGTTGTGAACATGTGAAATAAATCTATAACAATTGATCAGAAGCCTCAATTTCACTATGAGCTTTTCTAGCTTCAGTATGGGCGTACAGAAATATGGTGAGCAGAATAAATAAAATAAGTGAATCAATCCATAAGTACAATGCAATTTTCTTCCTGTATACTCCTAACAGAGTGTACTTGAAAACAATTTTTAACCAGTAAATGCCTGATACAAGTCAGTTTGTCCAGGTGTTGTCCTTGGCTCTGCTGCTGACCAAAAAATTATGCAAAAAAAATTGCTTGTAAGTGCTCTCCAGTATGACAAATTTAAGCCTTTTTCTGATTTGACACCACTAATGGCCAGACGGCATCATTTATCAGTTCCAAAAACCATTAAAATTCACTGTTGCAAAACTAAAAATGTTTTCTGATCTGACACTGCAGTGATTAAAGGATAAGACTGGTGATTTTCTATATTTTTCTAATTGTCAACAAATCTAATGTGCAAAGCCAAACCAACAATAAATTGATCTACTGAGTAGTTTGTGTGTATTCAAAGCCTGATATATCTTATTCCTCTGTACTGTAGACCTCTGTAATTGTCCTAAAACTATCAAAAACATGTCAGTGAGCCACACCACTAAACTGGGCGACATGTTCCTTCATTACCAACATTATGTCACATTTGTTTGTATAGAAATGGCTCCAAAGATGTTTTTGTATATATTTGTATGTATTTGTTTTTCAAAATTCCAGTTTTTTCTCTTCCTGTAAAAGGTTTTCATATGTTTGATGACTCATCTTGAAATACACAAATATGCATCCAATTAAATGTGATCTTGACACCATCATATAAGACCTCACTGTGTGTGAAGGCCAGCAGTCCTCTATAGCTCCATATCACACTGTATTCACCAAGCCACACCTGCTTTATAGCAGTTCAATCACATCTGAAGGATTTGAATCAAATCATAGTAAATAAAAACAATTCTTTAGTCCAATATCTGGGGCACTGAAAAAAGAAGAAAAAAAACCTGAAGGATATAAGTCCCTCTTGTAATTGCACATCCCCTACATATTCTGTTTCGCTGGGAAATATGTCATAAGTACAGAACCTAAAACTGTCCATTCAGTGTGACTTTAAGGTTACAGAACCATCACAGTAATGGTTAAAAGAAACCAACGTTGACTGTCAGGCACAAACATGATTTGGTTAGTGTTAGAGAAACATCGTGGTTTGGGTTATGATTACAACTTTGTTAAGATTTGGAGGCTATTGCTGTCATGGTCACAATAATAACCATGTGGTTAAGGTTAGGGAATGATCAAAGTGGATTAAGTGGTTAAAAGAAACTAATATTTACTGGTGATAGGAAATAGCAATAGAATCTCTAGAACTGGAGTCACAGTTACTGCGCCCACTAGAGGGCTCTGTCAATGATTTTGACAGTTTATTCATCTACAACATGAATAAAATACTGAACTTCAGATGTAAATTTTAACTACAGCACTTTGAATTAATGGTTAACCTGCAAAATATTACTGACACGATTCTGTCTGTGGTGTGGACCTATCTTAATTAATTTGCTTCTAAATAAGTTAATATTTCTGAGTTAAGGGGCCCATTGCATCATACTCTGCCCATGGGTGTCAATGCAGCTTAAAGTCTGGTTAAGTTTAAGCAACTTAAATTACTTGGCTAAAGTTCAGCAAAGACTGTCTTCACAGTCAAAAGAGACCAATTCCGACTGATGGTAGGGGACACGACAGGAAGGCATAAATGGAGCTTTGAGCATCAAATTGGACAGTGTCGCTCATTATCCTCCTTAGCAGCACAGGGGATCTTTAAAGTACTTTTGTACTTTCTAAACATAAAATCTAAAAGCAGGAAACTGTTTTTTGAAATGAAAGAGATAGATAATCACTCTTTCAACTCCCTTCGTGCCTTTTTTTTTCTCTCCATCACTCTTCCTCCTGAGCTTAAAAGAGCATTGTGGGTAAAGACTGCGCAGGTGGCGATGATTCGCCCTCGAGAGGCCAGGCCGGCTGTTCCATTCCCCGATCACATGTTAACACTAATTAAGTGAAAGAGAGAAAGACAGGTTACAATCTGTACAGTGATCACTAGTAGAACATTAAACTTGAGCTGGAGCTCAGGACTCATGATCCTGTAGGTCAACATTTTGTTCAGGAGTTTCTACTCAATCACGTAGTTTAGAGGTGTTCAAAGTCTGTCCCCTCTCAACACCCCCATTTGTGTGCCACCCCTGGGCCAATTCACACCTTCGACAACTCAGATTTTGTCTGTATGTCCACTTATTTTTAACACATGGATGGACAAAATGGATAGAGGAGATTCTGAGCATTAGTGATGTCATAAAAATAATGACATTGCAACATGAAAATAAATTTTAAAAAACTCCTATTATCATTCTTTGTTCCTTGCTCCAGTTTGAAGTTCTCCGATGTTGGTGGTGTGCAATTCTACTGTAAATTGCCCCCTTTTCAGACCAAAGTTACCTCACTTCCTGCCCAGAGCCAGGACTTTAATATGCTAAATGCCTTATTGTATGGCTGCACCTATGACACCCACTCAAGAAGGATAACACTTACTACTCAGCCCCACAGTCAGTATATACAAGAATAGATTATTTTTTCAGGAATATACTGGATGGATTTAGAGCAGAAGAATACAAGATAGGAGTAGTGGATTAATCAGACCATAGCGCCCTGTACCTGACATTAAACTTAAACAGTAGGAAAATAAAATACATCCTGGCGAATGAATGTTAGTATCTTAAATGATCCGGGATTTAAAGAGGAGATCAAAAAGGAAATAAACACGTACAGAGAGGAGAACAATAACGGGGAGGTAGACTCCATTACCCTCTGGGATAATATGAAGGCAGTTACGCATGGAAAACAAATATCTGAAACAGCATATAAAAAAAACTAGGTTAGAATTACATCAGAAAAAGATAAGAGAGCTCAAAATTTTAGAACAGCAACATAAAAGTTCAAATGACCCGGGATTACTTCATCAAATTAAAGAAGCAAAGAAAATTAGATTCCTGAAAGAAACATATTATGTAACGGGTCCCAAAGCAACAAAACTACCAGACAGATGAAAAAGGAAGAAACAGCTACTGAATGCAGTCCATAATATCAGAGATCCTACAAGCAAAACATTAGAATTTGAACAAGGAGAGATATATAAGATATTTGAAAATTATTATAAAAGTTGCATTCACAGACAGCTTCAGCGGATGAGTAAATCAATAACAAACTTTTTAAACTCATTAGATCTACCAGCTATAGGGGAAAAACTAAATGAAACTATAAACTCATATATCTCTGCAAAATAAGTGGAAGATGCAGTCAATAAATTAAAATCTAACAAGGCTCCAGGAAGTGATGGCTACCTGAATGGTACAAAATTTTTTTAAGAAGGAACTAAACCTACTGTTATTCAGTGAAACCTTAAAAAAGGCAAAATCCCTCTCTCATGGAAAGAGGCCTTAATTACAGTAATCCCTAAGGAAGGTAAGGGACTCGAGACCTTCATGTCAGAATTTATCAGTGAGGACCAATCAGGTTTTATTAACCCTTTAACGGCTTGACGGCCCACCTGTAGGCTGTCACACTCTTAAGTACACAACTATACTATGTACACAACTCCTATCTTTATGTGGGTACTCATGCGACACATCTTTGCAAAGCTAAGATTCTTGCAATTTGATTGATGCAAACCATTTTAAGATACAGTCACAACAGCAGGTACAATCAGTAAATATTCATGAACAGCTGATGCATCATTTCAAATTAGCCGACAGATGTCCTAATCTTCCTCATATTTTCCGTCATAACTCATGTTAGCATGTAAACATTAGCCACATCTTGGTATGAAAATGGCGGCTGCACTCTGACTTTTCAGTTGACACCTCATATGACCCAATAGGAGCTTCCATGTCTGTTCCACAGCCTACAATAGCCAACGAGAGTTGAAAGGAAGTGCCTGCCCCTCTTCTTTAGTGTAAAGACTGAGCCAGTAGGAACAGATTCTGCTGATGACTGCGGCTTTGATTAGGCAATCAAATCCTGAAAATGACCATATGGAGCTTTAGTGGTTTCTATAACGCCACAACATGGATATTGTGTAAATTTTTACTAGTTTGCTGTGTGTTACTTTTTATATGAACTGCTTTTCCACCATAGCATTTGTTTTGACTCTTTTATTTGCACAAAGTTTAGTTTCAAGAAGGGAAACAAAGCACTATAATGTATTTATGCTTCAGTTACTCTGAGGCAGGGGTTATATGGTGTATCTAAATGGCCTTTTTAAGGAAGACGCCTAGAAATACCCATCGAAAAATATATGTAAAATATTCATTTCTTTTTGTTATTAAATTTAAACTTGGACTAGGTAAAGCTCCATGCTGTGGTCCCATTGTGTTTTACAGCTAATAAGTCCCAGCTATAGCTCATCTGCAGGCATCTGTTTGGAAAAAAAAATTCAGGTGGAAATAAAAGCTTTCTACTTCAATGTGTTCAAACTTCTATTACTCAATGCCAGTAGCACTTGCAGTGATTTTGGCTGCTGGGAAAAAAAAAAAAAACTTCAGAGTGTTACCTTTCAAAAGAGACCAAAACCATGTATGTATTCCTAATGGTTCAAGAACAGCTTTCAATTATTGTAGGTATGCCTTGGAAAAGCGTTTTAGGCTAATTTACCAAACACAAGACAACATAAGAAGGACACTAAATATAATTGAAGAAGTACAAAGAAAGGAAGAATGTGCAGTGCTACTTAGCTTAGATGTAGAAAAGGCCTTCGACAGCATTTGCTGGAAGTTTTTATACCTCTGCTTAGAAAAATTGTTTTTAATACAGACTTAGTAAACTGCATTAAAACACTCTATCAAGATCCAAGGGCAAGAATAATAATCTTACAAATTGGTTTAAGCTGAAAAGATCTACCAGAGAGGAGTGCTGTCTGTCACCCACTATCTTCATGATTGTCATTGAACCCTTGGCTCAAGCAATATGATAACATGGAGGCATCGAAGGGGTGGAGGTGGGTGGAGGCACAAACTTGGGTTATTTACAGATGATGTATTGATCTACTCTGAACAACCAGTCTGTCTCTCTAAATGAATAAAATTGTTAGAATCTTATAATTACTTTTCAGGTTACAAACTCAATGTGGCAAAATCAAAGGTTATTACTCCTCATCACAAACTATCCAAAAAGCATATGATTTCAGATGGAATGCAAAAACAATAAAATATTTAAGAGTGATTATTACAAATAACAACAAAACTGTATGAAGCTAATTATAGGCCTTTGAATCAGGAAGATTTTTAAAGATATGGAAAGGTGGTCAGTAGTCATATTAACCTTTAGCTCTCTCTGTTGAAGAGTTATTCCATATGGAAAGACTCACACATGTACTGAGAATTCAACAATTGGAATTTAATGAGAAATGGGACAAACAGACTGCTTATAAGAACCATCAGAGAGACTTCACTTGAACCTCTGAATGATATCTTGAGTGGTATCGATATGTTAATTATCTCACTGAGATAATGACTTATGTTTGTTTGGTGGTTACTAAATGAAAAACAATAAAAATTAAGTTAAAAAAAAGAAGCAAACTCATCAGTTGGTGGCCAATCTTCTTAGCCACATTGCAAAAACTAGCATTGGTGTAAAGAAACAAAAAAACATGATTAACTCAGACCAAGAAAGTGACTTCCATTAAAGTCAAAAGAAACAATGACGCTGGATTTCTTCCTAACACATCGACAGGAGCAAGTTTGTGTCTCTGCAGACTTTGAATGAGCGTGGTAACTGTGAATCTTTTTTTTAAAAAATTTGGCCAATCAGAGGCTAACAATCCTCTGACAGTTTAAAACTAATTTAAACAATACACTTCCTGAACCAGTTGTCAATCAGTTTTTAATTCAGCAAATCATTTCACAGCATTATACTCCATCTGTTTGTTTTGTACAGTTTAGGCCAACACTACAGGGATTTCCATTGCTTCATTTGATTCAACCAAAGAGGTTCTGATGATACAGCAAGCTAATAATAAATATTCATAAGATCATTACTGTAAAATAACGTTAGCCTTGAGTTTGCAATTGGTGTGCCTGTTTAAAATGTTGATTAAAAATGTTGCTGTCTGTTGATACTTTTATCATTTGATTAGAGCTGAAACAAGTTTTAACAGCTGACTTGACATATGACTCTAGATACCACAAATACACACTATAAATCACATACTGATGCGATTAATACCATGTTGTGTTGATTGCTACTATTCCTGGCTCATCCACAGCCTGGTAACCGGTGAACTGATTTGCATCAGTTTATATAATGATCATATTTATTTATCACTTTTCAGAGAAATGTAGAGCATTTATATAAACTGAGTAATAAAAATATATTCATAGCATTACACAATTGGAGCTAACTGGCTCACCTGAATAATAAATATTTGTTTTTATAATAGCCACCCCTCTTCTGCCTTCCTCCACTTCCTGGAGGAATGAAAAGTTGAACAAATGTAAAATAATTTAAATAGAGAGTGTGTCAAAGAATTTATTGCACCTAATAAAGCAGATTTACAGTCTGTTTAGAAAATCCTCAGATTTGAGGGTGCTTTCCACTTTTTTCTTTAAAAATGGTAAGTTCTTCCATTGCCATCTCACTCAAAGTGTGTTGGAGATCGAGGCCAACAGTTCCAATTCACTGGCACAAAAGAATACAGTGAGTGAGGAAACCAATTGTATTGTAGATATTATTATGTACTTCATTATAGCATTATCGATCCTCTATGTCCTCATCTTACCACATTTCAAATTGTGATCTCTGTTTGTACCTTTCCTTGGACGTTTGAATTGAGAGGGAGTGCACCTCTGCAAGGCTGAGGACAGTGGTCTGTAGCAGAATATAGCACAATTACATTTTGCTTTCAGTGAAGTTGTGCCAACACCCAGGTTCACTTTTCTACAACTACTGATCCGAATGATTTGAATGAGTTTGATCGAGATAATTGAGATCCAAATATCTCATGATTGAGATTTGCGGATTTGTATTGTCCTCTGCTACTAGATTATTTAAGACTACAAATGTGAGATATGGATATGTGATGTGAAATCATTTACAATATTCAGTAGTGACATGTTTTACCTCAGGCAAAAGTACATTGAAAACAAAGGCAACATCATCCCACAGCTGTCTAGAAGTTGGTGTTGTCTTCATGAGTCCAAACAAGAATGAATCAAGCTGCTCGTCATCATGATTGCCATCTCTTTTTTCATCTCTGGATAAGAACAACAATAATCAATTGAGCGCACATGCTTGCAATGAAAGGCAATAAGTCCACTTTTCACAGATATCTCAGTGTTCACTGCACAGTCATCAACCTCACAACGGTTTGGCTCGAACCCTGTGTTTTCCTTGTCACATGAACTGGAATACTTGAATCCCTGAAAGCTTTTGAGACGGCAAAGAAACCATGCTCCAAGTCTACACATTGGCTTGGAAGGTGATGTTCATTTGTAATGTCTGTGTGGTTCTCCATGTGTCACCTTTGCTTATGCCTTTTTACTTTTTTTTTACTATAACCTGTGGTTTCCTGACTACAGGTTGGGTTGAAATTGGGGCTGGAAGTTCAAGGATTGGTGATGGAGGTGGTGCAGGGAGTGGTGTTGGGATTGGTGCTGGGGGTCCTATGTTGGTACATCTTCTGATGTGTAAAATAAATCTTGCTTTTTGGTTTACAGTTATTCAACATTTGAAGCAATAGTAACAGGCTGATGCCTTGCAAGCCAAATTGCATCTGTGCACTTGTTTCCCAAGAACACATGACGTAACACATGTGTCAGATTTTAAAACATAAAGTCAGAATAAATTCAATATCAAAAACAAAAAGAAAAAATAGACTTCTCAAGAATACTATTCAAAAAAAGGATAGAACTGTTGTAGTTGCAGAACTGTTATAGTAGTAGAGTGAACTCAAGTGCAGGATGAAATGAAATGTTCAAACAAAGGTTTTATTTTAATTTAATTTAATTTTTTTATTTTAGGTTTTAACAAAGGTTAATTTCCAGGAGAACTCAAATATACATACGGGCAGGTCAACAGTGAATCTCTCTTGGCAGGTGCAGGTAACACTAGCTAACAAGGAATTTATATCCAGGTAGGTAGAGGTGAGACAAGCTAACAGCGATTCTACAATCAAGACTGACGGGGAAACAAGACTAAAATACACATGGGGGTAGCTACAAAGAGAAACAGCTGGGGCAGGCTAAGACTAGACAGGGAAATACAACTAAATAGGGAACATGATACACGTAGAACTAAGAGAACTAGACAGAACATACTACACCTAGAATACAGAACCTAGACAATGAAACGGGAACATAATCAAGACGAAGCACAGCTGAGAGGAAACACTTGGTTGCAATTGGGGAACAAACTGAGGACATCTGCTGGACAAAGAAGGGAACACAGGACCTGGAGGGTAACAGAGGGAACACAGAGAGACTAGAGAGTGACAAGGTGAGGTCCAGAGAGAGAGACAAGGAGATAGACTATGAGAATTATAATATATCATAATACTATGATCCTTGCAAAAAATATCAGCAAGTGACCAGCAAATATGAAGTATTATGATACTTGACCTTATAAGTCATTATAAAATGCTCTATAATGTGTTAAGATTTATGAGTGCTTATAAATATAATTATACAGTGCAGATTATAATGCATTATAATATGTGTATAATGCATTATAGACATGGGCTTCATAGGAAGTGTCACCATTATTTTTCTCTGCAATGTACTTTTTGTGCTGTACAAATTAAGTTTTTTATTATTATTATTATGTCCTCTAGCACTGTGAGCACTGTTGCTAAGCAGCGCTCCAACCAGTAAGGGTAGAAGAAATCCTATGCCATATTTGATTTCACACTCAAGTTTGCATTGACTGAAATGAGAGAGACCCATTCATCATTTATTTCTTAACATATATTTTTCATTTCTTAGGATATTACCTACCATTTGGTTAGTGTTCCTGTGCGATGGAACGGGAACCGTGAATGATGGATTTTGTGCCAGTCCATTAAGTAGTTGTCAAGGTACATTACTGGATAAGTGAAACCTTTGACCTGCTGGTTCTGCTGGACAGAAAGTGAAAGGATCACCGAAGCTGTCAGGATTCATCCTCAAGGCATCATGAAGGTCTCTACCAAATTTCATGACATTTTATCCAATAATTGTTCAGTTATTTTGGTCTGGAACAAAGCACAGAACCACTAGTTGGGTCCTTCACTTAAATGTTCAAACATCTACTGTACATATTTAATCAAGCTCTCAATAAAGCTCAGTAACAACCCTTTCTTTTTATTTTTTTAAAAGTATGTTTATTTTTATTGGGAGAGACTCCTAAACATGGATGTTTACTGTATTTGAATACAATAATACGACAAAAGTACCATTAAAGTAGATCAAATCCCAAACAGAGTCACCTGATCGGTCGCTCTTTACAACTGTTTCAACTTGGGATTTAATGTGATCCCTCTTCACATTGCTGTGTCTTCCTGCATTTCTGACGCGCCTGTTAAAAAAGCGTGCAGTGGTTGAAGAATTTCAAAGAGGGGGGTTTTATGTGATTTTGCAGGGTCTTTGTGCGATTGCCCTCGCCGACTAAAGCCACAAGAAAACAGCTTTAAAAAACGCCAGCGCTGAGCTCCAGACGAGCTCTGAGTGGGAGGACGAGCGAGCAAAGGTGGGAAACAATCCGCTTCCGCCCGAAGAAATTACCAGTTCACCGTGAAAACATGCAGCTCTGAAGCCCCGCGCTGATAAAAAAAAAAAAAAAAAAACCCCAGAGAAATAAATAAGAAGCAGCACTCCGCCTCCCTTCCTGTTCATTTATTCTCACCAGGCGGAGAGTTTATCATTAGTAGTCCACAAAAACATCAGTCATGTTAAAGCGTGCTGGTATTTCGCCATAATGGCAGAAGCTGAGGTTCCCTGTGAAAAAAACAAATGTGTGAATTTCTCCATCTGATGTGTTTTTTTGTAGCCCGAGGCTGCTCTCAACCCAAACACTTCATGAGAAAATTGAAGAGAATTTTTTTACCGACTAAAAGGTTGAAGAATGTTGAGTTTGGAGTATATACGGATGCTGTAATTTCTCTTTGAGCAGCAGTCACCCGTCACGTTGCATCTCATCGTCTTCATTCTATAAAACCAACAGGAAACAGCCAATATACCTTTGAGCTTTGCAAATAAACCCCAAACATCCCTCTCCGTATGAATCCATGGAAACATTTCTTGGCCAATCAGGAACTTTTATCAGCCTGTCGATCGAGCGCGGTCTCACAGCGAGCTATCGACCCTTCAATCCTTTTAACGTCCGAACTCTCTAATAGCGCTGAAAGACAACCTACGGCGGTGATCAAACCTGCGGCCTGCTGCATACAGGACGCTTTCTCTGTCTGGGTCTTAACATTAGAGAACATTAGAGGAACCTTCATTGATCCTAAACGAAAAAAAAAAAAGAAAAACAACTGGAAATGAATCACAGAGAGAGAACGAATGAGAAGAATCAAGCGAGTACAGGCAGGATTAAATAGGAAAGCGCTGCAGGTCGAGTGAAGTGACGGAGCAGTTTGAAAAGGAAACCAGTCAGTCAGTTAATAACCAGGCAGGAAACAGTCGTGTCATGCTTTTAATCAGTCAGTCAGTGAAGCAGAGGATCAATGCAGCAGTCGGTCAGTTGCTGACTGGATGTTGTGAGGTTCTGCGGGTCGATCTCTGCAATCGATGCTGAAAACAAGCAGAGACACAACCTGCTGTGTGTGTGTGTGTGTGTGTGTGTGTGTGTGTGTGTGTGTGTGTGTGTAGTTTCTCCTCTCTGTTTTCTGAATAGAAGCAAAGTAGAAAAGCTTTTAGTCTCTGAACACCAAACAAACCAAAACCGCACGCACACAGACAAAGAGTGAAGTTTCTCTCTGGAAACTATTTCATAAAATACACTTTATGTACCATCGCCTGTGTTTCTCTGCAGCCCCAAGAACAATCTGTGAACCACTAAAATTCAAAACTCAGAATGAAACCTATCGCTTTCCAAACATACAACAATAACTAAATCTAAGTGTGCAAACAGGCCAATAGTTCTGTGATCATCTGTTGACGAACTCTGTCTCCTATAAATTATATACTACAAAACTTTTTTTTCCCCATTTATGTTGTGTAAGCAGATGTTTTGCTGCCTGGATTATTATCACAGGTGATGTTTTTATGAATGAATGAAGCGCTACATATCACTCTGAAGTCGAAGGGGAGGTCGGGGTGGATGGCAGGCGCACAAAATATAGGAAGTTGACACCAGACTGTGTTTAGGTTTAGGCAATAAAGCATCATGGCTCCTGCTACAAGTTACTGTGGACTTTTTCTCTATTTAACCAAAATCCTAAACTTAACCATGTGCTGCCAGTGCATAAACATAACAATCAATAAGTTTAATAGTACTGTAGTTACTACCAGCAGATGTTGTGCTGCAAGCTCAGAAATTTTGGCAAAAAAATGTCATGGAAACATTTTACTCATATGTTCAGTATCAACATTTTTGCAACTTGCCACATAATTAACATTTTCTCATTATGCTGAAAGAAAACATAACTCATGCGGGACTATGTTTCCTTTAAAATGTTTCCTGATTAACATCATCTGGATCTGTCATCTGGAAAATGATCACAGGTCTTTGCATTTGGACCTGGTATTAATAAGTGTTCTTGTTCTCCATTCAGTGAGTGTTTCAACCAGATTTCAACATGCAAATTAGGTAGCTGGAGCTAGCAGACAAACATGTCACATCCCAGGTCAAGTGAAGCAATGCTGCTGTATGGGCTCTACTTATTTTTCTTTTGCAGGAAGGGCTCATCTGTAGCTTTTTGGCAGGCGTCTCAAGAAAGCCGGCAGCGGCAAAATTCAGTGACCTTTCAACGCTGAATTAATTTTTTTCTTAAAGCAGTATTAATTGATTTTTCATTGGCACATTATCACCTTGTAAAGTTGATGTGAGGAACATGTTAGCACATCCAGAAGACGCAGAGTAACATTAGCTTTCTTTTAGAGTCATGTTTGTATCCACCTGATGAATGTAAGTCTAATATTCACTCTCCTTTTAGCTCTGGTTTGGTCTCAACCAACTCCTGAGAAAAATATCTGGCTCTTTAGCTGCTACATGTTCAGTTTTCTTAAGCAGCTAGTCTCTAACTTTGTCTGCCTGCTGTTTGCTGCAGGGCAGGTAGTGTACAGTGGGTTTATCAGAGCTTGTTTGATGAAAACTGCTGCCTGCTGGTGCTGGAAACTAGGGAAAATCCTGTTTTTTGTTTTTATTATGCTTTTAATTTTAGAAAGTTAAAGTGTTACAATAAGTGTTCATGAATAAACAGACAGACCTCTACCTATTTATACATCCATAACACAGAGACAACACAGTGTGTAACATATAGGGAAGTGTGGTGTATTTTCATTAAATGTCATTGGTGTGCTTAAAGACAATATTAAGCTATGCAGATTGATTTTATAAGTTTATAAGCAATAAGGGCTAGTGGGATACAATTTGTATTGGTGTAGTTATAATCTCATGAACCATATTTAATCACACTGTACGTATAGAGGCACAGTAGAAGAATCATAATCATACACTGGAGAAATTTGAGTGTGTTTGTATTACATGTCACTTTGCTTGGGTCTGCATTAAAGTCTTCACCTTTTAAAAAAATACCCTCTAGAGGAGATCAAGAAATAAGGGTGTAAAATGACTAAGAATAACTTATAAAAATAAAAGGCCAGAAGACAACTGGGCAATAATGGTGTAAAATGATTCCCAATACTTATATATAAAAATTGGATATAATCAGGAAGAATTATGTATGCCAGGACATATCCACAAACAGCTCAAAACATGGTCTGAAGAGTTTTGACCAACAACGAGTGACGAGATAAAAGTAACATAATAATTGGTCAAAAATTAGGGAGGGTGGATGATAAGGTGTGACCTAAGCAGACCCAAGGACATAAAAACAGATGCCCCAAAGGAAAACCTTTGGAGCGATTTGGTTCTTTGTAAAAAGTGCTATTTTGCTCTCCTTTTATTCGCCGGCAATAAAAGAACACTCTGCTGTTTGGACCTCTGACTCCCTTTTTATTATTATGAGAGAGTTTTTGCTCTGATACATTTTTCTGCAACAATTCGACACAACAGAAGAACTTCAAAGTTGATTCTTGCTTTGCACTTTTCATTTATTGCCTATTTTTTTACAACCTAACTTTGTGGAAAGGAGAAGGGGAACAACAGGTTATAGAGAGTCCCTTGGGAGCACTTTGTGTGTGTCAGTAGCTCAGCTTTATCTCTGGGGAACACCCCCAACTCCGGGACTGATGTCCAAATTAGGAAATGTGCGTCATGTAGCAGGTGGATGTGACTCCCCTCATTGAGACCTGCTGATAGACGTAACAGCGGAGCAGAGCAGAGACACTGAGATAGTGATGTAACTGACCTGTTCGCTGTATCTGACATGTTTCTTTTTTATTCTCAAAAACAAATAATTTTTAAAATATTTGTATGAAACAAATATTCATAAAAAAAACCCCACTATTTGTGTTTTGCCAAATAATGTATTTGTATTTGGGCACCACCCAACTGGAAACACTAAGACTATACAGTCATAGTGACATTAGTATGAACTAGTAGCGAAACATTACACATAGTAATTTGATTTATTTTTGTAATAAAAATATGAATTTTTGCCAATTTAAGAATGAAAACTGTACATTCACATATTAAACTGGCTAAGATCTGATTACTATCCTGATTGCAATATGTTTTGCATGTTTATACACCTGTTTTGATATATATATATATGTATATATATGTTTTGCTGATCCAGGTTTGATCTCACGTGATAATATGATAACATGTTAAAACCAGGTGAAAGTTTCTAATTATATACAGTATATGCACACACACACACACACACACACACACACACACACACACATATATATATATATATATATACAGTATAGGGTAAAAAATAGATACTTTATAGCTGGCAGCAGTTTTTCTTCATTTTTCAATTGAATGAACTTTTGTTTTACACCTTAAATTTGCTATTTTCATGACCATTCTTCATTAATCTGATTATAAAAAGTTAAAGGAGCATTTAAGGTGTTAAATAAGAAGTTCTGTACCCAAATGAACAAAAAGCAAGACTACAAAAATGACTTCAGAGTCCACAGGAGGCAGTAAAAATGTGTGTCAGTTAACAAGTATGGAGCCTGTGCTCTCGAGTTTGACAAAGGAATGCAGAAGGTTTCTGAAGCTCCTCTACACTCAGTTTGCCAAACAGTGAAGTGTTGTCTCTTTTCTCTCTCCAGCCTTCATCATCCTCTCCCCATTCAGCGCCACACCTCGCTGTGAGGAGACTCATTCCTCTCGTCGCCCGCTGCCTGCAAAAATTGGCCCAGAGGACTAAAGGAGGAGGAGGAGGAGGAGGTGGGGGAGAAGGATGAGAGAGGGAAGAATAGCTTCTGACACACAAAGCCTCCATCCAGTTCAGATAAAATCTTCCTCTGGAGTGTCAGCGCAGTCGCTGGTTTAACGTCAGTTACTCCGATAATGAACTCAGTTAAAGACCTCCTGGAAGTTTCTCAGAATCCTCAAAACATCAGAGACATATGAAGAGTTATGCATTTCATATTAAAGCACTGGTTGAACTAAGTTATACCTGATGGGCTACAAGTGAAGAGTTATGTATCAAGAACTAAATTAGGACCTAAAAGTGTTACTCTTGTTGTACTTATGCATATGAATATTTCTGCATCTTGTACTAATCCATGCTGGCTAATAAGTCAAGTTAAATTGTATTTTAGGAGTTAAACTAGACAAATGACTCATTAAGCATCACAGACTAATATATGCTGGATGTTAAATTGACGTAACCTATACTTGTTGGGTTATACTTGTAGTTTTAGTACAGAATTGTAAAATACATTTATTTATTTTATTAATTAACTGCAAAGATAGTGTACAATAACAATTATTTTATGGTATCCAATTATTGTATAGTATGTAATTTGGACATAGTTTCAATATACATTTATTTGTGCTTCAAGAGCTTTAAAGACCCTATGAAAATGAAATGAAATGAAACTTTAAATTCAGGGACAACAGGAAGTCTTAAATGGTTCAGCACAGCAGATGCAAACAATAACTCAAACCTATAAAGCATCACAGTTTTTAAGATAAATCTCACCCTACTGCTCCCCCTATCATATCAAAAATATCTTCTCACCTTTTCTGATATTTCCTTGGTTGTTTGTTTCAAATTATCCCTCCTCCACACCGTTCTGTCCAACAAGAAATACATCACCTACCAGAAAAAAAAGAACTTCTCTCTACTGATTTCCACAATTTCTGAGGATTTGCATGATTTATCTTTTGGGGATTATGAATTATCAGCAAATTTCGTAAATATTTAGCCATTATTTCTGACTTTTCTATGGACAAAAGTATCGATCTAAGGAGCATTTTATCCTGAGGGGATCCATGGCCCTGGTGGAAAGGTCTTGAAGCCATTAAAATGTTATGGGGTTTTATTCTCTGGGAAGTAAAAATGTGAAAAAATGTGTAAATCCATTTCAGTATTGCTCATTATATGGTATTTCACCAGTGGTCACCTCAGGCCAAATGCTTAAATAGTTGTCTTATATACTTATAAATTCCCAAACAGATGAGTCTTTGGGGACCTTTGCAAAATTTCATTTGGACATAAGAAATTTAGAATTTGTTTTTTGTCTGTAATGATCCCCCTGACTTTTTTCTTTAGCGCCTCTCTCAGCATAAGCTTTTCATTTTTAGTTTCACTACTGGTTTTTGATGAGCGTATTAAATTGCAGAGTCCCTCCGTGCTTGCAGAGTTCTGATTAGGAACTGTTGTGTTTGTCTCATGCTGATAAATTTCTCTCAGCAAGAATCTGCAGATATACAGCGTTTTGTTACAAAACAATTCAGTATCCTTTAATTGGACCATTTTCATGTCAAAAAATATTAAGTGTTTATCCCATCCTTCTGCCTCTGGGTAGAAAAGTCTGTTTAATGGATTTAGAACTTGTGCCAAAACCAGAAATTCTTTCAGTCAGTCATCACTGCACAGAATCAGTGTAGTTATGATCAGTTTTATATGTATATAAAACAGATCGATTTGAAAAAGGACAGATCTATTAGAGCCAGTGTTCAATTATTGAACTGACATTACTAAACTTGGGGTGACAGTCTGTGTAGATTGATACATTGGATTAAATGGAAGCGTATCTTTTTCTAAGCCAATGTTCTAAGAACACTTTCCATGTGTATTGATAAGCATCTACAGCCTTGCTAGCAGCTCTGTGAAGCTTTACTTAAGACACAGCAGTACTTTGACCTAAATGCTATTTTAATTTTATTTTATTTGTTTGTTTATTTAACAGGGACAGTGCACATTAATAAACATTGCTGTAAATGCACCAGAGTTAGCCAAGAGGCTATTTTTCATCTGTAGTGCTTGGACAGATGTTATAGAGTCACCCTAAAAATTGAAAATGAGATTGAAATTACAAAGTTACTGAGATCATTTAAAAGCATGCAGAACAAATGATAAGATGATATTTATTAATATTAATAAAAACATCATTCAGGACATCCTTAAAACATGCAATACAGAGACTCATGATACAATATATGCAAGACAATAAATTAATTTAAGATATTAATGTTAATAGAAATGTAGATTGAATAAGACCACATTGAGCTGCATTGTTAGACACTAACTAGAACATGTAAAGCAGAAGCATAGATACAAAAAGCATGCACAGTATGTAAAATACATAAATCAGTCTGACAATAAAAGCAATACCACAATAAGACATGTATGCACGCTAACATCAGCATGCTAAAAAGGATTATGCTAATATGCTGGCGTTTAGCAGGAATGATTACCATGTTTGTCATCTTAATTTTGCATGTTAGCATGCTAAAAGTTGCTATTTAGCACAAAGCACAGACGAAGCTGATCAGAATGTCATTATTTTTTGACCAAATATTTCAAAAACTTAAGTATTGGACAAATTAAAATTCTGGCCTGCCGATGGCGCTAGATGCAAAATCAAGGGATCACTGAAGTAATAACTCATCCCGAGTGGACCGTGAATTTCATGATAATCCATCCAATATTTGTCAAGACATTTCACCTAAAACTAGGCCTGCAACTAAGAAATTCTTTTCATTATCATTATCATCATGTCATTATCGATTAATCTGATGATTATTTGCATGGTTACTGTTTAGTTAATTACTACTGTCTGTGAAATATTTTTAAAAAGTGAAAAAAATTGCATTCATAATTTCTTGGAGGCTGCGGTGGTGTCTTCCAAAACCTTCAGATATTCAATTAACTGTCATATATGCAAATCCTCACATATAAGAAGCTGGAAGCAGAAAATGTTTGGCATTATTGCTTGATTAACTAATCGATTAATCATTGCAGGTCTACTCAGTCACAAACGTCAACCTCATGGTGGCACAACTAAACCGTCTCATCTGACACATGAGACCAGCAGGCAGAGGAATCGTCTCAGATCCAAGGTGGTGACCACCTGAGCAACATCAACCACAACCACAACCAATCGGAGGCATCCAGGAAACACAACCTCAGAAGGAGAGAAATTAACCCAGGAGGGGAGGCGTCCAGCAGGCGCTCCACTCGGCTCCAGCTGGTTGGTCGATTAATAAATGACTCGGAACTGACCGGAGGAAACTCGCCCTAATGGACCGATCTCCACCGGATCAAAGTTCCTTTTTAGTTCCTGGTCAGGACCCTTAGAGTGGTGTCTCAGTGTGAGCAAGCACTTACAAACACACACACACACACACACACATATGCACACACTCTTCTACCTCCAGGGTATAAATAATATCCCTTGTCAGCCGGTGGACGAGGCTGAGCAGATAACAGAAAGGAAAAGAGGAGCAGGAGAAGGTTTAAGCTTTGACCTGGTGGCAGTGGAGCCTGAGGATGATGTAAGTGGATCTGTTTCCATCCACAGGTTGTTATATACACTTTCAGTTTATACATACAAAAACCAGAAGGGAAATTCCATACATTTGAAAACAAGCATATACATATATATATATATTTTTTTTTTTTTTTATTATTTTTTTTTTTTTGCTTGGCTGAAGTGGAAAAGCTGACTCCTCAAAAAAACAGAAGATGATAATGATGATGCTCTCTACTCTAACTGCAACTTACTGTTAAAGGCCTCCACTCCAACACAGAGACTAAAAATAAAGGATGAAAACAGTGGGGGTGTTGAGGGTATTTGTAACCACAACTTACATGGTTCAAGCCCATGTTGTTGCATGTTACCACCTTTTCTATCACCAGAAAACTGGAAAACATAACAGAGCACATTCAGACCATCATAAGAGACTAATTCATTGCTCTCGTTGGTCAGCATCACCACTGACATATAGGTTTTTAAACTCGGCTAGAGAAGGCCAAATAAATTTATCTGGACATTGTCAGGTGTCCCAGATGCCGGTTTTCTTCCACTTTGACAAATAACAAGATCAAATGAGCATTTGTCACGTTAACACTCATTTTCGGACAATGCCATGTGGATTCTGGCATTAGATTTAATTATGTAATCTTGCTATATCCTTTTGAATATATGCATAAAGAGAATATGCACTAATTCATATTTATTTTGCCAACATTGCAGAATTTCATTTTAAATATTTAAAGGATAAAGCTGATGATTTTCTATATGTTTTTCTTATTGTCAGCAAATCTCATGTGCAGAACCAAACCAACAATGAACTAATCTGCTTACAAGTATTGTGTGTGTGTGCAAAGCCTGATATATCTTATTCGTCTGTGCCGTAGACCTCCGTCCAACCTCCAAAAACTATTAAAAACATGTTAATGAGCCACTGGCGGACGTGTTATTTCACTATAAAGAGTTTTGGACACATTAGTGTGTTTAGAAACGGCTCCAAAGAGTAAAAACAGTGATCATGATCACAATTCAGTGCCACTCTCTAACATTTGTAAGAAGGCCAAGCACTGTAGCTGCTCGATCGGTCTTGCCTGTGAGGACAAAATGAAATACTGTATGCTGAGGCCAACTTCCAAAATATATCAGGTTTTTTTTTCTCTGATATAAAATATTATTTGGAACTGAATGGGACTGAATGAGCCGATTTTTTTAAAAACATCTTTCTCTCGCTGCATGCAGGTAAAAACAGAGAAAATTAACATTCAAATGTACAAAATGAGCAGAAAGTGAAATGACGCCGGAAGCTTCTGTTTTAATCTGCTGTGGATCACAGATCTGCAATCACCATCCATCTGCTCCATCTGATCTCTGTTCACTTCAAACACACACACAAACACTCACACAAGCTCCCTGCTGCTAGAGTTCATTTAAATATATTGTGTTGTCTGAGTGTTTGTTGGTCAGCATATTAAGAACACAATCCAGCTGTATGTGACCTGACATGTTATTCTCCCCAGCAACTAACCCGCTGAAGAGATGACACTCACAGCAGCTGTTAATACATAAATTATCTCATTTAAAAGATCAAACTGCAGTTGGACTATTTTCATTATTAAATGGCAAAATGCCTCTTCTGGCTCCCACCCAACATTCACCTGAGAGAAACAAATTCAAAGGCCAGTAACCAGTGGATAACAGGAGTATTTAACTTTATAGTTTATAAGCTGTGTGTAATCATAGACTGTGTATAGAGATTGACATAGCGAGGTGTGACTGCGTTGGTTTGCACTGGAGCCGGTTTTGAAGCCGAGAGTTGCAGGTTATGGTCAGCACCATCTGTCAAGGATGTATGTAGGAGTGTGCATCTTTACATGTAGTACAGCTTATGTCGTGAATCCTGGGTTGACAGGAAACACATCTAAGGAGAGTCTCAGGATTGGTGGATACTAGGGAATTTGGAGCCGCCAGAGAGCTTTAGCTTCGACAAGCCAGGGGAAGGGTCAACCTGGAAGCAACGATCCCTGCTGAAGCTGAATGAGGAGGATGGAGAGGTGTGAGTGAGCACACTAATTTATGAGCTATGAGGCTGAGAATGTGATTAATTTGTTCACATACCCTACGAGAGAGAGTGAGAATGACTTTGACGTCGTCTTGAAAAAGTTTGATGAGTACTTTGTACTGCAAAAGAACGACATACATGAGAGAGCCCAGTTCCAACAGCGGACACAGAAACCAGATGAGAAAACTGAGAACTTTATACGTGGACTATATGAACTTTCTGAGAACTGTGACTTTGGGGAGAGAAGGACCAAAGTCAGCACCATGGATAGCGACACAGAGGCTGCTCTTATGTTAACTCCATTACAAACACTTTACCTGCATCCAGGCAGAAGCTGGATGAGATCAGGAGAGTACAGCTATGTTGTGAATCCTCTGGGTCGACAGGACAGACATCTACGGTGAGTCCCAGGATTGGCGGACACTAAGAAATTTGGAGAGACTTGTAAAGAGTATACACGTTGATGAGTTCACCTCATGTTCTGCACAGTCACTTAATAAATGAGGTAAACTGAAACACAGTGGCTCCTGTTATTTGACACCATCTCTTTAGTTTGGAGCCAGGACCTTCTAAATAAGGAGAGCCTTTCACACTCAGGAAACACGCTGTGCTACTTCAGACCCACGCTAACACTTACTTACTGGGAACACTGAGCACTGCACACTTAAGCTGTGTCTAAAATCACATACTTCTGTTAGTACACTTTCATATACACTGTGTACTTACTGGCGTAGTGTGCAAATTTCTACAGGGTAGTGTTGTCTCAAATCAAACACGGCCGTTGTGCACTTACCGGAAATGACGATCGCAAATTAGCATTAGCTAGCTTTAGCATTCGCGTTAACGTTTGCGCTACCAAATCATTACAGACTGCTAAATTAACCCAAAAAACATACTGATGGCTTATATCTGACAACAGTATAGTGGTGCTTAGTGCTAAAAAACACATGTATAACTTACATTTGTATAATGTGGAGATGTTCACCATAGTTACAACGTACTCGGCCGCCATTTCCAGTTTGAAGAATGGTCCCTCCCTTTCCGCTACGTAGCCAAGATGGAGTCCATAGTTCCACACTCAACTTTTTGACCGCTTTGAGTGCACCATCCGGGTTCACTCAGTCCACCGCATTTCCCATACTTTTCAGTGTGAACGCACTTACACACTCAAAATGTTAAGTTTAAGTACAGAAGTATGCGATTTGAGACACAGCACTAGGCTAACGTTAGCTACGTCAGCTAAATTGTGCTAACGGATCAGGTATCATAATCAAGTAACAATAAACTTAGTAAAATATTATGTGGCAGCATCTTGCGGAGGTCTTGTTGGTGTAACTCCTTTAAGTATTATTGTCGTATTATCAGCTTTTCAGTCATCTGTGAAGCACTTTGAAAGGTGCTACATAAATAAAGTATGATTGATTGAGTGACTAAGTAGTGCAATCCTAGTTTGAATCAGGTTTAAACTCTAGTAGCACTCATACAAAGACAAGCAGGAGTATGACGGATTTGTTGAGATTATGTAAGGTAAAAGGATAACCTGAAACAAAATTCCTTTATGTTGTGAGTGTCTTATAAAGCTCATCCAGAGTATCTTACAAGTTAGAGGTTTCAGGTTTGGAGGCCCTGAGCACAGCAGTACAGTAAGTGCAGCTCATTGTTTTTCTCTACTGTAGCAGCTTCTGATCCGTCAGATAAACTCGGCTCCTCTCGGTCGTTCATCTTCAAGCCGCAGACAGTGAATGAATCTCTGCACAAAGCGCCGAAAAATTCTGATTGGTATTCTGCAGCGGCGGTGGCGGCCACTCTATATAGATTCAGTTTGAGAGAAACATCCTTTCTTCCCTCACTTTGTCTTTTTTATCTCCTCCGCATGGAGGATTTGTCTGTTTAAAGCCTCAAACTGCTCCGCTCTCATTCACAGTTTTACTTCCTCTCTGCTCTGTGTTTCCTCTTTATTCCTTCATCCTCCATCACCATCACTCCAGGCTCCAGCTATTGTCTGCATGCTCTGACCTCTGACTTTTGCTCACACTACAATTGATCCAGGAACTGCATCTTATCACTGGGTGCTGTAATGACATCTCTCAGACTCTCTCTCAGAATCACAGCAACTGTCAGGTACTCTCAAACCAAATCTTTTTTTTTTGTTCCACTGAGAGACACAAGTGAGGATGCAGATTTAGATGGAGCCGAGCAGCGTCTGACTTTCCTCTTCTTACATTTTAAATTTCAGCCTGAGAGAAAAAGCTTTTGAAAGCAATCCAGCCTTCACAGCAAACCTATAATTGCTGCAAAAAAAAAAAAAATCCATCTAAACCGGCCGCTCGTTCCATCTGAGACTGTGATCTGAAAATGTTTTCTTAAAACAAGTGGTTATTTCCAATGCAAATCCACTCTTTTCATGTATTTTGGGGGGGTAACTCATTTTTACTGTTATTTTATATTGTTTCTAGCTTTAATATTTAAACATTGAATTCAAATTCAATGTAGTCATGAATGTGCACCAGATGAAAGTGGAGTTTTTCATTTGAATCTTTTGTTTTCCCCTCAGGATTCCCTTGAAGAACAGAATTAGAAAGAAACATTTCCTCATATTGTCTGACATGTATTGTACACTCTGTGTCTGCTTCTTTCATCTTTTCATTGAAGGGATTCTTTATGTGTGTGTCATTTTGTGTTTTTGTAGGCATTTATCATCATGTGCTCAGCTCTTCAGTCCCTCTCACCTGTGCATTAGAGGCATTACTTCTCTCAGGCTCTAGAGTCATCATCACAGCCACCTGTATCCACCTTGTTCCTTTATGGGGAAAATAAATAATGTGAGACCACAACCTGTTGCACCTCTGGCTACTTGGCTACTGATTTCTTTTCTTTCAACATTTATTTTACTGATTTTAAAGGGGCAATGTCATGCTTTTTGTGACTTTCTGTTATTTCTATACAGTTATAATGTCAGATGTCTATGTTAAACATGGCCAAAGTTCTAAAACTTCAAGTGAACATATGTAAAAAATACTCCCTGCAAGTCCAACCCTGGGGGCTTCAACCTGCTCTGGACACTTTGTTTGCAAAGTTACCTCTACTTCCTCATTGTGATGACGTCACATTGTTCAGGCACGCTCACAAACAGCCGTAGTCTTTGTTGCTAAGGTTGTTCCATGTGTTGTTCACGTCGTCCATTCTCATATTTGAGATCAGAAGCGGGCTCCAACATGTACAGATGTATTTGAGAAGCTGCCATTACGAGTAAAGAACGAGAAAAATAAGCTGTTTACATACCCTGCAGAGCCAGAGGAAGCTTCCGGGAGCTGACCAATCAGAACAGAGTGGGCTCGTCAGGAGGGGCAGGAGCTAAAACGACAGAAGCTGAACTGAGGGGCTGAATAAAGGGCCAGTATAAGATCAATAAGGCGTTTAATAAGAGTAATTTTTAACTATAAATCATTAAAAGTTATTCCAGTAGAGCCCCAGAGTCAAAACACAGACCTGTAAATGTGCATGGTTTGTCCTCTTTAAAGAGCGCTCCACTGACTTAGCATTGACTTCCTATAATGTTGTTGCACTCACAATGGATCAACCAAGGTCTGCTTATGTTTAGGCACAAACACACTTGGTTTGGAAAAGATCATGGTTTGGGTTAAATTAATTTCTTCCTTCAGGTTAGTTGGTTGTTAAAGAAGAACGGTGTTGACCTGCGATTGGAAAAGGAAAATGAAAACAGCAGCATCCCGTGTCAAAGTCCAATTTAATCATCTGAGCTCCCCACTGTGCAGCTTTGTCACTCTATAATAATGTCACCTGATTTCCTCCTTGGCTCTGTACATATGTTGTTTTGAGGGGCGCTTGCATTTATGACTGATTATGTCGTTTGTCTCAGGAGGACAGGTTCATTGGAAATGTTAATCTGAAACATAAAACATAAATAAATTTAAAAAATCTGAAGTACATAAGAGGCTTCACACTCTGATATCTTCCAATTGGTGGTGTGTTGAAGGAATTTCACATCATATTTGAAATAATCCCAACCTGTATGGGCAGCAGCCCACCACCAACACACACACACACAAACACACACACACAATAACACACCAGCATCGCTAAGCCTGGCCGTGAAATGGGATTCTCAGGGATGAGAGCTGCTCTTTGTGATCACAGAGGGGGATCCACCACACACTCACACTCATAGGCTCTCAGAGTGTGTGTGTGTTTGTGTGTGTGTGTGTGTGGCTCTTTATGTTGAGACGCACACACATCTGAAAAATGAGACAAACACTTCTTTTTTCTCTGAAGGCTCTCTGGAATGGATGTTGTGGGACTCAACTGTTTCTATGGCAACTGCAGCCCATTTACTCCCCATGGTTTGTGTGTTTGTGTTGTGTGTGTGTGTGTGTGTGTGTGTGTGTGTGTGTGTGTGTCTCTGTGTGTACTCAAATGCTGTGTGTTTTGGTGCATACACACATATGCATACTTGTCATGTGTTCTTTCTGTATGTATACATACTGTGTGTGTGTGTGTGTGTGTCATAAGATAGCGGCTGACCTGATGGATGGGAGTTGTGGCATCGCCGGTGGCTGATCAGGAACAACCAGAGCCAACATGGCGACATCTGTCATCCCCTCTCCCTCCCTCTGGAGGGAACAGATGTAAACAAATGCATTTCTATTCTGAAAATAAAAACGTTATAAACAAACCTCAGAGTGTCGATGACTCACGAGTCACAAGCAGATACCTTTTGGATCGGAGCGTCACCATGCTGTCGCAGGAAGAACCAACTGTTAATTGCAAGGAGAGAAAAAGCTAAAGGTAGAAAACCTGGATGGAGGAGATAGCTTAACTGTCAGTACAGAAAAGAAACAAAACTGGTGAGAAGAAAGTTGCAACATCATTTGTCTCAGCGATGATGGAGGCCACTGATGCCCGATGCATTTAAAAATATATGTGGAGCTAATATGAGGCTTCATCAGTCTGAGTTAGTCATATCAAGTGGATATCTGACACATTTACAGTCTTTTTAGCATCAAATTCCCTCTTTGTGTTTCCTCAGACAGTGTTTCTCAGTTGAGCTGCAGGTGGAAGTATAGTAACAAAAAGAGGGACTTTGGCACTAAAAAGACTGTAACGTTGAAAGATATCTACTTGATTTGACTCATTTGGATGCTGAAGCTTCATATTAGCTTCAAATAAACTTTCAATATATTTTTGCACAGAAGGAGGACTGTGGATTTTGTCCCCCATCACTTCCATTGTAAGGTCATTATGAAGGGATCTTCTAATGGTCAGTATGAACAGGAGGAATGATTACAGCAAGAAAAACAGGTTTCACTGTTCATTTGGGCTCCTGACTGTTGATTTAAGACACACTTGAGAAATTGTGAACTTGTCTTTTAAGTTTGAAGGCAACACTCCCACTTTGGGAAATCAAACCGTTTTAATACAAGTTTAATCATCATCATGTCCAGGACATGTTTAGCCTAGCTTAGCACAAAAACTTGAATAGGGGGAAACTTAAAGCCTAGCTCCATCCAGAAAGTGTCAAGCAGTCGCCACCTATCCATTAGACAGCTGTCTACAATGAGAACAGGACTTTTGAGAGTCTCTGTTTATTTATTTTTTACGGTTAAGCGGATCCTCATTACCTTCCACTGAAGCGGTTGCTAATCTTCCTGGGTTCTGTTAGTACACACAAATATCTACTGTACATTAACAGTTATTAAAGAAGAAAAGTTACAAGATGAATATAAAATTCAATCAATTAAGAGATGTTAGATCTTTACATTATGCCAAATTAACTAACATATATTTGACTGCAGTTTTTGGATTAGAAATGTGTTTGTGTAAAAAGTTCCAGTATGAAGACACCCTTTATAGAACAGCATCTGTCAAATTTGTTGTAGGTCTTGGAGAACATAATGAGCACTCTCAGCATTCCTAGTGAAATGCTTCTGGTGAGTGCACGTAGCGTATTTATTCATTTGTATTACTATTAAAGGATTTTTTTTTTTTACTACCATTTTGTACCAGAGTTCGACCACAGTCGCAGCATTTATATAGCGGCTTTTATCCAAGGATATGTGTTTACAAGGCAAAACCAATTAAAGAAGAATCAGAGTTGGAGAGCTTTGTGTACACAGTCGGCAGTCGATAAATGCTGCAGAAACCATAATGTCTTATTTTTTATATTTCTATTGCTACCACCTATTAAACAACAAACAAACAGGCATACAAACAGACAGATACGGGGCTGCTGGAAGAGGCTTAATATGACATGTATATGTATATATGTGTGTGTGTGTGTGTGTATGTATATATATATGTATATTGTTACCATCATCTGACAACTCAGGAGGGTTGTGTAATAACTCAGCTGGTCTTGTGAGAGTTTTAACCCTTTCATGCATGAATTATGATAACAACGGTCAGGATTTTTTTCCTAAGTGTTTTTATTCCTCTTTAGGCATGAAAAAAAATATTTGAACTTCATTTTTTTAAACATGCATTTTTCAAGGAGTTTGTCCAACTTAGTGGACAGACGATTAATTGTCATTTTCTACCAACATAAAATCAATACTTGGAAATTTTACTTCTTAGTTGTTACTTGATGTTACAAAATGTTATTTACCTGCAAGGGTCTATTACTATAGAAGGATTGGCAAGATATCCCTGAGCTGTTGAGCATTTCCTACCGGCCGGCGGCCATCTTGGTTTTGAGAAATTTGTGTTGCACTTACAAAGGCTGGCCAATGGATGGCAGTGTATGGGATGACACGCTAGAGTCCACTGTGTTGGCTGATGTGCAACTATACCATTAAAACCCCATGCATATAGAAGAAAACGGCTAGCTGTCCACTGTAGTGACCACTATGCATGAAAGGGTTAAATACTGTAGATTGATACAATTACATTATATCCATTAAATGTAGGTTCAGTTACATTAATGATGCACTTTGGCTTACTTAAGGCATCAATGTTTGCTTGGTGTTTTAAGCACTTCCGTATTAAGTGCCAAGTCGGATATATCAGAGCTTCCAGTCGTAATCATGACTTGGAGGTTGACATGTTTGCTAATTATAAGTCGCAAACTAGTGATGACAGTAACTACAATATGACATGAAAGTGGCGTTAGCTCTCTAGTGATGGACTGGCTAAAACTACTCAATATAATTTGTACGATGAGTGTCCTAAAATGAGTTAAGTTGATAGCTAATGTTAGTTTGTCCTCCTTGTACTTATGCACACAAGTCTTCTATACATCATAGCCATCACTTTTAACTATTTGGATGTTTTATACCAAATTTCATAGAACCAGATCATTTATTTTGTTCTCACTATCCAACTAGAATAGTAAGCACAAAGCAGTAGAGTTTTATTGCCAATCCAAGCCTTGAAGTGCTCCAGCTGCATGAAACTTTGTCAGTGCAGAAACCTGTACGACTGGAAGGAAACAGCAACCAATCAGCGTCATCGTCAGATTAAAGCTGACATACTGTTTGTACAGGGCACAGGCTGGTTTGCTCTGATCACAAGCTGCTGCATGACACAGACCATCTTTATTTGAACACAAGAGAAAGCAGTCGCTGTTTTCTTTCCTCTCTTTCCTTTCTCTTAGTTTGTGGCTTTTGTGGCTGAGAAGGTCAACAGATGATAAACTCTTCTAAAACACTGGAACACAGAGTCCTTCCACCTCCAATATCTTTAAAGTGGACCGCCTTCAAATTAGAGGATGAAGGAAATGTCACAGCACACACACACACCCACACACACACACACACACACACACACACTCACTTTCTGTCTCTCAGTCAGCCCTTGTGTGGTTTATAGTGCACTACTTCAAAGGTTATTCTCTGACCTTATTCAGGCTCATATTTTAGGAAATAAAATAGAAGGAAACTGCGCTCCCTGCTGAATGCTCTTTCTGAGACACGATGCGTCTGCTCCTGCATGTCCTCTGCTTTCTGCCTCCTGCTTCCCTCTATTTCTGGAAGAATAAATGAAAGAAAAGTTGAAGGACGGAAACTCAACCAGCTTTACTTCCCCGGGTTAGATTTCTAACAAAAAAAAAAGATATATATATATATATATAGAGAGAGAGAGAGAGAGAGAGAGAGAGAGAAGCTTTTCAGATTTTCATTGAGAAAAGCTTTCTTACAGCGTGTCCAGCAGCTTCACACAGTTAAACCACAGACAGCAGGTCAGGGCCAAAGCGTATCTGTTTCCCTCAATGTGTCAGGTCTTATTGGCACAAAAGCTCCAGTGAAGCCTGATGAGTCTAGGGAAGCCCAGTTTCACCAGAAATATAAATAAATAGGAATTCAGAAAACCAAAATGGGATAAAAAGGTAATTAAAATCAAAATGGTTCATCTTCTGGGGAGCCAGTTTTATGGCATCTATCCATTAGATTTGGATATTTCTTGTGTGTTTTCTGTGATTATGATGCAGTATCACATAATTATGGCTCTTTTTGTGCAAAGAACTGGGAATCATAAAGATACGGCAGCTATTGTTTGTATTTTTCTATTTTTTAAAAGATAGGAGAAACTGTTTTTTAGGACGTATTTGTGGAAACAGAGCAGACGTTTCCGTTGATATCAGTTAAGGACCTCATAGGTAGAAGACTTCTTTATTCTTTATATGGATCCCCATTAACTTCCACATAGTCATAGCTCGTCTTCATGGGGTCCACACAACAACAGCAACATTAATACAAACAACAATTTAAAATCACATTGATAAATAAAACAACAAAAAGCTTAACAAGGCAAATATAAAGGTCAGGAAATAAGTGAAATGACTTGATGAATGAAGTAGACGATGTATGTATGTGGAACTCATCACATTTGTTTCATTGTGCACTATTACCTGGAAAATGTCATATTTATATGAATATATTATTTATGCAAGGTTTTTTTCTTCTCTCTCTTTCAATAAGTCCACGTAGCTATCAACCTTTAGTATTAAGCTGTCCATAATGCTGTTATTCCACTTGGAGAATGGACGCTAACTAGTAGCTTGACAACTTTAGCGCCGTTTGACGTTAGGCTACGTGTTGTTTTTTGTAATGTCAACACCTGCTGACTCGCTAGCAGCTCCTGCACATCACACATCACTTTGTTCTCATTATAGAAGGAAGGTGTGTAGCTCGCAGATGTGTAGCGATGGCAAGACTGTCACAACTCAGGTGAACAGGTGAAAACATTTGCTCCGAGGTGGTTCAGATCTACTGTGTATAGTTATGTGAGCAAAATTATATTACTATTTTCTGATTTTAAGGTGTTGCTGTGATGTTTGAATAATGCAGAAGCAAGCAGTCCCTGTGCAATGTTTGAAATCACTAACCGTTTGCTGCTGATATACACACATGATCTGGAGCTCCTCCGCCTCTATTTTACCAATTAAAGTACAGTACAGGCATAGTCTGTGCCAAACATTCGCGTCCTCTAGAGAACATCAATACAGCGTTATGAAATGGTAGGGACCACTGATTCTGGAAGTGTTTTTCACCATTCTGTATTCCCATTGTTCCCATTGTTCATTTTCTTTGAACAACCTCATTATTCCTGAGCATATAAAACACAGGACTCCCCTGCATAATGTAACGATCGTATAGGTTCATATGAAGACCACCAGTTTCAAATACTTCAACTTAATTTCTGGGAAAGTTTTGTCTGTGATTTTTGGGGGATGGTTAAAAATATTATAATACCCATGAGCCTCAGCTGCTGTTCCTATGGAGAAGAAGCCAATCAGAGGTGCGTATCACAGCGTAATTAATTCAAAAGGTTCGTTAACGAAGTTTTAAACAAAACGTAGCACCATAGTTCACTCAAGAGTGAAATTAAAACTATATCTGTAGATTGTAGAATCAGTTTTCTCAACACTGTAATCTTTAGTTTCCGCCCGCCGTTAGCTGCACACAAGACCGAATTTTAAGCTCATTGATCTTCTACCCTGAAATTTTTATGTACACAGTCCATCAAATGACCTGATATTTCCTAGCGCAGCTGTTCATCTTTTTGTTCTGTGGAAGTGCTCAAACTGTGAGTCACGTGACATCGTCTATGGGGAAAAATTAATGGGATTTTTTTTTTCTTCCGTTTTGTTGTATAGCGTTCGCTCCTCTCTGTCCCGCTGTTATTACCGACATGTCAGGACTCACCGCCACCCTTCCATTTGCTCATGGACTCATCTCCTCTGTCGAGACATGACATTTAGCCCACAAATGTCTGGAGATTATGGGAACTGATGTTTGTTAAAGGCTGCTAAAAAAATAAATATTGAATAGACATCGATATTAGATTATTTTTCAGAAAACTCTCTATAGGGGGCATTGTCACTGAAAAACAAAGAAAATAAAAAAAGAAGCATGAAATGTAAAATTCTTCCTCTTGGTAATGATAATTATATTCAAAGTACACATCAAAATAAATAGAGGAGAAACTTTATATTTTGATTTCGATGGTCATAGGGTATTTAGGGGAACTGAGTCATGTGTAACTGGATGTGTTTCTGGATGTATGTGGTTCCTACTCACCTTATAACAACTCAATGGCTTGGCAGCAATGACAACTGTCGCCTTATTCAAGCCCTCACCTGCTGGATGAAGGGGCGTACAGTCAGTTTTGATGTGGTCGGTCGGTATAACCCTGGTAACGCACGTGGAAATAATGAAATAAATTTCAGTCAGATGCTCTTGGATCAGATTAAGACCTAAAAGGCGGGGGTTCAGCTCAGATCTGGCAACCTGTGGATAGATAATAATGGCTCAGAATGACAGGCTGAGAGATTGAGGGGACTTCTCTTTTTCCTACTTGTGTCACTTTCCCTGCTCTGCCCGTCCTGAGCTGTTTGTCCAGGCCTTCACTCTGTAATCAGCGTCAACGTTTGTCAGCGACCTGATGGCGGTTTGACATTTCAGAACAAAGCTTAGCACCAGCAGGGGGACGAGCCGCACAAAAACAACGAAGCGAGCGATCAGCAGAGAAGCAAAAAGGTTCTAATGAGTATGTTGGAAGCGCAGGTGGGTTTTAGTGATGACAAAGTGGCTTTCACCTGTCTGCTCTGCTGCCATCTCACGTAGCATTGCACATCACAGCGGAGCTCCATTAGATAACAGCACAGTGAAGGACGGAAAATGAGAGTGAAACAAAATAGAAAAAGAGAAGAGTGGGGGGGGTTGAGGGTGGGGATGGGGTATGAGAAATGAGCTGAGAATACAAAAGAGACAATGGTAATGTGTGTGGGTGTGTGTGTGTGGAGGTGTGTGTCAGCAGCCAGTCAAGATGCCCATTCAAACATAAGAGCTTCAGAGATCCTTGTTAGCTTTTTAAATTAAATGCAGTTACTGTTTTTATTTGATTTCTATAATAATTTAAAGGAATAGGCCTACTGTCACATTTCAAGAAATTATCTTGCTCTGTCTGACCTGAAGTCAGATGAGAAGATGTTTTTAATCTGTTTCATTTCTGTGTGTAGGTCCAGGAAATGTGATTAGCCTAGCTCAGCTCAAACACTTGTTAGTAGGGGAAACTGGTTTAGCTGGGACAAAGGAGACAAAATCTGCTGCAAATCCACTGTCAACCACAAGAATCACAAAAACAGGTGCTAGTGAGATCCTGGACCACCATGCATGATACGTGCTATTAGTAACAACAGGGAGCTAGTGCCAAGCTAACATTAGGTGGCAAGCTAGCAAATTTTGTTGCGGTGTTCCCTGTGCCACTGAGTTTGGTTGCTAATTAAAGCTAACAGGTTTTAGCTAGAGACCTCAAACAACTTTGCTGCCATGTTGCATTGTTAGCCACCTTTCTCATAGTCAGATGAGACGATGGATCAGTTTCAGCTTCCCAGGGCAGATATCCAGGTTCAGATGCTTCACCTAGCTTAGCATAAAGACTGAAAGTAAAAGGAAACTGTTAGCCTTGGAACAATTTCAGGAAGTCACTATACCCAGCAATGTAATGGCACAAAACCCCCCGTAAGCTTCAAGTTGTTGTACTTAGTTTTTTTAGGGCCAGTCTAGCTGCTTCTGGTCTTTATGCTAAGCTAAGCTAACCAGCACCTGGCTGCATATTTAAGATACAGACATGAGACCAAGAAAGCAATTTCAAAGCATTCCCTTAAGAGCTGTTATTTCTGTAAGTTGATTTACCATGACCTATATAGCTGCATCAATCTCATCCATCCACCTTTTTTGTGGCAGTGTTACTTTTTATGGATGTATGTATTTATGTTGCTCAGGCACAGAAAAGATGACATCCCCATAATCCCAACTGGTAAAGCACAGAAAAACAGGATCAATGATTTCCTGAAATGGACGCTGCAGTTTTTAGCAAACGTTACTCAAATAGAAATAAATACTTCATTTGTTGGGGACTATTTCCAGTGGTGGATTCATCCACAGTTGGTGCTCTAGCGAGTATTTCCTGCAGCAGAATTGTGTGTGTGGGATTGAATCAGAATAAACTGCAGTGTGTGTGTTCATGGTAATGAAGGAACATGTCACCCAATGCTATGGTTTGGCTCACTGATGCATTTTTTACAGTTTTCGGACAACAATGGAGCTCTATGGTACAGAGGAGAAAGATATATTAGGCTTTGGATACAAAGAAAATACCTGGGATCAATTCATAGTTGGTTTTGGTCTTTTCATGGGATTTGTCGACCCTGTCAAGAGGAGGAGATGACATTGTGACAATCTGATGAAATAAAGACAAACTAGATTTGTGTGTAAAGCAAACTAAACACAACCCATATAGTCAACAAGATGTTAACTCAGGTGTAAAAAGGGACGTAGCTGTTGCATCCTCCCCTGCATTCACACAAGCAGCTGCTTCTCGTTTGCATTTCCAGCAGCTTCATTACGCTGATCACATCTCACTTCTTCTTCTATGTAACAACACACAAACAAGGGCAGACGGGAGCCAGGGGAAGTGAAAATTAGCACATCCTGAAGTGTAAACTCCTAATGATTACCGGTGCATTGTTTCAATCAGATAATCAGACCTTTGCTAACACACACACACACACACACATATACATTGACACACACAAGTGACTGACTTGCTGGCAGATTTTTTGTCACTAATAACGGTTTAGTGGTGAGAGGTCCTGGAGATGAGGTGAAGACTGACACTTGAACCATCCCTCCTTCTCTTTTTCACCGGCAGCTCTCATCTGCCACGTTGGAGGGAGCAATGCCATCATTTGGCACCTTATTTATTTTAATTATCGTGATTTCCGCTCTCCATCTCTGGCATCCCTGACTCGGGGAATTGCTGATGGCTGACACTCATTTGTCAATCTTGCCGCTGCTGCCTGCCAATTATAAAATGAAAAGTTTTGGCGAGGCCATTATAAGCAGTTCTGGCTGTTTCACTGAGTGTTAACAGGCGAGAGCGGCTTGTTGCTGCCTCCTCCTGCCCTCTTCTTTTCTCTGCAGCATAATGTGGGCTCGACGCCATGCGGCAACAATCAGGTGAGCATTTGCTCTCAGTGTTTGATGTCCCTTCTTTGTTGCTGTACAGTTATCAGCGCTCCCACTCTCCGCTGCCAGATTTAGAAACTTCAGCATCTCGTTTTGTCGCTCCTGTCCTCTTTTCAGATTGCATCATGCTGATTTCTCTACATTAGCACAATAAAATCTACAGAAGACTCTGAATAGTTTTTCAAAAATGCGTAAGATAATAACAAGTTGGGGAGAAACTTGCTGTGCTGATTTAGCTCATTTTAATGTACAGTATGTGTCATTGACTGGTGAACAGCTGTGTGACAGGTTGGGACAAAATGAACAAAAATTCAACCTAGGAATATTTTCAATACCTGTACCACTTATTTTACACATTTTAGCTAATTTATTACAAATCACATATACTTTGCATTAATACTGACATGTACTGATCAACCTGCTAGGGGCCCCCGGGGCAGTAATGACCTCCTGGGCCCCTATTAACTCCCCATTCCTCCCTTTCTCTGTGCATTGTACAGTATTACTATGCTTGAATATTACATGGCACCAGGTTTGCTGTGAGGTAATCTGATTAAACACATTAAACACAATTTAGAGATATGCATTGTGTAAGCTTAATCAGCTAAAATAATGAAAGCTTTAAAACTGGATTTTATCATAGACCCCATTTTAATGCAAGGCCTCGAGATCAGGTAATAAAGAAGATTGAGGACCTGAATCATGTCATTATATCATGTTTTAGAAGTAGCCAGATATTCAGACTGAGTTGGCATTTTAGCAGATTTCTGTTGGGGGAGCAGGGTTGTTTCAATTTGTTTTGTCCCAAGAATGTCGGGTATCCCTCTCACCGCCTCCAAAGCTCTCAATTGTCGATTTCTCTTTTTTCTAACCAGTGGAAAAAGCTGTCAATGCGCAAAACACCAGACCTACAATTTAAATCTCTGAACAAATGCTTCCCCTGCTGTCACATTTATTTGAGCTGACATCATATTTATGTCTCTAGAATCATGTGTGCCTGTAAGTTGTACTGACGACTGTACTTTCACTTTTGCATCTTAAGAACTTCTTATACTTTATTTTGTCAGTGTGCAGGCATTATTTTATGAAATAAGTTGGCATCACCACAGTGTTGTCACCGGTGATGGACAGGTTCCCTTGTAGAAACACCAGCTCAGTCTTGTGCAGGTTGAACTCCAGGTTCTGCCTTGACGTCCTCAGCAAAGCAATGACGCGTGCTTCCATTCGAGCGTCAGACAGAGGGAGTGGCAAGAACAGCTGGGTGTCATCAGCATAGCAGTTGATTCAACTCAGTTTAAGAAGTTAACCAACTCTTTATTTTAGGTTTATCACACTTTAAATAGTTTTGCCAACTGGTAATTTTTTTATTTACATAACCTAAAGTAAACAAACATATTAAGTTGAACTGTTAAGAGTTGTTAGGCTCCAGTTTTTATTTTTCATTAGAGAAGCATTTTCAGGTTTGATCAGCTAGCTTTTGTTACGCTGTTAACAGCCAGTAGGAGTGGCTGAAGGGAACACTTACCTAAATAACAAAACTCCATCATAACCTTCCTCAAATTAATGAAAAGACGGCTTTCTGGAACATTAAACTCAAATAAAATGCTTTCTGGAGGGTATGCTAATAAGCTAACAATGTTTCTAAACAACTGTTTTTTATGATTTTTTTTTTTAAGGTCCGAAATGGAAATGACACAAGTTAACACAAGAATACAAAACTTTCTCATTTTGTAAATTTGTAATCACAGTTTAAGATTTCTTTTTTGAAGATTTTTTTTTTTTGGCATTTTTGCATTTTTTTTTGACAGAGACAGGATATAGGAGCACAGAGAGTGTTATGACATGCAACAAAGGTTTACAGTGCATGTTTTGGGTGATATATATATACTTATGGTCTTATTCGAGCTAAAGCCCCTAGTTTCAATTAAGGAGAATCTTAATAGCAATAGCATAGAGTGATATTTTGGCTAATAGTGTTCTTCCAATTTGAAATGGCAACTGAGAGGTGAGCCAGGCCTCAGTTCCCATCATAAGTGCGGGACATCACTGATGCTCATCTGCAGGAAAGCCTGAAACCAGGAGTGGAGGTTTATAAAGCTGCAAATTGATGCTCATGGCTTTGGCATCACATGTTTAACTAACATGTGTTGGGTGTCCAAATACTTTTGGCCATGTAGTGTATCATACTGTATCATGTGTCATATCAGATCAATTCAGATATTCAAGACACAACAGCGTGATTTGGGAAATGACCAGCTGTTATTGTAGGAATGTATTCGTAGTAAATAGACTTTAACCTGCAAAAAACAGCGTGAAGTTCCTTTAAAGCCTATTTCCTTTGATGGATGAAGCTTCCATTGAACTCTGCCAAAACACACGGAAGCTGCAGGAGAAGAGAAGAATTATTTTTGTTGAGAAAACACAATTCATTCTCCGTTGTGTTGCTAAAGTCGAGCTTGTTAATTAGAGGGAAGCATGTCTGAAGGATTAACGACAAGCTCTGCTGTTTATTTCAGAGCCCGCCGCATCACACACCTGCACAGATGGATTATGGGTAAGCACTTTTGTTTGTAGGTTGCATTTTGTGATGAGACGTTTGATCCGGCAAAAGTGTCAAGTCAGGCAGAAAAGCAGGTCTAACAAGAAGCCTGGTTTCCTCTGGGTATAAAAACACTGGTTTACTGTTGTTTCTCTGCAAACGCTTGGTCTCCTTTCATCAGCATATTTTAACAGTCATACAGTAAAGAACAAAAAGAAGACAAATTGGGGTTTGGGAAGGACCAGAGACAACAGAAATTCTCTTGAATTAGCAGTGAGCGAGGCAAAGCTTGGAGCTTAACAGCTCTGTTTCTGCAGCAGGAATGTTCCCACAAAGCGGCGGCTGCTCTGTGCTTCCTCACAGAATAATTGGATGGAAAATGAAACGCTGCCTTTGAGCGGATGTTCCTTTTGTTTTAACCGCTTGCTGTAAATATACACACACACACACACACAGATATACACTGTATTAATGTCACAGCTGTACTGATCCAAAAGCAGTTAGTTCCTACGAGCAGCCCTGTCCCTGCTGTCAGAGGTCATTAACAGAGGAGTGTGTGTGTGTGTGTGTGTGTGTGTGTGTGTGTGTGTGTGTGTGTGTGTGGATCGATGGCAGCGTGATGGTGAGCTGTAGGAACCACGCTGGCTAATTAAGGCCTCTCAGGCTAGCCGAGCCACTTCTGGCCCTGATCAGCCACAGAGCACGACACACACACATTGGAGAGTTAACACTTTGTCCTCTGAAAGTGAAAACTTGCATCAAGTCACTTTCCACATCTTATGTGTAGGAGTTTAGTCTGATGTCCTGGGAAATTTGCATTAAAAGAAGGTATTTTATGTGGAGGAGGATGGTTATTGCCTCAGCTGTAGTAAGGATTCAAGATGTAGATGTTTGTTCATTTGTCACAGTAAGATATATCACCAGCTACAAACAAGAACGGCTTAACGATTGGTATAGAAATGAATGAGTCCTTATAAGTTCAATTAACCTTCCTTCTAATCAGTTCAGACTTTCTGCTTGAACAGCATTATGGTCCATGATGAGATATCTTTAAATATGCATTCATAAATCTGCATAACTGATATATGATCGCCTTAAAAAGTTGAGTGAGCCCTTTCAAATCACACATAGCTTTTGCATATACACTCACCAGCCACTTCATTAGATACACCCGTGCAATCTGATGCAATCTAATACAACAGCTCTGCCATAAATTCTATATTTACAAAGTTTATACATTTTCATTTTTTGTCGACATTGTCAGAAATGTTATAATTCTACTTTATTATTGAGGTCGTAATGGGTATTGAATGGTGTTCCTAATATTTTGTCCACTCCATTAAAACACATGAGGGGGGCAAAATATTAGGAACAATGATAAACATAAAGTAGAATTATCACCTTTCTGACAACGTCAACAAACAATGAAAATGTGTAATCTTCAGAAATGTCGAATTTATGGTAGAGCTGTTGCATTAGATTGCAAATGTGTTCCTAATGAACTGACCAGTGAGTTTATATTTTGATGTCAAATTTATTGATAAATGCTTTCAATTTTTTTTAAATTTTCAAGTTCAAACATGTCCACTCGCATATTTCCATCGACTTTGTCTGCACCTTTAAAATTCCATTTGCATCCACGGATTTTACACATCGGTGTCTGTTTGTAGTTGTTATGTGTGTAAAAAGTAGTACAAAGCCTTTTGTGTCTGCAGAAGGAGCTGTGGGAAATCTGATCAACTGCTGCCTCAAGTGATGTCACTTGAGTTAGTGCCGGTTGAGGCTGAAGACTTCAAGTGTGAAAATGAAATAAAATACCAGACCTCCTCATCTCAGCTGGAGGCTAGCAGTTCCAGGCTACGTTAGCCACTTCTAGCATAACACCCCACAATCTCTGACTGAGCTGTTCTTGGTAGAGTTGCATTGTGGGTAATGCTGAGGAACATTTCCATGAGTCTTTTGGTTATTAACATGTCAAACAACCTGAACTCAACTTCACTTAAAATGCATAAAAACAGAATTCACATGCAATGCTCATGCAAGAAATGACTGCAACACTGACTTCACTGACCTTCACCAGTCATGATTGAGTGAGTGATCATAGTTTATGACTGACAGCCCACAGCGGCAGTTTGGGGAAAACATCCAGTATGTCTGAGTAAGACTGACACTCTTTTTAAGCCAGCATGTCCGTAGTTTTTTGTACTGTTGTACATGCCATTTTTCTGCACACAGGGGCTAAAAATGTTTTCAATTAAGTTTGGTGGGGAATAAGGCTATTGGCTAATGAATAAGTGATTTTGCCTTACTTTAGGTAATTTTTCCTTAAATGTTTTAAAGGATTTCTTAGCAACATTTTTTTAAACATTTGTCTGTTCTGTCATGAACTCTGGATCATTCATAATGGTCACAATGTGTATTTTAATGAATATCTTATTAAAATATGTTTTCTATTATTAAAATAAATTTAAAGGACTGTGCAGCCTTGGTGGAGGTCTACAGTCTTGGTGTTTTCTAGTTCAAAATGGCCACAGTTCTCAAGCAACATTTTTACATCACACAAGAATTGATTTGTTGCACTTATCAATCAATTTTATTCACTTAAACAGACGTTTGTGTCCTGATATTATGCATGCAGAAACAAACTTCAAACAAGACTCAGCTATCACTAAAATCTGACTTCAGTGCAACTTTCCAGTCACGGCACCCTCTGAAACAAACACTCGAACGCAGCTGATGTGTCGAGTGAGGCGATCGGAAGGTTCAAGCGAGTGAGGCAGCTGCTTTCACTTGATGCTTCTTAATTTGCAGTCTTAAAATTCTGCACATACCGTTCTCTCTGCTGTCCAGTCAGTCCAGCAGGTCAAAAGACACGGCTGCAAATTAAAACTCCAAGAGCAACAATATCTCCAGGCTGTATTTAAAAAAAAAACTTCCTGCCTGAAGTGTGTACCTGGTTTGTGTCTTTTATCTGATCAGCAAGTCAGAACCTGGAAATTAGATGCTGCACTTCTCTCACCTCTGCGTGATGTCTTGTATATATTTTTTCCACAATTAGAATAGAAGATCTTCTGTTACGGCTGTTGACTGGTAGTGAGATGAATAACTGGCCTAAAGGGGGGTGTTGCAATGTCTGTTCATGTTGGATTTTGACATAACCTGTGGAGACGCTGCCTCTCAATTCCAGCATTTAAAATCTTTCTGACTCAAAGAAGAAACTCACATCGAGGAGACATGCTCGCCCCTGATTGGCTCTGACGGGGACTTCATCAGTCGCGGAGAACGACATGTTTGCTCTTTGCTTTGTTGTCATATTTCACCTGTTTACTTTCCTCATTTGCAATTTGACAGGAGCCGCTCGTCTCCGCAGCAGCCTGTCACATCCAGTCATGAGATGTTAGGAAGCCGAACGGCAGCCGATGAAGAACAGCAAGGAAAACACTCACAGAGGAAGCGTTTCCCTTGAAATAATACATAGACACTTCAGGTTTGACTGAGCGCACACTGCAGGGCAGCAGGATTGCCTTCTCTGATGATGAAACTACAAAATGTTTTTTTGTTTGCGGTGTTTGTTATAGCTGCTACTACATCAGAATGAATGTGATTGGAGACTCCATTATATATCATTTTTATTCATTTATTTTTAGTGGTTTGACTGACTTTTGTATTACTATGCAATGTGTGTGCGCTTTTTTTTTCTTTTTAAATATATAGATGAATCTGGGTTGCAGTAGAGAAGTAGAAGAAACTCACCATCACTGTGGTGACACCTCACCTGTAAACCTGCATATGACACAAATATCTGTAAAGGATTTCACCTTACATGCATCAAGCTTTTGCCGAGAAATCTGTCCAGAAGATCCTGTAGAAACAGTTGAACATATAGTCATCAAATACCATTAAAACAAAGGTTTTAATCTACTAAACTTTTCAATGAAATTTGGTCCAGTTTTATCAGATGACTAAACATATTTTCTGTTCTGCGCTGTTATCAGCTGCTCCAAAAAAAAAAAAAAAAAATAGAAAGTATAAGCCTCTACTCCATGAAATTAATTTGACTTTCGTAAATCTCCATTAAATCCTCTTCCTTTCTATCACATTCTGACTGACCAGGTGTCGCTAAAGCTTATCACTGTTAGCTTGGTGCTAGTGTTACTTTTTCTAGCCAAAATCCGTCAGTTTTACAGTATCATTTGTTTCCAATTTTTATTAAATGATGCATTTCTTCTGATTGCAGTGCATCGTGAAATCATGGGGTTTGATGAATTAAATCATAAGCTAGTAACTCTTTCCTGCTGGGTTTAATGAGCAAAGCTACTCCAGAAACAGCACTTTCACATCCAGTCAGTGGAGTTCAGACAGAAGCGCTACGCTCATACAGAGCCTGCTTTGTAATTAATTCCAGACTAGTGTTAAGAGGCTGAGTAACTTCCACATTCACACAGACTACCTTCATCTGTTGGAGAGGTTGACTGAGATTAACCCAAACATCTCTGCTTTCGCTGTCAATGTAAATGTGTTCACTTCCTCTTTGCCACCGCAGGAATGGAGGCAGCGCTTGAGAATGTAGTAATGCATAAATCAGCCGCCAGATTAGTCTATAGTCTTCTTGTTGTTATCTGTCTTGTTACATATGCACTGTGACTACTAGTGTGAGTATGATGAGCAACATATTCTATGATTTTTAAGTTTTTAGCTAAACAAAATTATTAAATGCTTTTTTATGGATTGAGAAAGTTTGTTTTGTCTCACATTTAGACACTGTATGGATAAGCCAGATTTTAACTCCTAATTGGTCGCCTACAACCAATTATACTGTAGAATCTGGCCCAGTTTCCACCAGAGTGGTTCTCGTTGTACGATGCCTCGCATTCAAGAATCGAGCTGTCCCAATCGGATGGATTTCTGGCATGTCCGAAATTTGATTGGCAGTCTTGCAGTTTGAACAGTTTTGTGATCTGACTTCCCACATGGCTGATGTTAAAAGATCTGTCATTCATTATTTTACATGTTGTGGTAAACTGTAGTCTTTACTGAAACTGTGACAGAAATAAAACTGAACTTCACTTCAAAAAATCAAAACAGTATTGTCAAGCCATCTGTGATGCCATATTTTTTTTTGTTTTTTCCTAGTTTTCTCTTCCAAATGGACTTGCATAAACTAACAATGTTTTTCTCTTTTGCCAACATTTTCGAGGACACTCATCTTGTCTGAATTGTCAATGAAAATAAGGTAATGTTTTATGGTTAGTGTGAGAATCTACATCATGACAAGTACAGTGTGAACATAGAAGTTTTATGTTTTGACCATTCAGAAATGGTGAATAAAACATGTAGCGTGAGAATATATATAAGATTAATAAACAATGATTCAAGGTAAAAAACAAGCAAACAAACAAAAAAGACTCCAAAACCATTCAAATATATTAAAAAAAAAAAAAAAAAAAAGTTGGTCAATGGTGTTTTCATGGAGCAAACACACCTCAAAGGCTGCTGTAAAATGCTTAGTAACACTGAGATGAAACCAGAAGGAACATTGTCACTCTGAACGCAGCCCAGAGCTCACATGGCTAAGTCAATCAATACATCTTGGTGATAGGATTGTAATTGCATAACGCAATGGTGTAAACACACCCAAGACACATTGAGGATGGATTCTAATCTAATCAGACAATCTCCCTCCAGAGGTCAGACACACATTTGGCCTTATTAAGAACAATGTGTAAATGTAAATTGTCACCAATCCAAAAGTAGGAGCTACAACAATGAAATTAAAGAAGCAAGAAAAAGAACAAACTGGCAGCAAACAGCTTGGACAAACATCACTATCAAACATGGCCTGTCGGGATATAGTGATGTGTTTACTGTCAGTTAGAAATACAAATTGTAGGGGGTGTTATGACAAAATGGTATTGGCAAAATATTGATAGAGGAAAATACACTGACAGTGTCTTAATTTGCAGAAAATGCTCAACACAATACTGTAGTCGAAGTTTATGGATTTTGGAAATAGTGCTGTAAAATGGTTTACTCAAAGGACTATGTCAGAATCTTTATACAGTATTATACAGTATGAGGTGTGCCACAAGGCTCCATGTTAGGACCACTTTAATTCCATATATAATATAAATGATACTTGCCAGCACTGCATTTAAATGCAAGCCTCTGCTGTGTGCAATTAAATCTGCATTATACGTATTTATAGATAACACATTTGCACGTCCCCAGTCAATATATTTGCATTCCATTCTCTTCATTTTAAACTCTATTAGTATTATTTTTATGGCTGGAAACTTGTTTAAAAGATTGCTGGTGAGTTTCAATTCCAGTATAGTAGTTTTAAATTCTTACAAAGGAACTTCAGTTCAGGTCTTCAGTGTCCCACAAGTGGAAACTGTTTTTGCAGCAAGGCAGCATAAAAACACAAAACCATGAAAACATAAAAAACCCTACAAGACAATAAGACATTGAACATGTCGGTACTATATTCACAATTCAGACAATAAGGATGTTCATTAAAAGGAAAACAGCACCAGAAGAATAGAGATAAAAAAAATAAAGTTATGCTATGTGAGGAATCAAGAGGCAGTTTAAAATATATCAGATTTAAGAGCACTTATTGGGATAAATGAAAATTTAAACTGTTGCACCTAATTTTTGGAAACTTTTATCTCTGAGCAGAGGAGGGGATGATAAATTTCGTAAAGAGAGGATGATCTGGATTTGATAGGATAGGTTTAGCTTTCCATGTGATTTGTCCATGTGATCAAGTGTGACTTTAATTATGTCTCTTCCACTTAATATAGTGATATGACCGCTTAATTTAAGAACAAATTGTAGTTGATGCAAAATAACATTTTTGGTATTTACTGAATGTATCTTCTGTAAGTGGTCATAAATTGTCAGATTGATGCCTGTACAGCTCAAGGAAGAGTTCCCATCAGCCTCAGCTAATGTTAGCATGCTTACATTTGCTATTTAGCACTAAACACAAAAATAGCTAATATGGTAACATTATACCCGCTACACATCAGCATGTTAGCATTGTCACTATAAGCGTTTAAGCTTATGTTAGCATTAAACTCAAACTATAGCTTATATAGACGGCCACAGGGGTGTCGCGCAGTCAGTTTTTTGAGGTTTCACAGTCTCACAATGCATATGTTACTGTTACTGTCTGATTTTGCTTCAATGTTTATGATCAAACCACCCCACTATCAGTAACTATCTCAAACTATATTTGAACAACACTAACTAACACTATATATCACTTAACAATATTGAACAAGAAAATATTTAGCGAAAAAGGCTTCAAACTCAGGGGTAGCATTAGCTGGTTAGCTAGCAGCACTGTTACCCACATTAAGAAAGCTCACAATCAAGTAGCTCCTGTTTTTACTGTCTTGTAGAACACATTTCAGTGCTGCAGATTTATTTGGACAAAAACAATAATTTAGCTACTAATGGCAAAGGACAACAAGCTAACACTAAAGCTTAGATTTGGGTTATAGTGATTCACGAATTCATTCAAGTCAAACTGTTTTGTGTCGTAAACTGAGACTGGTTATTCATATCTCACACTGCAGTTAACATTGATACTACACGACTTCCACAGCTGCAGCTGAGCGGCTCTACAAGCTCCACTGATACTTCGAAGAGCTTTCTCGATGGAAGGAACCAAGTAGCCTAAACAGAGAGGGGGGTCTGTGTGTAGCAGGCAGATTTAAATACAAATAATAACATACAGAAAAGCGACTTTTGTTGAGGCTTAACTTTATCAAGGCTAATTAATAACAGTTATTGTGAATATAGAATTTAACAATTTCTAAAGCCATCCAATCTCAAATATTTGAGGGGGCAGAACGCCTCTGGCCACCACTGCTCCCTTACATTATCTCCTTGCCCAAGAACTACTCCTTACATTATCTTTCTGTTACATAAAGTGGTGTGACTGCCAACAGTAAAAAAGTAAAGTATCTGTAGAAGAAGAATCAGAGTCAGCTCTCTTCAGATGACAACAGTTATTTCTGTCTAATTACCAAGATTCTTTGACCATGACGCATGTTGAGTGTGTGTAATACGACATAATGAAAGCACAGACTGTCCTTCCACTGCCAATGTAATCCCATTAAATGTATGAATATAGAAGCTCAGCTATTGTTGGAGTCAGCGTGCTGCCTCAGCATTATACATAGTCTGACACCATTTGGAAGAGGTGCACCCTGGGATATTCTCTCGCTGGGACAAAATCCATCTCGATCCATCTCCCCTCTGGCACAGCGAGAGGAAGTTTGATTGATTTATCAGGCCCACGTCTCCCCATCCTCCCTTTAATGAGACAGTAATAGCCCACGGTTGGCCGGCACTCCAGAGACGAATGTGAAGGAGAGGCGAGCGGCAGAGAGCAGAAATGTGGACAGAATATGTAACCTGAGGTACAATCAATCCAACACACACTCATACAGATGGAGAGTGAGGGAAAGAAATGAGAGAGATGGCCATAAAGTAAAGGAGAGAGAGAGTGTGTGGAGTATTATAAGACAATATGACAAAAGCAGCAAGGAAAAATGTAAAGGAGCCACTGTGGAAAGTAAAGAGAAACTGCTCAGATGAAGGGAAGAGAAGGAGGAATTATTACTGTTAACTAATCATGAAAATATAACTGATGAATACAATTTATTGATTACAAGGAAATTAATACTACCATAGAGCCATTCTGGACTCAATAGCAGCAGGGACACAGTGTTAGATGTTTATTCAACCATCACTTTTCATCTAGAGTAAGATAAAGACATGGTGACATGGCCAACAGCTTGGCTACACTAAAACTGGGACTGAAAGGGAGAAGATTCGCCACTGTGGAAGAAAAGATGACTACCAGAAAGGTTTCCAGGAATGGGAAAAGCACTGGAACAGGTGTATCGCATCTCAAGGAGAGTACATTGAAGAGGATTAGAAAGGTACTACTGAAAGATTTATAATGACAGTTATTGTTAACAATTCCAGGTTATTTTTAGCCCCCCTTGTACAGTAAAACCAAGTTCATTAATCTGCAGCTATAACAGTCTCCATTATTCTGGTTTCAAAACTTCCAACAGATGTTGGAACCTTTCTGCATGGATTCAGCCAAAAGAGCATTAGTGAGGTCCAACACTGATGTTGGGTAATGAGGCCTGGCTCAAGTTCATGCCAAAGGTGTTGGGTGGGGTTGAGGTCAGGGCTCTGTGCAGGACAGTTCAAGTTCTTCCACACCAAACTTGGAAACCATTTCTTTGTGCATGGGGGCATTGGCATTTTGAAATAGGAAAGTGACACAACAGAAACTGTTGACACAAAGTTGGAAGTTCACTATTGTCTAAAATTTCATTCATGTCATTAGAAGAAGGTGCCAAAGCAGGAAAAACAGACCAAAAGTATTGACATGGTTAGTCTTTAAACCATATAGTGTGACCAATGCACGGTGGCTATTCATCAACAAGCTAGGCAAAGAGCTTGTCATGCCACATATGAACAGGTGCATGGAGGGCACACTCCACCTCCAAAAGCATATTACAGAGGCAATGGGAAGATGTGGGATAAAAAAACAAAACACAGCCACCACCCAGCCACAGGAGGACATCAGACAGGAGGGCCAAGTGAAGAGGAAGAGGTGCAAGATCTGCCCAGGTGCCAAAGACAGAAAAGCCAGCAGCCGATGTTCCCAGTGCACCGAGCCTGTGTGCAAGAAAACATGTAGCTGTCATTTATGAGGCATGCAAGCACTGAGATGGCAATTTGCGCTGTACCCATGTGATTTTATTTCATCAGTTTTATTTTCTTTTATTTGGTTACATTCACCACATTTCACTACAGTCAGACTACAGATACACTACAGTTCAATATAAGTGTTATCGGTTATCAGTGATATGTGTGTGTTGACAAAGTGACAAATTATTGTATTTATTAATGTAGGAATGTGTTTTAATTCAATGTATTTATTTATTAATGTTAGTAATTATTATTTGGTCCAAATCACTACTTAAACATTTATTTTAACATAATTATTATTATAGTATTTCTTTCTTTTTTTAAAAAATCACACTTGCATATGCGGGTCACTTTTGACCCATGTGTGTGAACTTGATTTAGTAATACAAAAACTATTTTCATTCATAAAGTAAGGGAGACAAAATAAAAATAATAATTTGTAGTAATCAAAAACAAGATATTTAATGAATACTTGTAATATTAAATGATGAAATAAATTGATTTCAAAAGATACAGCAAAGAAACACTCAGCCTTGCATGAAATAACACAGGAAATCAATATGGGTCATTTTTGACCCATGTTGTGCATCGCTTGGCTCGTGTATCAAAGGGTTAACCAGCTGGGAGGAGTCACTAACTGTTACAGAAAGATAGATTTGTGTGTCATCAGCATAGCAGTGATACATTATATTGTGGTTTTTGGAAATGTGACCCTAAGGGCAGCAAGTAAACACAAAACAGAAGTGGGCCGAGTACTGATCCCTGTGGGGCACCGTATTTGACCTCAGAGCAGGAAGACATAGTATTATTATATGTAACGAAACCAAGAAAGCGCCAGCCCCTTAAGACTAACAAGGTTCTCAAGATGTTGTAGGAGGGTGTTGTGGTCAACAGTGTCAAAGGCAATTGAATCAAGTAACAGCAAGACATATGAGAGCTCAGAGTCCATTGCAATTAATAGATCATTAAGTTACTTTAGTCAGTGCAGTTTCGGTAGAATATTTGGGTCTGAAACTGGACTGAAACTCATCAAGAAGGTTATTACTGGACAGATCAGAATTGACTTGGCTAGCATCCACCTTTTCTAACAGTTTAGACATAGAAACATAAGCAACAGGCACAGAAAAATGAATATCCACAACAAATTTTAGTCAGTAGGAAATTTTGATACTGAGTCAAGTATCAAAAGGGTCCATCCTCTTGGGAGCATGGATGTCTTCAGTAAACTGCATGTCTGTGTGTCCATTAGATTTTGATATTTTCTGTATACAAGTGAAAATTTTGTAACCAGGGCAATCAATAAAAGGTCACAGAGGCGAAAAACAAATCATTAGAAATCATTCTCTGGGGACCACGAATACACACAGCAAATTTCCTGATGATGTGTAGGTGTTGAAATATTTTCCTCCAGACTTAAGTTTTAAACAAACCACATGACCGACCAAAATCGACAGATTTAGCCGCCTCTAACTGTTACTGAGTTTATTTAAGGTCCTTGGTAAGAGGAGCAGATGCAGAGCCGAGGCTGAGGATAGAGAAGAAGAACAGATCAGAAGATGTCTCAGAGAGAGGCAGCAGGGGGAGCAGCAGACAGACAGAAGCAGCAGGTAGAGCAGGCGTCTGCTGATTGCCAGCAGCAGTCGGTCACTGCAGCCTTTAATTAAAGTCACTCTCCTGGGCTCTTAAGCAACAGCTTACAATTTCCACAGACAACAGCAGCATGGTGGCGAGCCCGGATGACCTGTAATGGTCTGTGGTTGAGTGGGTGGGGGAGACAGCGATGGCATGGTAGCTGCCTTGCCAACCTGTGATTTTCATGGGAATTAATGGCACAGTGGTGGCCACATTATTGCCATTTTTTTGCTGGGGGCAGGGGTGAGGTGCTGACCTTTGTGTTGACCCCCCTTCACCCCACCCTTCCACTCTGTCTGTCTCCATTTTGAAAATATGAAATGTTAAGGAACAGGAGATGGGGCGAACAGCCTCGGGAGTTGAAATGCAGAGTGTAAGCAAGAAAAGTCGTCATTTTGGTTCACAGGCTTTTTGGAAAAGGTCAACATTAAGAAATGTGTTGAACAGAAAAGACCTGCTTCAGTTTGTTCCCAGGGGTCATGCATCCATCCAGCAGCAGCAGCAGCTTTCAACATTTTGATGTTCCACTTGCTTTTCAAAAAACCCTCTCCTCAAGAGATCTGCTCTCGAGGCAATTACATAAACAGTGCATATATATATATATATATATATATATATATATATATATATGTGTGTGTGTGTGTGTAGAGAGGGATAGATAGATAGATAGATAGACAGATAGATAGATAGACAGATAGATAGATATGTACAGACATGGCTGAAAACTGTTGGTGCTTGTCCACCTTTTTTTTAAAAACAAAACTAAATTTTCTCTGTATTAAGTTGAAACTGACAGAAGTATATGGTATCCAATAAATAATTAATACTTTAATACAATCAATTAATTAATTAATTAATTAATCAATTAATACAATAAAACAAATGAAAATGGCATGGCCCATAATATTGGTACCCTCAACTTAATATTTTGTTGCACAGCCTCTGGAGGCAATAAATGGCAGTAAAGCGCTTTCTGTAACTCTGAATAAGGTTTCTGTTCTTCTCCACTCGTAGTTCAGCCTCTTCTTGAGCAAGCTGCTCCAGTTCTCTCAGGTTTGATGGATGCCGTCTCCCAACTGCAAGTTTCAGCTCTTTCCACAGACGTTCAATGGGATTCAGATCAGGACTCATAGCAGGCCGCTTCAGAACGGTCCAACGTTTTCTTCTCATCCACTCTTGAGTACTTTTTGATGTATGTATTCGGGGTCATTATTCTGCTGGAAGACCCATGACCTGCAACTGAGACACAGCTTTCTGACACTGGGCTATATGTTTCGCTGCAAAATGCCTTGATAGTCGTATGATTCTATTGCACCCTGCACAGATTCAAGGCATCCAGTGCCTGAGGCAGCAAAGCAAACCCAAAACATCACTGATCCTCCTCCATGTTTCACGGTACTCATGGTGTTCTTTTCTTTGAAGGTTTCATTTTTTCTTCTGTAAGGTTGCTGTGATCTACCAAAAAGCTCTAATTTTGTTTCATCTGTTCAAAGCACATTCTCCCAGAAGAACTGTGGCTTGTCAACATGCATTTTGGCAAAGCCCAGTCTGGTTTTTGTGTCTCCCTCTTAGAAATGGGGTCTTGCTGGTTCTTCTATCATGGAGCCCATTTTCATTCAGAGAGCGACGGACGGTGCAACTTGAAACTATTGTAACTTGAACTTGAAGATCAGCTTGGATCTGTATTTAAGTTTTCTTTGATTCTTTCTCGACCATCCAAGCAATCCTTCTGCTCAATCGCAGGCCAATTTTCCTCTTGTGACCAGAGATGTTGGCTACGGTTCCACCGGCCTTTAACTTATTAATAATATTGGCAACAGTGGTCACAGGAACATAAAGCTCTTTGGAGATTGTCTTGTAACCTTTATGTTGACCCTGCTTGGCTATTACCTTTTTTCTAATGTCTTCAGACCACTTTCTAGTTTTCCTTCTGTTTTCCATGTTCAATGTGATGCACACAGTGGCAATCATGCAGCCTTTTAAACTGGCTGCATGAGTGATTATAAGATTGAAAACACTTAATTAAAACACAATAGTCTGCTTAAAGTACTTCTAACTTCTAAAGGGTACCAATAATTTTGTCCAGGCTATTTAAAAAGTCTTTGTAGAATAAGCATGAATTCAGTTATTTGACATGCACTGATAATAAAATATCCTTTAATATCACACTGTTCAGGGCAAATGGTGCATTATTTTAATAAACGTGTTTGTATGTATGTGTGTGTGTGTGTGTGTGTGAGAGAGAGAGAGAGAGAGAGAGAGAGAGAGAGAGGAACAAAAAATATTCAAAATTAATAAAAATAAACAGGACGCGAATAGAAGAGGCATGTATCTGCAGCCAAAAGGGTTGCATCTGATTTGGAACAGCTGTTTTTGGAAAAAGATTTCCTGATGTTACACACTTCCACATCCGACTTGTTGGGAAAGTTTTCCTGAGATACTGTTCATCCGAGGAGAAGAGATTCCTCATCCTTGAAGCTTTTTCTATCATAGAAGTTAAATACTTCAGTGAGAGCAGAATGTAATCTGACATGTATGTAGTTCACACACACTCACTCTCTCCTGTAAGGCTGTTGGAAGCACTGCAGTTATTGTTGTTAGCATTTTTCAAACTGTCTGTTTGAGGTCTTTATCATCTCTGACAGCTGTAATTCTTGGCAGCTAGGCATATGATTCAGAGTCCGCAGTGGTGGAAGAAGTACACTGAACTTTTACTTAGCAATATCACAATTAAAAAATACTCAATTATGTAAAGGTCCTACGTTCAAAACCTTACTTGAGTAAATGTAATGTCAGCTAAATGTGCTTAAAGTATTACGTATAAGGTAGTTATCATACCTGTTTATAACTTGAATATTAAAGCTGATTAATTGATTTGCATAATTTAAAATGTTTTTAACACCTTAATACTGTCGGGTAATCTAATCTGTAACAATGCATATATAAAAAAACTAATCATATGCTTTACCTATAAAATATTGATCTGAAAAGTAACTATAGTTGTGAAATAAATGTAGTGGAGTAAAAAGTTGTAAATAAGTACAGTACTTGAGTAAATGTACTTAGTTAAATTCCACAACTGCTGGTCCGTTTCTGCAGTAAAGATGTAGGAAGAAGGTTTCGACTGGTTTTCACTCGCACACTCCTGCAGGTTAAAAACAGTTTTAGTGCTCACTATAAACAGACTGATAGAAACACACTAGCCTAGCAACATTAATGCTACAAGCAACCCACAATGCAACACTCTCTGTAGGAGCCGGTGTTACATCAGTACAGTCTCCAGGACCTCTGAGCTTGTCAACACGTAATAGTCCAAATCCTTGAATATGAGAAGATGCCCACCAGAATAAAATATTATCTTTATTCAGGCCTGTTTCAGTATATTTCAGGGGGTTCCTAAATATTTTAAAATAAATATATACACAGAGATTTGGCTCATTAAATCAGACAGATACTTATGAGCTTTAATATGTGTCTCAACATTTATTTCTAAAGACATAACGGATAAAGCTTGGTGCTAAGCCTACACCTTGTTTACATCTGCCAGAAAGGGAAAGCAGTAGCAGCTTCACTCGTTTGTCAGAGCTCATTTACACCTGGCATTAACATGCAATCTGTGAAAATACATCTTAATGGAAAGTGTAAATGCACTCATTATGAGCAGAATGTGATCCGATCATCCAGACCACATCTGGAGGTAGTCAGGCTCACATTATGATTAGATCTCAGCCAGGTGTAGATGCATTCTGTACAGTGTGACTACATCCTGAAGAAAAATACGTTCCCATCAGGTTGAAAGGTCACCTAACTCCACCTCCTCCTGTTAGCTCAAGGTAGCCTGCAAACAGCTACAAGTGTATTAATAGTAGCAGTAACTAGAAAGAAAATTTCAGTTTCTGTTGGTTTTTAGCTGATTGTCTTCTGTTAACCTGATTTTATTTTATAGTTTTTTATTGCTACAGATATTTTGTTATCCTGTGATTTAGAAAAGTGCTATAGAAATAACATTATTATTATTATTATTATTAAAACTGAATTAAACCTGTCCACGACATTGCCTTCCCTCGGCCTCCCTAACCAATTTGCATATTAAGATCCAATCAAGATGCAGGAAGAATCAAGACAATTAGCGCTTATTAATATAAATGTAAATGCAAATTCTCTTGGATCAGATGTCATTATCCAAACAATGCATTGAGATTCAGATCACATGTTAATACTCAGCTGAAATGGAGCCTCGGTGTCACACTCGATGTCACACATTAGTGTTGTGGGCTCAGACGTGTTGTAACAAGGCTCTCGGCCCAATACATGATCAATATAGTTACACATGTACCGTATATTGGAAGAAAATAGATCATCTGACAACAAAAACACAACAAAAACTGTTGTAGCCCACTGCTTAAAAGGAAATAAAAAGGCAGCTCTAATTACATAAACTCTGTGTTGGTTGTTTCAAGGCGTCTCAGTGACTAAAATCTAGTCGTGTGTCGTGTGCCTGCAGAGCAGAGATGTTGCATCATGTTGAAGAGCAGCTTACAGCACATTACAGGCAGGACAGGACTGAGTCAGCGGGCTGCAGCAGGCTCGCCGTCCTGCTGGCTGCTTGTACCCAGGGACCTCATTAGTCCGAGCGGGCTGCTCCGTGGTCACGGTGGCTCCTTTGAGGGCAGGGAGACAGCCACGGGGACCGGCTTCTTACCCGCTGAGGTTTCGGCACTGAAAGGCCAGAGCAGCGACCAGAGATTCCAAATCGGCTGACTGCTTCGCCGGGGGAAATCAGGATGAGGTGAGGGTGACACGTTGGCATGCTCCAACACTTGTTTGGAGTTCAGAAGGTAACAGCAGGTAGACGCTCACATGGCGGCTGCGCCTCAGATTTCAGAGTTTACTGCACTCAGAGTTTGTTTGTAGAGAAAAGGTTCCTCAGTAAGTAAATATTTCATCCTCAGACTTTAATCATTTAGCTCTTAACTGACATATTTAATAAACACACTGAGAATATTACATATAATATAATAACTTTTACCTCAAAGAAAACAGAAACCATTTTAGCTTCTGCTGAATGCAAATAATCCTGTATTTTACAATATGTGGTGTGAATATTTTCCCATATGTATGTCAAATTTATCAAGCAATGGCATTAAAGCTGAACCAGATCACTTAGTGTTAACAATATCTGAGGTTTGCTTGCAAGATCATGCAGGTGTTTGACAGTCAAGAAAGTGTTATCAGCATGTAATAGAAATTAAGTTAAAGCTGTTGAGTAACATGGAAAATTCTCTCTTTTGTTTCACCCATCAGATGGAGTAAATAGTTTTATTCTTGTATTGCTTGTTATCTCAAAAAAAACAAGTATATAATTACAATTTTGAGAAAATTCTTTAATATTTAAAAAGAGATTATTCTGCCTTTTGAATAAGATAATGGTTTCCCATCTAGAATGAAGATCCCCATCATAAAAGTCCTTCTCGGGATTAAAAGATACTTAAGTCACAATCACAAGATAATGGTTTGACAACTCAGGATTATGAGATAATTAACTTGTGGTAATGAGATTAGATATATTGAAATAAGATCTCTATATTATTCTACTTAGCTTAGAATAACAATAATTTAGCCAACAGTTTGAGTAGTAAAATAAATATGCTTACCTGAACTTGTACACATTGTCCCGAGTTCTGCCTTTTGTTTCCGTCGTACCTCCACCTGATGATAATACATCATCACCAATAATAAATACAGAGCATAAACGACAATCTGCTTTTCCTGCACTTCCACAAAGATCTGACTGACGACTTGGACATGAACAAAGTGTGAAATAGCTTTTGCTTTTGGAGTGATAGGCGCACCCGGTACTTTGGAAAGTAAGCTTGGGGGACAAAACCTCGCTCTGCTGCGGTGCTGTCTATTCGTATGTTAGTAAAAACTCCGTTTTAAAGGGGCATGACTTTTGATTCTCTTTCAAACTTTCGAAAAAGAAAAAACATATTGATTGGTTGGTTGGTTGGTTGGGTTGGTTACAGTGTAACAGAGTGAAAAACATGGTCTGTATCAACAGGAGCCAAAAATGGTAGGCTAGGCTGAGATTGAGGGGAAATTGATGTGAAAAAGTTCAACTTTAAAACTCCTTCTGATGCCGCTGAGTGGTACTAAATAAAGTTTGAGCCCGTTTTCATTCACAGGGCATCAGATACCAAGGCTTTGTCAACGCCCCTCGGCGTCTGATACTGACCCACAAGCTATCCTTTGGTACAGACGCCAAAGGGTATCTTGTGCATCGATATCAGACGCTGACAAGTGTCGGTATTTGATGAACTTGGATGAGAATGTGTTGATTCCAGATACTCATGGGGGGAGGGAGGGGAGCCACCATTTCACTCTTATTTGTACATCAGCAGGGACTCTTAAAAACGAAGAACTATGAGAGAACAATTTAATAATTGAGAATATAGAATAGAATAAACTTGGTCATTACCATATAAATGGTACACGCTCAGTAACGCTAGAGAAATACATTTAAAAATCCTACATATATATACATAACATACATATATATATATGTTATGTGTGTGTATATATATATATATATATATATATATATATATATATATATATATATATATATATATATATATATATATATATATATAACTGAACAAATTTTGGTCAGATTTTAGTTGTAATTTTCAACATAAAAATAATAAAAAATCATATTAAAAATGTTACAACATATTTTTAATGCAAAGATCCTTTTACTGATTTTATTGTAAATTTAGGTATAATGGTAAAAAAGAAAAAAAATTAACATATTTATATATTTTACTAAACTCTAAAATGTCCTCAAAACAGATTTTTATTTTATTTGAATGTATTATTTTATTTGCTATGGGGTTCTTTTTCTTACTCATATTGTCCTTGTCCTTATTATTTGTCTTTCAATTGATTGACTTGATTGTAATTTCAATTTACAAGGTCTAACTGAGACATTTGATCCTTCCTGGTTTGCAAAATACAGTGGAAAAGTAACGCAGAGCCTCTTTGGCCGCCTTCGGCCTTTAACTTCCAATAGGTTCAGGATCTGCAAGGTTGTTAAGTTTTTGTAGTGGAAAAGCAGCTAAATATATAACCATAAGATAATGTGGTGACAGTTATTTTAAGATAATTAGATAATGAGGTCATGTGATAACAAGTCCTAAAAAGTTTGCAGTCACACCAATCTCCCCGATGTCCTTGTTAGACAAAATGTCCTTCGTCTGCTGGTGTGGAGTCTACAAACAAAAACACAATCACACACTCTCATTCATCAAACTGGGTCATTCAAATCCAAATAAAAACAACTTCAAACCTTCAAATTAAGGATCACACAGAAAAAAATCAAATATCAGTCATCATAAAAATTATCTGTCCAATGTTCCTATCATACATTCCTATTTTGTTTTGCCTTACACGATTGGTTTGGACTATTTTCCTCACATGCTGGGATGACACTGGTAAAATAGCAGAGCTCTAAGTATGTTTCTTTGTCTGTCTATTTGTTAATTTAAAGTATCTGCAGCACTGTTAGTAGTCAAGGTCTGTCTGTCCCTCAGTAATTCTTAACTTTAAAAAACACTGTTGCAGAATTTTGTTTGACTGAAATACAATCGAGAGAAAGACGTGAGTCGACTTGATGTGTTGACTGAAGGACTAATGACTGGTTGTTTTGCCACAAACTTTCAGTAACCGGTGTATACAGTACCTGTTTTACTTTATTGAACTCCACTCCGAAGAGCATGTCTTGTTTTTGAACTGAGATTTCAGAGAACTGTCAGGTGTTGTATTATTTGTGGTGTATAGATTGGCCTGCTATCACAAGACCTCAACTAAACCTAATTTTAAAAAAAGGACATATTGTTTGACTTTGTGGACTTTGTGGATGCACTCACACACACGTTCACTGATAACATTTAAATACAAATACATTATATGGCCAAAAGTATGTGGACACACCTGCTCACTGTAACGATTGTGAGTATAGAGACATGGGCTCAAAGGCAGCAGGCAGAGCAGTTGAAGGCAGAGATTTGTTTACTAGGTAGAAGTTCAAAGCAGGTTTTTGCAGCAGGTAATCAGCCAGCAAGAGCAAACAAAGCAGGCGGGTCAAACCAGGAACAAGTACAGACAGGTAAGAAACAGGAATAAATGCTGGAACAAGACTTGGTAGAACACGACCGGTTCAAGCTACTAGACAGCAGGCCGATAATAGTCCGACCTGACAGACATAGGGCGTTGGGACTGAAAATGGGATTCGGGCATGACGATATGTTGTTTTATCCCATGTACTGTATCATAATGGACGACAACCAATGCTGAATCCAGAACGCCTCATGACATCTGACAACGCACAGAGCGCTGGGTTAGGGTCTGTACAGAACTGTTAGCATGCCAACATCAGACAAAACTATCATGTAGTCTAAGACGATCTGGCAAATGACCTGGAAAACAGGGCTGGTATATATGCAGGAAAGATAATGAAGGACTGGGGAACAAGTGTGCTGGAGGATGGAGGAATCAGGTCACTGCGAATGGCGGGAACACACTGAAGGCGACTACAGGGCAACAGCAGATATCTGAAATGACTGGAAAAAAAAATAAAAAACCAATAATGTGCAGACGTAGCCATCGTCACAGCCAACATACTTTAGTGTTCCTTTGCAGAAAGTCTTCTTCCTCGTTTTGGCCCCTAAGTTCCAAAGAAGGGAAATCTCAACACAATGATGATATTTTATATAACTGAGTTCTTCCAACTGTGTGTCAACAGTTTGTGTTTGTTGCTTTCCTCTTTCAACATGAAAATGCCCCGTGTACAAAGCCAGCTCCATAAAGAAATGGTTTTCCCAGTTTAGCGTGGCTGGTGACTGGCCTGCACAGAGCCCTGACCTCCACCGCATCCAGCACTTTTAGGAACTGTGACCCAGACCTTATCACCCAACATCAGGGTTGGACTTCACTAAAGGTGCTTTCAGACAGTGAGGGGTTGCTGCCATGGCCTCCATTGTTCTCAGTATATACAACGGCAGCCGTGCTGCTGATTTGCAATTCGACATGTAACCATGGCAACCACAGAAACTACAGTGAGGGAAACGCATTTGGGAAACGATGCAGTGCCTGAGTTTCCTGAATGATAAAACTCTTCACCAGCAGAGAAAAGACAGATCAATGAAGAGAAACGGTATCGGGGCTACATCAGCTTCAAAGTCTGATAATCCGGTCTGAGACAATAAACATGATACTAGTTAGTGAAACTTACTATGTATTGCTCACCATTTCCTCTATTTTTGCTACAATTCGCTGTATTTAGCAGCGTGATGAGATTGTACTTGGTGGATAGCAGCAACCTCTGATGTAGCCTCCAAGCTGGTAGGATTGGAAGTAGCCAGGAGCTGCTGCGGTGTTGCTGCGCCCTGCCGCCGATTTAAAACACAGAACAGTGATGTTGCTGTCTTTCCTTAATGCTTGTAGCACCAGATTTCAACTAACTAATTATTTTTGCCTGGACCAGCCACGGACCAACCCTATAACTGTGGTTGTCCATGACTGAGTGACTGAGTGGTCGGCCAGCCAAGTGTTGGAGTTTCCCCAGTGGCTGTTGCTCTTTCAAAATGAATTGGCACAAGATGATGGAAGCGGAGGACAGCAGCACAACACAAGTGACTGTGTTCCCTCCTCTCTGACGCTCTGAGCTCCGGTGTTAAATGTAGTGAAGTCATCTTAACTCCTGTTTGAACAGACGTGTACCAGCGTCTCTACTGTCTCCTCCTCTGCCGTCCAGTGTGATGGACTCTCTGGCTGGTGGTGCTGTAGGTAGCAGCCGGCAGGAGAGACGCTCTGCAGTGCGTTTGTATTAGGGGTTGTGCCCGAATACAAATATGTTATTTGGCAAAGCACAAATAGTGGGTTTTGTACGAATATTTGTTTCATAGAAATATTTTTTAAATTATTTGTATTCGAGAAGAAAAAAAAAAGTCAAATACCAGCACGCAGGTTGGTTACATCACCATCTCAGTGTCTCTCCTCTGCTCCGCTGGTACGTCTATCAGCAGGTCTCAACGAGGGGAGTCACATCCACCTGCTACATGACGCACATTTCCTAATTTGAACATCACTCCCGGAGTTGGGGGTGTTCCCCAGAGATAAAGCTGAACTACTGACACACACAAAGTGCTCCCAAGAGACTCTCCATAACCTGTTGTTCCCCTTCTCCTTTCCACAAAGTTAGGTTGTAAAAAACAGGCAATAAATGAAAAGTACAAAGCAAGAATCACCTTTGAAGTTCTTCCCTACATGTTACCTCTGTCTCTGTGTTATGGGTGTATAAATAGGTAGAGTGAGGCAGTGAGGTGATGAGTAAAGTTTTATCTCGGTAGTCAGCTCAGTTGTCTATGATCTGGGAGACTCCAGTTCGAGATCCGATGTGGGGACCTCCTTCATAAGAGTTTATTCATGAACACTTATTGTAACGCTTTAATTTTCTAAAATTAAAAGTGTAATAAAAACAAAAACAGGGATTTTAAGCCTCTTTCTACTTTTATTCAAATACAAATACAAATAATTTTGCTGCCTCAACAAATACAGATACAAATACAAATACTTAAACTAATACCAGGACACAAGCTTTTTATTTCTCTGACATTTTCACATTACAAACGATGAACAACAGCATTAAAACACAAGACTTGCAGGTAAAACATGTGACTCATGTAGCAGTTTAGTGTGGGACTGCTGCTCTGCAGGTGTGCTTGATTTTTACTGTAACTGCGGTAACTGGGTGCATAGAGGCATGAGGGAGAGAGCACAGTTAAATCTCCCCAAATAACCATCCCTACAGGGGGGAGTTAACAGACAGGTAATTAAATTTCTTTCAAATCAAACATCCAAAGATATGAGTGGACAGTATTATTCTTGCAACAGCATTTATAAACCTTTTTTTTTTTTGACTCAAGTGTAGCTGAACCATGTCATGTGATGCTACTTCAGAACACTTTACCAACAAATATTACTGGGACCACTACAGAAAATTGCAGATGAACATTTAAGATCCAGGAATTCACATTATAGACACGACCACTGACTAACACTCTAACAAATCGGCCACAATTTCATACCCGGTTCAGACATATACTAGGTTTTGACCTACTGTTGTTTGATTGGATGTTATATAGATAAATTGAGACTGCATGTTCAGCAGAGTATTGATTGCTTCTGTGTGTGTTTCCAGTGTAAATGTAAATTTCAGAGCCTCATTTATCCAGAGTGTGGACTTTGTTCCATATGTAGCGATCTATAAACATGGTCTTCTGTCTGCAGCAACCTGTTATTGGCCTCGCTGTTACATGTTGATGTTAATGTGAATACACTCCACTCTGCAGCACTGCCTTCTGGACTGTTTCCATGGTAATATTCATCTGCTTTAGTCCATTCGTACACTAAAAGCTATCCGTGTTCAGGATATGAGGATGCGTGTAAACAAATTAAACCTGCACTTATCTGTAAACTAACCAGGATATGAATCAATGCCTCAGTATGTAGGTGTATTTGTTTAAATAATTAATTTCCAGCACTGTTATCTGGTGCTGTTGTGACGCATCACTGGATCATACTGGTGTTTTTTTTTTTTCACATGTCATAGTTCATGAGCGACACATTACAGCTAAATGATTCATCGCTGAGTTTAATCTCCGCTTTTATTGTTGTTTATTGTGTCTGTCTATTGAGTGGTAATGCAGTGCAGAAATATCAAATCAGTACTGAGGGTTTGTCCCCAGAATCCTTAGCTCACTAATAATCTTTGGATTTCTTTCTCTAATTGAAAATGAATTAGTCACAGAAAACCCAAAAGACTGATTAAAATCTATCAAGTTGTTTCCACGGGAGGATTTCTTCCAATCATCATCTCATCAAATCATTCATTCATCTTATTAAAAACAAAAAAAAAAGTATTGTGTATATTTTTTGTGATTCCATTATAACATTATAAAAATCGGACTCTCAGTTTTATCTGATGATTGATTAGTTAGCTAATTGCCTGGGAGCTGGCAGAGCAAATCAATCTGCACTTTGAATGTAACTTCAATAAATCCAGACATTATGTTTCATGTGATTGTCTCAAGCTAAGTTCAAGTCTCTGCAAGTTGATTTTTACTAAAATGAAGCTAACGGCTGCCTGGAGGGACGAAAAAACAAACCAGACTATCATTACAATTTGATCAGCAGCAATGTGAGGCTTATGTTATTAGGTTTAAAAATGAATTACATTAGGCAATAACTGTTGTATGTTTTACCTTTAAAACTACATTTTTTGTCCAATTGGTGGCAGCAGAACAAGATTTTATGATGAGTCAGGGATAACTACATAGCATAATCAAACAGTCCACAGATTATTTCCTCAATTAGTTGTTTGGTTCATAAAATATCAAATGAAAATTGCCAATTTCAAGTCCAAGGTGTCTTCACATAACTTATATTCAATAACCCAAAGATTTTAACCCTTTCATGCATAGTGGTCACTACAGTGGACAGCTATTCAAAAGCTGTTTTCTTATATATGCATGGGATTTTAATGGTATAGTTGCACATCAGCCAACACAGTGGACTCTAGTGTGTCATCCCATACACTGCCATCCATTGGTCAGCCTTTGTAAGTGCAACACAAATTTCTCAAAACCAAGATGGCCGCTTGCCAGCTGGAAAAGCTCAACAGCTCAGGAACATCTTGCCAATCCTTCTATAGTAATAGATCCTTGCAGGTAAATAAAATTTTCTAACATCAAGTAACAACTAAGGAGTGATACAATTGTTAAAATTAATCATCTGACCACTAAGTTGGACAAACTCCTTGAAAAATGCGTGTTTAAAAAAATGAAGTTCAAATATTGTTTTTCATGCCTAAAGAGGAATAAAAAAAATCCTGACTGAGGTTATCATAATTCATGCATGAAAGGGTTAAGTTTACATCCACAATAAACAAAAAATGACTTAACGCATTCATCAATTATCAACATTAATACTGATTCACTGTTACTGTATTATTAGTGAAGGTCAATATACAGTAAAAACTCCACATACAAGTGAAAACAGGTGTTTTTTGGACATTTCACATGTGATAAATCACAAGAAAATCACATGAAAACTATTTCTTGTGTAATGTGAAACACATTAAACATGAACTCTTCACATACATGCACATGTTATTTATTTCACATAGTAAAATGTGCTTCACATGTAAAAACACGCCTTTTTTTTTGTGAAGCTGAGCTGAAACAATTAGATTAATTGGTTAGTTGAGTGACAAAAACATTTTAATAATTACTATTTTAGTAATTCATCAAGCACAAATAAAACATTTGCAGTTTCCAGCTTCTCTGTTTTATTTAATTGTAATTTTAATATCTTTGGGATTTGGACTTTTGATCAAGTTTAAAAAGCTTTTCAAAGATGATACCTCGAGCTCCGCAAGTTCTATTTAAAAAAAAAAAAAAATATAGAAATGATTAATTGTCTTAAATAGAGTGTGTGATCAGTTGTCACCTGCAGGTTTAGCTCAGGATTCAGGTGTGTTGAAGGTCGTCTTACCTGCTGAGCTCCTCCACCTTTGCAGAAACACTTGACATTTTATCAGCTCCGCTACAAGTTGAGAATGTCACAAATGTTTTATTCTCTCTTATTCCTCTCTCTTCAGTCCACTCCTCATTTTCAATCTGCGGGGTATACAGTGTTTGTGTTGCATCTATATTCCAATCCGAGCGTGCGACCTCGGTGTCACTGCGTTTCTGACAAGGCAATCAGGTAAAAATGGGTCTGAAATGGCAGATTACTTCAGACGGAGCGGTGAGCAGAGAACGCAGGCGGACTGCAGGCAAATTGCCTCTTTTGGCACTTAAATAAAGGCGGGAGGTCAAGAGAGGCTGAGTGACACACACACACACACGTGCACGCATAAATACACACACACACACACACACACGTGCACGCATAAACACACACACACACACATACATCACCCAGCCTCCTCGTCCTCCTGCATCTGACTCTCAATCCAATTCAATTAATCTTTATTGACATGATGTTTTGATGAAAATAGACTTGGGCTAAGTGTCTCAATTCTAGACTTCATACTGATTCCACTGGTTTTTAAATCTGCAGTTTGTTCACACTGGAAAAGTCCATCAAAAACTGTCAATATACAGACTAAATGATTTCTGAGTGCAGTGTTGATTGACACTACTTTCACAAAACGCAACGCAGAAAGGACATATTGTCCTTACCGATAGTGTAAGATAATTATGTGTTTAATATGTCATTTCTCCTTTTTCTTTATTTCTAGAGACACGTCAACATAAACCTCTTGAGGAGTTTGAAGCTCGGAGTGCACATGTTGAGCAGATTGAATGTTTTCACTTTTCTCCCTCCGTCTTTGGTAAAAAAAATAAAATAAAATAAAAGAAATAAAATGAAAATACAACACAGTAAAATGAGAAATAATGAAACCCATTCTTCTTTATTTTTTTTTTTGTCTCTGAACTCCTGAATGTCTGACAGGTGCATTAGTGGAAAGCATAACTTGAACAAAAGTGCAGTAAAGTGCAGATCTCCACCGGGTGTGTACAGTCATGATGGTAGTGAAAATAACAAAAATGGGGATTTATTATTAATAAACATTCATGTTGTATCGTGCTTAACTTTAATGGATCATAACATATCAGGTACTGAATTAATCTGCAGATGTTCTGGTTCAAGATGAGATCAAACTTTTCTATGGATGTCAGTTTTTGAGCCACGACAAAGGCCAGAATGCGGCCTGCAACAGACTGGGTAAACCTTGCCAATTGCTGGAAATGCCTTTTTATATGTCGTGATGCAAAACAGCAAGAACTGTTGAAAAGACTAAAGTCTAAACTTTACCATAGGCTCATAAGGAATGGCATCATAAAATAAGTTTTTCAAAAAATCCGACCACGAGAAGTCCTTGAGCATACAGTCATAAATGTGCACAAAAAATTAGTATTTGTAGTATGTAGTATTATGCAAGATTAGCCGCGGACAGATACACACACACACACACACACACACACACGACCAATCGCATGCTCCCCTCCGGGTTTACTCCTGGTAAAAATAAAAATCCATTCGCCGTCTCGCTTCGCACGGTTTATAATGTTTTGAACTGCAATCGATGTTGTACGCGGTTGCTGGTAAGTATGAAATAAAACTTCAAAAAGAAAAACAGTGTGCATGGGTTTACCAAATTTGAAACTGGCTTTCCAAAGTCACAATTTGATTAACATCTCAACGCACATCTTGCATCATTTTCTATCAGTAAAATACCAACAAAATGATACGCTGTGCAGTGTTTTGCTTGCCTGCAGGTTTGATTCCTGTAGCGAGAGGATGAATCTAGATGAAGAAGTGAGAGAGCATTCCTCACTGCTGATTTGCCCTTGAACAAGGCACTTAACTGCTCCAGTGGAGCAGCTCAGAGGCCGACAGACACCAGTTGTTCTGGGCAGTTAGAGTGACGAAGACGATGTTCATTAAACCTCACAACACAAAAATGATAGACTGAACAAACGACATGCAGGATTCAGCAAAGTTGTCCAGCGGGTGGCGCTAGAGAAAAGGTCATGAGGTCATAATAATAATAACTCTCTGGGGAGCAGAAATATAAAATCTAACTGCAAAAAAAATGTGTTTGGAGATTCCTCAGAAATGCTAATTGAATTGTCTGTGTGGTAACTGGTTTGTGATAATTTGATTAACTGTAATTATGCTTTGCAATATGCGCTAGAAATATATACACAGTTGACAATATGTGTGTGTGTGTGTGTGTGTGTGTGTGTGTGTAAAGGCGGTTAATAGGCGGCTAGTTACTAATCTTCGCCTCGGGGGCCACCAGGCAGGTTATTCTGATAATTACTCTTATTCTAAAGATGCAGAGACATCTTCATTTATTTTGCACCTCCACGAATGGAGCAAAAATACACAATTTTACATATGAAACAACAGATGTTTCCTTTCATCTTTTACAGACAGCCAGTATGATTTCTCCTTAAGATCATGCTCCAAACATACTGAATGTGTCATCACCTCTTCCTCCTCCTCCTCCTCCTCCTCCTCCTCCTCCTCCACTACAGCTCCAATCATCAGCCCAACCTCTGTCAAAGACGGTACAGCAGCCAACTTAACCCCCGCTGCCCTCCTACCACCTCCTCAGATACACCAGGAGCATATTAACCATCAGCAAAGACCCCTCTTACACTCCTCCTCCTCTTCTTCCTCCTCCTCCTCCTCCCCCATGACGACGCATCACTGTCGATGTGGTTTGTCCCCCCTGTTTGTTCGCTGCTCTGCCCGGGGTTGGCGGCGGTGTTCACAGAGTCTGGCTCGCTGAGTCGTTGTCTGACATCTATTACAGTTAAGGATCATCCTGGCATGTATGCTCTCTCTCTCTCTCCCTCACACACACACACACACACACACACACACGTTCTCACCTCTCATAAGGCCAGGAGAGCTAATGACTGAATGTGGCTGGGCTTTAAAAAAAAAAAGAGAAGGTGACAGGAGATGATTCATCTGAGCTGCTCTCCGCCAGTGATGACTGACAGCTGATTTATGATTCAGCGCCGAGCTGTGAGAGCTTAGAATCATTTCCCACCATTTCTTATTTTAATTCCTTACTGCAGGTGATGGCAGGAGGGATGGGAGCCAATTATCTTAAGTGTCTTTCTGCTCTCTGTCAGCCCGCTGACAGTCTCCAACGAAACTCTCCAGCCGGCCTGCGAACAGGTGACTGCCGCCGCCGCCGCCGCCTACTCCATTACAATCAGCACTCAGGTTTTTTTTCATTTGCATGGCAACCCGACGACGCTCGCGTTAAAAAACATCTGAATGTGAATCCTTCCGCTGCTGTTTGATCAGGAGACTAACAGGGTTTTTTTTTTTTTTTTTTTTTTACTTGAATAAAATCAATTCACCCCGTCGCTTCAGAGTTAAATCCGTTCCCCCTGTCAGTCAGCATACACTGTAAAAAAAAAATAGTAACTTTAATATGTTAAGTCCAAAATACATATTTTTTGAAAATCATCGGAAAAATCAGTTAAAAGGATGAGATGATTCAAGTCTTATCCACAGGTACATAGAATCCATAGATTAGATTAGATTGTACACAATAGGTTTCACTACAATGAAGTGCATTTAGCATCCAACCAGATAGCAAACAGTAGCAAGTGCCTAGATATAAATAGATAATAGGATAGACTAAACAGTAGATACAGTAGAATGATATATGATGATGTATATATATATATACAAAGCATGTTTACAGATGAGTATTGTCTATGTTATATAAGTAAACCCTGAGGTAGAGCAAACAAACAGATTTTACTGGACTTATACATGTCCAGTACAAATCAATATGTTATTAAATTGACTTGATGTGTCACTTTTTGATTCTCATGTAACAATCGATCATATTCTGATGTGATAGCGAGTCCACTTGGATCACCTCAGGTATCAGATATACTGACAGAACTGTGCCATTAGAAGAAGGCTTCTACTTGGACCCAGTTAGGCTGATTATAATTTGGACCAGGCCTGGGACTTTGGTCCCAAGTTTAGTTTTGGTTTCTTGGAACAGAGAAGTCAAGAAGACTTGACTGTAAAACATTCTCATTTTTTATAAGAAAATAAGTCCTGAAAAATGAAAAACAAGTACAAGTGAAATGTCCAACAATGCCGTCGATGTTTGTAAAATTTTTCAGTCCATTTTCATCACATTTTCATTTTATGTGCATAACTTATCCGACTCAGCAACAACCTATCTGAACTTGTGCATACAAAAAAGATGGATTCAGACTTGAAATAAAGCCTCTCGGGACGTGTATGTGAACTCTGTTCGGGATCATTGTGTTGCTTTTCATGATGTAGTTTCAAAGTTTGTATTTAAAACTGGATTCCATGACTTTTATCCACTTGGGGACAGTGGAATAAGCTGAAAACACAACATTATGACTAACGGTCGTCTATTTACACACAGATCAATGTGATCATCCTATCAGAGTGGTGTTTCTGTACACCTGTTGAAGTCCTTTTAGCTCTGGTTTGGTCTCCACTAACTAACTCCACTAACTCCTGAGAAAAATAATCTGGTCTGCCAGATGTTCCTCTTTCTTCACCAGCTAGTCTCTAACTTTGTCTATCTGCTGTTTGCTGCTGGGCAGATGGTGTACAGTGGGTATATCAGAGGAAACACCGAGACTGGAACAAGACCATAAAACAAAGAATAAGAATCTAAAAAGTCTTAAAAAAAGAATCTCCATAAAGTTGAAGAATTGGTGGGAATTCTGGTCCCACCAACAGCTATTTGGACAGCTAGATACCCAAATAAATAACCCAAAAGCCTTAACATCTTCCCAACTCATATGACAAATTTTGTGATTTTAACACTAAATTTTGGAGATGCTGCAACAAATGTGGGGATTTGGGTCATTAAATCCATCTTACAGTTGTTCTGCACAAAGTGGTCAGTGTGATGCGATTCAGCTCGTCGGCCCTGCTGAGCTTATAACCACTGATAGTTCTCACGCCTCTTCAGACCTCCCTGGTGACGCTCTGCTCCAGCTTCCTCCTATAAGTCTCCTCACAACAACCTTAGCAACAAAGGCTGCAGAGCAGAGGGCTGTTTGTTGGCATGCATGAACAATCTGATGTCATCATGAGGAGGAAGTGGAGGTGGAGCATTTCTACATATGTTCACCTCAAGTTTTGGAACTTTAACCATGTTTAATATAGATCTCTGACATTATAACAGTATATAAATGACAGAAAGCATGATGTGTCGCCTTTAAAACATACATTTTAATAGCTTAAACTTGCTAAATTCTTAAAATAGAGTTGTTGTTTTTTTTACAGTGCAGAAACGGAATATATCCAATATGAGATGAAGCAGTGTGGAAGATGCAGCACATCGTTCCATCTTTAACTAGAGGCCTAGCCTGTCACTCGGCCCGCCATCCAATATACTCCAATCAATTTAACATCCACTGCAATTCAATGTGACAGTAAGACAAATCGGACTTCCAATGTAAAATAATTGAAACAGACGCTTATTTGAGCGTGTGTGTGTGTGTGGGGGGGGGGGGGGAGGCCTGAGAGAGCTGCGTATTCTGCATCAACTTAATGCACTGCGTCTGTCCATGTCAGAGATGGATTGTGGTGTCAGAGTTATAGATAAGCCTCTGTTTAGTTAGCCCCGTCGGGAGGAATGAACACTGTAGTCATATTAAAGATAACAAGTGTTTTTATCCACGTCACCACAGCACAGAGCACACACACACACGGGAAGGGGGGGGGGGGGGGGGGAATAAGATGCTCGTATTCCGTCAAGTGAATTGTAATTGCTATCCGCCAGAGGACACATAATTGAAAAATTGGAAGAGAGCAAAAAGGCAGCAGTGTCTGCATTGTAAACAAAGATTGGACCAAATCCTCCGCGGTCGTGGGCGGACGACATCACAAGCTCTGGAGGAAAAAAAACAAAAAAAACAAACACACACACACACACACACAGAAAAGGCTCGGCTCTCCTCCTCGACTGAAATCCACTTTTACACACAAAAAAAAGGTCTTTGGGTAGCAGGGGGATTAAACCGTGCTCTCACACACACACACACATACACAAAACACACACATTCACAGAGCAAGCCACGGTGTTTAGTGCCAAACAGAGCCGCGTTCCAGAGAAGAAGAAGAAGTGGTGCTTGAAAAGAAAAAAAAGGTTTGTGGGGGGGAAATAAAGAAGATGAATTTGGATTGATGTGAATCACGCTCGCCACTCTGGCCTGGAGCTCGTCCAGCCGGGGATGAATCGCCTACCTGTGTCAGAGGGATGTGTGAGAGCAACATCCAACAACAACAACAACCCCCCCCCCCGCCTCTCCAACCACCACCACCACTACCATTACCCACCGCCTACGCCTGCCTGGCCGCCAGGCATGTTATAGCGAGGATTAGATCGTATAATCAAAGGCGTTCCACCTTCAGACTGGCACAACCTCAGGGTCTCCCTCTTCCTTTGCCGCTCGCTAGCGCTTCAAACCTTCCCGAGGAGCCAAACCGTGTGAGTCAAACAGGACGCCGGGGAAAAAAAAGGGTAAGGGACGTGTTATTACAGCCGAGTTAAACCCACACACACAGCTCTGGGAACGCTCTGCAGATGTCAGAGGACAGGTAAACTCGATGACACCTGCTTGCTAGCCCATTACTCCAGCTGAGGATGAGGAGTTTTGGGGAGTGGGCGGCTAAACAAGCGGACAGAGAGGTTAAAATGTGTTTTCCGACTATCTGCGGCATCTCGAGACATGATTGGCGTTGAAATGCTACGGTGTCAAAAGCGGAAGCACCCGATGCTGTGAGGTGAGACTGAAAAACTCCGGTGGACAGATCAGGGTTTGTAATTATCAAAAAAAGTAGGAAGTCAGCCCCGACTAGTCTGAAAATTCAGAGTGGAGGGTTTATCCATGTTACAAAGAAATATGTTCTTATTCAACCCAAAAGGTGTCTGGCAGTACTGGAAATACTTTTGATTTTGACATTTTTATGGTATTCTGTTCTGAATATCCCATCTCCACCTTAATACAATGAAAGAATTTCATTTGTACTGTTGAAAACAACAACGTGGCTGTGTGTTTTTTCCACAATAATGTTCCCGTTACTTTCATTGTCCCTGACAGTGAAAACACATGCACAGTTCGGAGGCAAATATCTCAAACCTTCAGCACATAAAACCAAACAGGAACTGTCTGTATGGCTTAACACCAAAAGAGGCAGCAGGGAAAAATATCTTTCTTTAGTAATTTGAGTGAACTCACGGAGAAAATCCCCCCTGCAGCTGTCAAATTAGGGTTGTATAGTTTCCTGCGGTTTTAAAGGAATAGGCTATATCAATATCAGCATATCCTATTAAGAGTTTAAATACATCCAAGTGTCATATTTGCATGCACACCTGTGCAATCTAGTGCGATCCAATACAACAGCTCTGCCATAAATTCTACATTTATGAAGCTTATCCATTTTCAGAAAGGTGATGATTCTACTTTAAGTTTATTATTGAGGTCGTAGTGGGTGGTGATGGTGAGCTGAGGAGCATTACATAGAAAAGTGTTTGTTATATTGTGCCTGTTGTTATGGTTCAGTATCAGCACCTCACAGCCCTGTGAACATAAACACGGAAGAGAGCAGCAACAGCAATGGGGCTCAATGGAGAGAGGAGGAAGTTTCAAATCTGTTTTTTGTTTCAAATTTTGTTAACTTTTTGTTGTTGTTGTTGTTGCAGTAATTGCTTACAGATTTGTATCCGGTAGGGTTGTGCCCGAATACAAATACGTTATTCAGCAAAGCACAAATAGTAGGTTTTTTTACAAATATTTGTTTCATACAAATAGTTTAAGAATTATTTATTTTCGGGAAGAAAAAAAAAACATATTAAATACTGGCGCACGGGTCGGTTACATCACTATCTCAGTGTCTCTCCTCTGCTCCGCTGTGACGTCTATCAGCAGGTCTCAACGAGGGGAGTCACATCCACCTGCTACATGATGCACATTTCCTAATTTGGACATCACTCCCGGAGTTGAAGGGTGTTCCCCAGAGATAAAGCTGAGCTACTGACACAAATGAAGTGCTCCAATTTTCTAAAATTAAAAGTGTAATGAAAACAAAAACAGAAACAGGTTTTTTTTAAACTTGTTTCCACTTTTATTTGAATACAAATACAAATAATTTTGCTGCCTCAACAAATACAGACACAAATACAAATACTGGGCCCTCTGCACATCCCTAGTATAAAGCCCTCTTAATGGACGGATTCACACTTTTCAAAGTATGTCTTAAAACAATACTCAGGAGCCAAAATGAACATTGAAACGTGTTTTTCTTGCTGTAATCATTCCTCCTGTTCATACTGACCATTAGAAGATCTCTTCATAATGCACTTACAATGCAAGTGATGGAGGACAAAATCCACAGTCCTCCTTCTGTGCAAAAATGTATTTAAAAGTTTATCTGAAGCTAATATGAAGCTTCAGTGTCCAAATGAGTCAAATCAAGTAGATATCTTTCAATGTTACAGTCTTTTTAGTGCCAAAGTTCCTCTTTTTGTTACTATACTTCCACCTGCAGCTCAACAGGGAAACACTGTCCGAGGAAACACAAAGAGGGAATCTGATACTAAAAAGACTGTAAATGTGACAGATATCCACTTGATATGACTAACTCAGACTGCGGAAGCCTCATATAAGCTCCACATCTACTTTTAAATGTATTTTCATATAAAATGACTGGGTGGACACACAATCTATCCTTTAATACACGGTGGGTTGATCACAACCCACCCTCAGGATGACATGGTGTGTTATTTTTTGAAATATAAAGTTATATTCAGTGAACATTTCCAATGCATCTCAGCAGCAAATGTTTGTACATGTGTTGAGCTGGATTCTTTGGTCTGAGATGCCTGATGAATACAGAACCTGCCTTTAAATCAAAGCAGGAGATGTTCAGTGGAATAATTCAGCACTTAACAGGATCACAGTTACAGCCATGAATTTACATTGGTCACTTTATTCTAAGAATAAATAAGTGTGATAATGAAGGTCCAGTGGGAATAAGGCTGAAAACACATCTGTGACTCGGTGCAGAAGCAAAACAAATCAGTCATTTATAAATGCGACCTCGCTTTGTACAGTTCAGATTTTATTTAAATTACAATCATATTTAATGTTAATTAACGCTAATGCATAATTTAATGGAACAAACAGCACCGGCAGAGGTTGTAATTAAACACCACAGGCCCCGCACAAGCTTCTGCATGTGTATGTGTGTGTGTCTATATATATATATATATATATATATATATATATATATATAGATGTATGTGTGTGTGTGTGTGTGTATGCATGTGTGTATATATGTGTGTGTGTGTGTGTGTGTGTGTGTAGTTGGCAGGTGAATGCACTTGGTTCAATAAAATCTATTTTTGTGGCTTTGTACCTGCTCTGGTTCCGAGACCCGCTCTGTGATCCTCTGAGGTCAACATCACCCACAGCAGCAGTAATGAGGTCAGAGGTCAAAGGTCGTAGCAGACAATAGATGGAACAAACATTCCTGTGACCCCCCCGGGTTGAGGATGAAAGCTGAGACTGAGCCAAACAATCTGCTGAGGTCAGAGAGTTGGCCGAGTCCGAGCGCTGCTTTTCATTGGCCGACAGTCGTGTCAATCGGAACATCATGGGGCGAAGGTGTTAAAGGGAAATTTCCACATTATTATTAAGGTTGTTTCCCCTAGAGGTACTCAGGAGGCACGTGTGCATTAGATGTACATTTTCTACTAAAAATAACACATTTACAGGCAACAGCGAATGAACGGGAGATGCAGATGGAACCAAGAGCTTAGTTCAGATTTCCAGAAGAAGTCACAACACAAGTCATCCTTTGGCAGAATGACAAAAAGCTTAGGACCCTCCTCGAGCTGACAGCACCCTGAGAGGAGAGGATGGTGTAAGACGCAAGCTGGGGAAACAGTCTGTCATATTATGGAGCCAACAGAGGGGATGGAGCCTCCAAGTGGAAGCTGGCTGTGGGGGCTTTTCTCAGCCAATCCCTCTGGAGAGCCATGAGGGTCCTTGTGGTCAGAGACACTGGCAGAGAGTCAGAGGATGCGAGGAGTATGGTGGCTGGAAGTTGGCAGTCTGTGAACAGGAGAAAAAATGCACGATAATGCAACAAAAGGATGACGTAATAGTAGGATAGGATCAGAGACTGTTTATAAAGATGGATGTGACATCGCTCATTGGTTTGCATCGGAGCCATCTTTTCCGTTTGGAACCAGGACCTTCCAAACAGGACAGGAATCATAATCAAGCAAACTTAATAGTCTTAATAATAATAGCAACAATAATCCGTCTCAGTGCGAGTCTCGGAGCCGGGGTGAGCAGCAGGTGAGCCAACTGTCAATCACAGCTGTGAATCGACACCAACATGGCAGACATCAAAGCTACTACTAGTCATCAAATCTTATTAACGGAGCAATAATTTCCAAAACGACCACCAGCACACTTATGAGAGGGCTTGAATTTAGAGATTGAGACCATAATGACTCATTGAGATAAATGATTGACTTAGTATTTCTAGAGAGAAGTTGATGCTTTTTGAACGGTTGGAGCATCTAGTGGCCTCTTTTTGGAAGAGAGTGTTTCAGGTCTGCCACGCCTCTCTCGCTGCATGCTTGGATCACCCGCACCTGAACTTTGTCCGATTGTCAGTGGAGCTGACCACTGAGCTGCTGGTTGTACCAGTGCTGTTGTTGAGTTTTTGCTGTGTTGCTATCAGCACTTTGATACAGCTCTGTGTAACTTGTAGGTGATTTTCAGGGAGCCTTGTAGGGGTTCTCTGCCTTTTTTTATTTTCCTCTCCTTTTTTTTTTCTCCTGTTTTGTGGCTAGCCAGGGAAGCGTAGCATTGTCTTTATTTTCCATTCTGTAGCCCGAGTGAGACCTTTCTTTTCTAGCTAGTGTGGGATTTTGTTTGTTGTTTTGGCCTTGGAGACGCCTAATTTGCTTCCTTTCTTTTTACTATACCAGTCGGTTTATCTCTGTTAATCATCCTTTTTGTTCACAAATGGTTCCCCTTGTACAAAAGGTTTTCAGTCACCCGGTTATGTTACTCCTTGTGTTCCCCCCCTTGACATTAGAGGTCATAACAGCTGTCGATGATGAGTGACAATTATGTTGGAAGTATTATATTTAAGCAAAAGTAAAAAGGTTACAAGGCGAGCATCCAACACACCTGCAACAGATGCATGCTGGAACCTCCAGCATTCACCTCCGTGTTCAGAAAGTGCTCATTTTCAGCTCAAAATCTTTGAAGACTATTTAAGTGAGAGGTGGACTGGCTGTCTTATCACGGATTAAAGTTGAACCTTGAGCAACCTGTGCAGGACTTTTTGATTAATTGTTTGAGTTTTGTTCTCTTTTTAGTGAACTCTAGTGAGGCCACACTGAGGAAGGTGGTTGTATATATTTAAAAGTAATAATCAGTTGTGCATAGACTACAAAATGTTCTATAGAAAATGAATTTACTGTATTTATTTATAGAAGACAAAATATGTCAATATACATGCTGCTAATAGAAGTCATATCAGAACTAAAAAAATACACTTTTGATAACATTTTTCCAATCAGAGAGAGAGAGACTGGAATAGGAGCAGCCTTTTGTTGTGTATCTGATGATGAAGGACTGAAACAGCATTGAGCAACCTGCTACAAACATCTTCCTATAGAAACCTGCAGAGCTGCAGAGTGTTTACAGACCCTGACCGGTATCGATGAACTTTGCGACGACCTTTTCGTGGCTGAAAGCTGCTCTGTGCTGCAGGGAAATGAAGGCCACCACATCCTCACAGCTCACATATACTCAGGAGGCTGTGCAACCTGGCTGTGTGAATTTAGGTTCCTGTGTCCTCTGTGGAGGAGGGAGGAGGGGGGACGGGGGGGTTCGCAGCTCTGACACTTTGACCGCTCGCTCGCCAGACAGACAACGACACTTTGAGGGAGGAGAGAGAGAAAAAAAAAAGAGCCTATTTCCTCGCAATTCTGAAATGAAACTCAACATCACTTGTGAGGGGCAGGAAAGAGCTACTGATTGCACAGGAAGAGGAAGAGGTCTTTAATTTGGAGGCCTCAGTGGTGTTGAAGCCTTCAGTCTCATGGGGAGTTAATCAGCACTTGTGCTATAGATAGGAAGAGAGAGAGAGATGGAGAGGATGAGGATGAGGAGAGGAGAAAGAAGAGGAGAGGGAGGGCTGTTCTATGCTCGTTATTGTGATGCTTTTTACTGTTGACATGTGGATCCACCAGCTGTTTCCTGTATATTTATCTGCTGTGGTCTAACGGCAGGTGACATGTCATCTGTTATTGCGGCCGGTCGCGTGATTATCCTCATGGTAAAGAGATTTCCAAGCATGTTTTTTTATTGATGATATGTAAACGGTACAGTACAGTACAGCCATTATAGAAGAGTACACCATAAATGATCAAATAACATAATTAAGACAAAGACATTCGCTGAAGCTGCTTCCTGTAGTTCTGCACTCAAACTGTTGGATTTCTCCTCCTCTGAACTCTGAAGAAAAATCAGTTGACTGTTAAAAACTCACCTTTTTAGCCATTTTAAAAAAGATCTAGAATCTGTCTTTTCCTGATTAATTACACTACTGCTCAATCTTCCATTATTATAATTGTTAAGATGATTATGGTGAAAGTGCTTCTGGTCATGATAATGTTGTTACTGTTATATATACATATACTGTATGTATTCAACACTATTGTTTAACTTTTTTTTGTTAGTTTTTAAAAAACTTTATTGTTTTATATCCTTCCTATTTTAATGTCTTAACTGTTGTCTAAATGATCTGCTCCTTTCTTTTAATTTGTGCTGTATATGATTCAAATAACTTTTCTATTACTGGTTTGAAGTGGGTGATTATGTCAATAGCAGATGTCTGAAGCTATTATAAAAGTTTTAACATATAATCCAACCCAGTCGCCAGAATAAAATGTTGGCATTGTACGTTTCTGCAAACCTCGGATACGTTGAATTTCTACGTCTCAATATCTTTAATAGTATCATATCAATATTTCTACAATACGTATCATAGGGAAAGTGACGTAGCTCAGGTTACATCTGTATGAGCTGACCTCCATGTGAGGAGGAGGCGGGTTGGGTGATTGGCTAGAAGGTTAGTCTCATGGCACAAAGTTGCAAAAGCATCAAAGCTGCAGAAAGCACTATTCGAGACCTCTGCTCTCTTCCCGTTTCAACCGACAAAACCGGGTATTTTCATCAAGATTTCAGGACATATGCAGCCATTTTTTCTAGCAACAAAACCACCATCTTTCTCCCTAAACCTAACTAGACCTTAACCACAGTGCTGTCACAACATAAAACATAATTATTCAACTGATAACAGCCATTTAATGTCAAGTTAAATGATATGAAAAGCTTAAAATGCAATCAACATTGAAATGTAGAGATTCATCATACCCGTGGTTTGCAGAAATGTACAATGCCAACGTTTTATTCTGGCGATCGGGCCGCGTAATCACATAATGGAGCCTGATCGGCTTTAATCAATAAAAGAAAACGGTTGAACAGAAGGCTAAAGCTGTAAGTCACATAAGGAGCCAGCTCTTCTTCTTCTTCTTTGTGTTTTTATTGGCTCACAGCCTCACCTGCACGCTGCACACACCTTCACCGCTGGCTGATTTATGACTGTGTGCCATTGTAAAGTAATGTAATCTTTCTTTATGTGTCTGTTGGTCCCCTAATTTTCAAACCTTCAGTTGCTGCCATCCTCGCTTTTAGTCTGCCTGATTCATCAAAAGCCAAAATGATTTAGACTTTAGCACTTTTAATTAAATAAGTATGTCACAAAGTGTTTTATAGAGCAATAAAGGACAAAACCAAAACCATTAAAGATAAAAAGAGAAATGAGGCCCACAAATGTTGGGTTTACGTGTGTGTGGGTGTGAGTATGACTTAAGTCACTTTCAGGGACACAAATCAGACTTAAGACCAGTTGAATGGGGACGGCTGGTGCAACTGGGGACGAAAGCTGTGTCCCCAGTTGGTAAAACGTTGATTTTAGGGTTAGTGGTTGAGGTTAGGGTTGGGGTAAGTCTCCAGGAAATTAATGTAAGTCTGTGTAAATACCCCAAAAGTGATTTATGTAAACCTGTGTGTGTGTGTGTAACACTATAAATAAAACACATCTTCAAACTGCTACCAAGATGGCAAGGTAGGTTTGTCTTTATGTTGGTATTATTTAAGGTATAAAGTTTCCATATTTATAAAACTTTGCTTGTCTCTTAAACTTTCATTTTCTCTGCCATTTCCTGTGCAGGACGTCATCTCACTGGGAATACGTTTATGGGACTAAATGACAGTAAATCGCCTTAAAGTAACATCTCAAAAACATTAAGCTAACACTTGACAATATTATGCCATGACTCAAGGACGTTAAGTCATCGAGTCACAACATGATGACATCATGATTCAACATTTAGGACATGGAGAATATATAAATCAAAAGTGGAATATCTTGCAATAACAGATTTTTTTGGGTATTTGGTGGCAGCGGGAATAAGTAACGAAGACAACACTGACATATCATCACTGTTTTATTTTTAATTTTATTTCATCTTTATTTAATCAGGCGATGTCAATGAGATTAAGATCTCTTTTCCAAGAAAAACCTGAGAACAAGAATCATTCATAAAACAAGAACACAATCAGCAGACAGAAACAACACAACTACACAATAAACAAGAAAAACAAGTTACGCTTACAGTTACAGTTAAGTAAGAATCATAAAAAACCATCAGCTAACAAAGCTTTAAAATCTCCAAGAGGAGCGTAAGACTCAAGTTTGAGGGCAGTTTGCGTTTCATTTCATTTAAAAGGTGCGTATGTTGCACCCATGAATCACACTGGATGAACATATTTTTAAAAAAAGAGGGATGGTTTTATTCTGAAAGAATAAATGAAAACAAACAGTGATTTTTCTGGTCTTCAGTAGCTTTACTCTTTACTAGCTCTAACTGCCAACTCATCTGGCTTAGAACAACGTATAATATAGAGCAACAATCACAGTATTGTATAAAAATCACAAAAAGGTATTAAAACTCATTCATCGATCTACAATTCTTATGATTAGTATATTTTATAGAAAACAATATATAAACCCAAAGATTACAATAAATTAAACGGTATTAAGCTCTTTTCTAAAAGTTACTTAACATTTTGTGTTAAATACAATGTATCTTAACTATATTTACAATGAAGTTTGATTCTGCACTCCCACAACCCATTAGCCCATACGTGAATGCTTACCGTTGCTATGGCAACAAGTGACGGCTGACGTTAGCGTTAGTTAGCTTAGCTCGATTGTCCGACAAACAATAACCCATAAAATTACAATTCAACATATTTAAACAAAATCAACAACAGCTACCAACAGTTACAGTCCTTACAACTTTAGCTAATGTGTTGTTACAGGTTAGATTGTCAAAATTAGAGTAATAACAGCTTAAATCCCTGAGGAGCTATGCTAGCATTAGTGACGTTAGCGTTACAGTTCCCTCAAACAATATAACGAAGCACAATACAAACTATATAAACAAATTATCTATTAAGGGTAGACTACTGGTAAAATCTGAAGGTGCTTAGGTGACATTTACCCACCTGAAAGAATAAATGAAAATAAACAGTAATTTTGCTGGTCTTCAGTAGCTTTAGCTAGCTAGCTAGCCAACTGAAGAACGCTGCGCAAACCAACCGTTTATACACCCAGATTTGCTCTCTTGCCTTTACTCAAATCAGTAATGCATTAAATTGAATGGATGGTATCTGTATCGTATCTGTAAAGACACAAAATCGATATCATATGTATAAAATAATGTCACAATTGAGTGGGCAGATACACATAAATACCTTGTATGTCACACATAATACCTGAAACTAGCTCTGCCAACACTAGATGGTGTGTCTGTAGTTACTAGATTTAAATGAGAGAAGAGATGTGAGGTAGTTTGGAAGCTTTATAGATGAATAAAATGAGATGGTTTTTCATCTTCTTGACTGTAAGGAAGTCCAACCAACCTTGTGATACAGAGAACAATGAGTACAAAATGTGTCATTTGATATAAAGCTGATGGGCCAGCATGACAATACAGAAAATCTCTATAGTCAGGACAGACATAAAGGTTGACTGTCTTACAGTTGGAAGAAGACAGACATCCTTTAATTCTATACAAAAAGCCTAGTTTCATTATTTATTTCTGAGTCAAATGTTGAATATGAATCTTGAATGATAGTCTGCTGTCAAGCCAAATTCCTGAGTATTTGTATGACTCAGCAAGAGTAATAGGGGTGCCATTTAAAGTTTTAATGGCAGGATAGTCAGAGTCACTGGTGGAAGTGGAGAACACCATGTACCTGGTCTTTTCTACATTTAAAACTAGTCTGTGTTTAAGGAGTGATAATTGTAAAGCATCGAAGGCAGACTGAGGATGAGTCAGGGCCTGGACTGATGCGGACACTGCGGCAAACACCAGACTGTTGTGGCTGTACTAAGTTTAGTGAATCAATAAAGGCGTGTAGTTGTAAATTGATTGAATTTATGTTATTGTTTTATGTCTTATTAGCAAACAGTTACAGAGCAACATTACAAGTGGACATTTCTGTCCACCTGATGAATGTAAGTCCAATATTCACTCTCTTTTAGCTCTGTTTTTGCTCTCTACCAACTCCTGAGGGAAATATCTGGCTCTTTAGCTGCTTAATGCTCCACTATGTTCACCAGCTAGTGGCTTTTTAGAGCTTTTTCTCTGAAAACACCTTCCTGCTGCGGCCGAAAAGGACACTATGAGAGCGCTGAGAGTGAACCAGAACAGTAAAGTTGCAGCCGGACAGATAAACAATGAGCTGAAAGTCGTTGTAAAGCTCCGTAAAGCCGAGAGGAACTGCAGAATCACTGATAATTCTCTGTAGGTTCATCACTACGAGCCACGACCAACACATTAAACACCGTCATTTAAACATTCTTATTATAAAATGTTGATCATAGCTGCTTTAAGGTTCTACTACGAAGACATCAAGTCGTATGTCGAGGAAATTGCATATGCACGTATTGTTTTATTTTGTTTATTTTATGTTATTCCACTTACAGTTGGTGGTGGTAAGAAACGTAGCAATGCCCCAACAAAAGCCAAGGAAGAAGAAAACTACTGGCATGCACACATGGATGTAAACAATGCAGATTACAAAATATTCAAAAAAACTTTGCAAATTTTGAATGAAGAAAGAAATGTATTGAAAATGTTGGTTAAGCATCAAAGATACTGTACACACATCAGGTCATACCTTGATCAAGATTAAGCGATGATGCGACGACACCAAGTCTCGATTTGACACATTAAGCCACAATTTAACACCGAGCCATTCAATTACAGCTCAGTGACATTACATCACAAACTGACGACAGTAAATAAGGATTTAACAACATTGCGTCATGACTGGAGCACATTAAATCAGTCAGCACCACATAAAACCAGAGCATCCGCAGAGCAGCATTATGTTCTGTTGATGGGAGACTGTCCTCCCAAGAAGAAAGACACAATAGGTCGTAAAGTCAGCTCGTCAAAGATGACATATAGTTAGATTTCAGTGACAGATGCCATCTAGTGGCCATAGTAGTTATGACCCGGAGCAGTGGAGCAGTTCAGATCGTCAGTCACATGATCAAACAACATAGGACTTGCTGGTTGACATAGAAACATCTGTTGGTTTTGGTCTTTTTTGGGGGGATTTGTTGACAGAAATGTAGAATATCACCAGCGTTAGACCTTAAAAAGCAACTCCACTCAGGTTAAAAATCCCGCTCATCCTACCGTTTAGTGATCACTGAGTGCTTTGTCCACATCCTGTGCAGCAGTACAGCTGCTCACACTGCACACAGATATGACACCACATCACAGCTGGGTGTGATCTCAAGTACAACAGACTTGAACCTTTCAACCCGCACAGGTCAGAGCAGCAATGCTTTTCTTCTATAACAAGATTAAGTGTGGGGTTGCTCTTTAAAGTATGACTTTGGTCCACAAATATGACAAAGAACACACACACACACACACACACACACATACAGGTTGTAGTGCTTCCTCTAACAATACAGCATTGTAACAAATACAGTGGTAGCAGTAGTGGAGCTCCAGGACCGGCTCCTTCCAGCGGATGGACCTCGCTGCTTGTGACAAATTGCATGTGGAAGGAAATCTGCAGGGCCCATTGAACTTTAGTATTGCTTTTATTCCTCTGTCATATTCCTGCAGAGATGAAATGGGATCGGTTTCTTTTTTTTTTTTTTTTTCTGCTTCCCTTATTCACGGCTCTGTGCCCGCCGGTGTGCTGGATAAATGGCCAACGCTGCCTGACAGTCACAGACATTCTTCTCTGCTTTTCTTTTTTTTTTTCCCCTCCCTACCTCTTCCCCTCCTCTTCTTCTTCTTTTTCTTTTTCTAAACTCGCCTCGAGATTTTCAGGTACTTGAAATGAAGCGGGGAAGAAACGGTGTACATTCATCCCAGCAGCGGTGCTGCAGCTGAGCGGCACGTCGGCATTCCTTTTTATTCCCTAAATGTTGCCGACATGGATCTTTGTTAGATGTTTTACACAACAGAGGAAGCAAAATAATTCAGGAAAAAAAATCACTTTCGAGAACATTTTACATGTTGTCAGCAGATTTAGCAGTGCTGTCCTCCCAAGGAAAAAACTCAAAGTTATGACTCAGATATTAGATAGTGGTGATACCTAAAGAGGAGAAGTTGTCTGTCCAATACTTTGGTCCAGAGTAAGATATCATAAAACTACCAAGCAGATTGTTGTGAAATTAACACAAGATGTATTTTATGATTTCGGTGACCTCTTGACCTTTGATCGAGCGCCACCATCAGGCCAAAAGGGTATGTGATGGATAACTCAAAGTGAAGCACATGAAAACTGAAAAATGGAAAAAGGAAATTCAGTCTGATTATTCTGCTACGGCTGCGGATTATTTTCATTATCGGTTAATCTTCCGATTATTTTCTCCATTAACCGATTAACAGTTTTGTGTGGAAAATGTCCGTTATGATTTCCGTCAGGCAAAGATCATTTATTCCAGTTTATGCCATATTTCCCTCTAGAGTACTGGACAGAGGGATGGATATACTTCACCACCTTTGTGCATCATATTGAACGTCTGCAGCCTCTGAAAACCCTCCAGCATGACTTCAGAAATTTACTCTGGATACTCAAGATATATTTTATGAGTTCGGTGACCTTTTGACCTTTGATCTAGTACCATTATCAGGCCTAAAGGGCATGTGACAGATGACTCAAAGTAAAGTACATGACATCTGAAAAATGGAAAGTGGAAATTCAGTCTGATTATTCTGCTTCAGCTGCGGATAACGATTATTTTCATTATCGGTTAATCTTCCGATTATTCTCTCCAAATGGCCGTTATAATTTCAGTCAGACGAAGATCCTTCTAGAGTGCTGGACGGAGGGATGGATACACTTCATCATCTTTATACATCATATTGAAGGTGTGATGAACATCTGCAGCCTCTGAAAACCCTCCAGCATGACTTCAGACTGTTTGTCTTGTTCATTATTCTCTATAAAACAAACACAAGAAGCTTCAAGGAGTAACTTTAGACTAACATCATTTGCTCAGGCACTTGACTCTTAACTCGGCTGTTGACTAAACAGCAGCAGAGCTTCTTTCAGCTGTCAGCCATGTTGTCATGTCGAACACACACAGAACCAAACAGCAGGTTATGAAACCTGTTGGCTCGTCCGAGAGCAGCAGATGTCAGGAACTGAGCGGTGTGGATGGAGTTGGAGCAACAAACAAATCACCCCATTCAGGTGCTGCCCAAGAAAATAAAGACAAGCCACTTAACAGCCACTGAGCTGTTTAATTAGAAACCCTGCAGCTTGTTAATGAGGACACTAACGAGCAGCGCCGCCCACTGCTCGGTAATGAGTGGCGAGCTCATCACCGAGCAGGCGACTGGACGCGACATGACTGCTGGCTGTCTCCGGCGGGGGGGGTAAGGGGAAGAAGGGCAACTCTGATTGGCAGGCCGCAGCAGGGGGGGGGCGTGGCCACCAGGTCTCAGCTAATTGCAAAGTTAAGAAACAGCATGAGTGCGTAATGTGTTGTTGCACTTTTACTTTTATCGAACAGGGCGTTATTGATCTGGAGTGTTGTTTATTTGTACAGATGGAGGCGTGGTGCGTTCCTCATAGAAAGGTTATCGGGTATTGATGAGGGAGCTGATGGGTTGTGGCCTTTGGCTCGGCTCTGCTCTGCAGCGCTGGTGGAAAACTGAAGAGGAGAAGGAAACATCGGCAACTAAAAGCAGCAGGAAATCTCCACAGAGCAGCCTGGAGCATAAAGTTTATTAACTATTTTTACTGTAGCAGAACATCAAGTCTCAGCAGACCCCCCGACTGTTTGTGGGTTTTTATAATTGGACTGTAGGCAGTGATGAATTCAACACGCTGCCATGAACATGTCACATGACATGTTGTGGCATTAGAGAACAGGACCGTAATTACCATCGAGAACACTGAGGTCATTCCCCTGTTGTTTCTGGGTATCTGAGGGTTTAAATAACTAGACAAGGTGTTCAAAAATCCCAATTAGTCAAATCTTTAAATTGGTTTTACAATCATTTCTGTGTGGAGGACACTTCATACAACACATGGCCAAAAGTATGTGGTTCCAAAGCTATGTTTATTAATCTGCTGCTATAACAGCCTCCACTCTTCTGGTTTCAGGCTTTCCTCCCAGATGTTGGAAACTGGCTGCAGGGATTTTCTCCCATTTAGACACAAGAGCATCAGTGAGGTCCAGAACTGGAGCTCCAGCCAAGCCAATCACTTTCGGGAAAACTGTTTCTTTATGGAGCTGGCTTTGTGCACAGGGGGAATTGTCATGTTGGAACATGAAGGGGACAAACACAAACTGTATCTGTATATCATCATCTGCTGTAACGTTAATATTTTCCTTGAAAAACAGCCCCACAACAAAAGCACACTATGTGGACAGGGCTCTCCAAATAACTGCACACTTCCTGAGACTCTGTTTTAAAGGTTTTCTCTATCCTTACTGTGAAGGATTTTTTATATATGTGTCGTATATGAAAATGATCTATTTTCATATAAGTGCCATTTACAAGCAGACAGTGAGGGGCAGACAGCTGTCTTCTTCCTCGTCAAGCTGACCTGGCTTTCATGCTTGTCTCCATAGAGACGGCACTAAAATAAACAATCTTCAATCTAGTGGTGTTGTGACTAAGGAGAAGGTCGTCTGGGCCTGAAAAGCGAGAGTGGTTCGACTCTTATCCTTCAGACTGTGCTGTGGCATTTCACCGGGTCTACACCGGCACCTTGAACTGTAACCGCCGCCGTCTCCTCGATCGATCGAGTTTGTGTTTGTAATAAGACGTTCATATCTCCTGAAGTTTCTCAATTGATGAGCTTAAGATTTCTATAACACTTCATATTATCTCCCTCTCCTGGCAAACTTGGTCTTGTTCAGAAAGGAGAAGAAAGTAAGAACAAAGCAATGCTCACTAGAAATGTCTCCAAATGAAATGACAAAACAAAAAAAAAAAAATCAATGATTAAAACATATTTGTGAAGTTTGCAAGTTGAAACTGGCAGCAGTGTTCCAAAGTTGTAAATCAAACCACAAAATAAATATATTGATTTCCTGCAAAGTAACTGTCTAAAGAGTGCACTGTCACCATCATTATATAACCCATACCCTAGAATGTAGTATAAGGGATAGAACTAGGTCAGAGTGACAGTGTTGTCCACTGGGAGTTGTTCAGAAGGTTCAGTGCCTTGCTCAAAGGCACCTTGAACCGTCGACCTTCCCGTCGCCGTCCGCGCGGCCCGGCCGTGCTGCTGCGTGTCTGGCTGCGGTGCCAAGCAGAGCTGGGTCACCTCCAGGAGCGCCGATGCTGCTGTTTCTCCTCCTCATCCGTCTTGCGGCCTCGGCGATGGAGGCGATGCGTCACCCGTGTCGAACAGGTGAGCACAGCCATGCATTACAAGTGCCGCGCTGCCGACCCCGGGGGATGCACCACACACACACACACACTCTCACACACACTCTCACACACACACACACACCAGCTGGCTGCCTGAAAAAAATAAACACCAGCTCCTGACAGAAATAATCCCCTGAACAAGGACAAGCTGAGAGCACATTTATTTTTATATAATGTACAACATGCTGTGTGTATGTTCCGCTGCATCAGGTTTAAAATTAAATATCATCACAGAGGAGACAGAGCTGGCTCATTAGCTGCTGCTGCTGCTTCACTGGGAGCTCCAACCTGAGTAAATAACTACGTACATTACTCAATTACTCTACTAACTGTAGGCTCAGGTTAGAGGTTCTATTGCTTTACTTGAGTATTTCATTTATGAAAATCTTCTACTTTTCTTCCACAGCTGCATTTATCAGATAGCTGGGGGGTTACTAATTACATTCACAATAACCTCCTGAAAGATGTGTTGCAATATTTTACAAATTACTAGTTGAAAGAAATCCAACTTTTACTTTTTCCCTTCAGTCAAAATTAGATTAGATTTAACTTTATTGCCATTGAAAAAGTACAAATACTAAAATTCAAATGCAGGACACGTATTAATACATTGCAGTATTGATATATTCAGTATTACTATACTTTAAAGCTACATTCATTAATTTGGGGGATTTTTTTTGGTCCCTTGGAAGCAGCAGAACAACCTGAAACACAACGTTTGACTTATTATCACCTTGTTAAACAATTAACACATTCAGCAAACACAAAAAAACACAACCATCCCACTGGAATCATGTTTCTATGCTTGACAAGTACAATATTAAGTTTAATTAAGTCAAATATTAATATTAAATTAAATATTTGCTGCCTTTTTAGCTCAAGTTTGGTCTCCACCAGCTCTGGCTCTGTAGCTACCAGATGTTTCACTTTCTAACCAGCTAACTGCAAACTCTATATCAGAGTTTTTTTTTACTGAAAACAGCTGCTCGGAGATGAGGTTGATTAAAGTGGACCAGAAAACAAAATCAATGAGTTGAGAGACACAAAAAAGGCACCCTAGGGGAACTTTGGAGTTGGTGTTCATCAGTACAAGAAATCTCATTTACATGATATTTGATCTGTTGTTAATATTAAAATATTGATTAGCACAGCTTTAAGTAAAGGCTAAAACATCACATAGCTAAAACAAGTGGAGCGATGCAAAGAGAAAATTCATTTAGAAAGCACAGTTCAATTACAGTTCAGTAACATTTATACAAGAATATGATGAGTAAAGTAAGAAAATGTAAGAATAACAAGAAAAAAACCCACAAGCACAGATTTGCTTAGTCATTTTGTCAACACAGTTGTGACAAATAACAAGACCAAAGTGGCTAAAAGCACCATCACCACATCTGGATTTGACTGTAGTTACAGTTAGAAAACCACCAACTGATCAAGATGATTTAAACTGAATTGCTTTCAAGTTTTTTGGCTTGTTGTTGGGACCCAAATGAATAATTCTGGGCACTTTTGATTTTTAACATTTCACGTGCAAATGATTTTTGGATTCATTGAAAAACTAATCAGTATATTTGTCAGTAACATAGCCTGAATATAAAGATGGACGTAGCAAAGCATGACGTCACCCATCAGTTTGCATCAGAGACAGTTTGAAGCCCAGAGTTTGATACTTACGCTCAGCGCCATGTTTTCTGTTTGTATACAAGACCTTCCAAATAGGAAGTGTGGCGTGTTGCTGTTCACGCTCTGGAAACGCATCCCACTACCTCGGACCCAAGCTAACGTTAGCTTACCGGGAACACCAAGCAGTGCTGACTTGTCGTAACATTAGCAGGTATCATTATCAAGTAACATTGAACTTACCAAAATAATGCGACAATAGTCCGACTCAGTGTGAAATGTCAATCACGGCTGTCAATCAATGCACACACAGTGGACGTCAAGGCTACTATTCATCTTTATATCTTATTAATGGAGGAATAATTTCCAAAATGACCACCAGCACACTTATTAAAGGCCTTAATTTAGAGACTGAGACCATAATGACTCATCGAAAAAAATTGAATTAATTAGTATTTCATGAGAGAAGTTGACGCTGTTTGAATGGGAGTCTATTAGACCCAGGGATTTTTTTTGGAACCAGCACTGACTTCAATTTCAAGCTGTGGTTGTTGCTGCTTGGTCAGTAATAGAAGTCATCACTGGCTGCAGCCCCTTAAAAACAGAACAACCTGACTTTGTGAAAGGAGGGGAGCTTGTGATTTCTGTGATAGAGGATCCACTGAGCTTCAGAGGATTCTTTTCTCTGTTCTGCACGAGTCAGCATTGGCCTGAATTCCAACAATATCACCCTGAAGGATGTAATACCAGCTGGTGCAGCGAGAGCTTTCCCTGTATGATATTGCACACAGAAAAGTCATCGGGGCTCAGCCCCCGACAAGCACCTGTATTTGATTTCTCATCTCGACTCGGCGGAGAGCTGTAAGCCTTGTTCTCGCTGGCACTAATCCTCGCTAGAAAACAGCTTTCAGAGGATTAGCATCAAGAGCATTAGCAGAGCCGCACTCGTCGGCGGGGGAGCCGTGCTTTTCCCTCTTCTTCTTCTTCTTCTTCTTCTCGTTTCCAGCCTCTTTCCTCTGTAACTTAACCTCACACACACGGCTCGACTTGACTCGGAAAATCTTTTGACCTTCCGGTGGCCTCCATTAAAGCTCGGCGCTCCCCATTGACATTCAGTTAAAACTCCCCTCAGGTTCTTCCCCCTTCACGCTGTGGCTGGATAACTTAGTCGTGTAATTCAACGTTATCTGGGGGAACTGGGCAACACACACACAGCCCACATGCCGAACTGGGCTTGACCTACTGCAGTAAGCTACTGTATCTTGTTGTTAAAATCCCCCCCACCCCCCCAAAAAAGCTTGGGGTAAAAGAGGTGCGAGACCCTGAGGTGTGCAGGTCGAAAAATGTAGAAAAAATAAAGCCTAATTCCTGCTGCAGGCGACGCATGGATGGATATCAGACAGAACACAGAGAGACATTCTGGCTGTGAAGAAACATGGAGAATAACAGCACTGCTTAAGGCCTCTCATAATGTAAGAAGATCTGTTTTTTTTTTAAAGCAACAATTATGTTTCTCTGAACAAAGAGAGTTTTATTCTGCATGGCGATGAGAAGGAACTGTCGGAGGCCACGACTCCTGCAGCGAACACAACCAATAACTTTTCAGAAATGGTAAATTTAACTTTCTCCTCCAATTTTTTTTTTTTCTTCTTCTTCCTCCGCCAAACCTCTGCAAATATTCCACTCTAATCATTGGCTTTGATACCATTTCTCCCCCCACAAACAGCGGGCAGTTCAGTTACGAGCACTGAGAGATAAAAAGCTGGTGCATCCGGGCAGGGATCAAAAAAAAAAAAAAAAAAAGGATGCTTATTCCCCTCAGCCTCCAAATTCCTGCTGGTTGCGACAGAGTTGTAAATACCCAAGATAAAAGACGGCTCTGCATGCTTGTACTTAACATTCCCATTAGACTACCAACAATGGCTGCCTTTGTGTTATCTCGTGTACGGATACGAATGAAAATTCCTTTGCCTCTAGTACTTTGCAAAAAACACAATTCAATCATAGAACGTTTTTGAAAACAGCAAAGAGAAGAAAATAGAAAAAGCAAGCTCAGTGATCTGACGAACAAAAGCGGGCGATGTTTTGGGAATTCTCCAAGGTGAAAGCCAAAGGAAGGATTTGGTTCAGAGGGAAGATGAATGGAAAAAGTGAAACGGACTGTCTGTTGTTGGCAAAAGCTGCATTTAAGGAGCTGCGGGAGGCCTATTAGAGAGTCAACAGTCGGATCTGAACTTTTTAATGAGCCGTTGCTGATGAATGAAAATGAAACTCTCGGTGCTGAACTGATGTGGGCGTCGACCGCGAGCGCAGCTTCAGCAGAGGAAGGAGAAAACTGCTCACTGTAGAAGGGGGACGATTGAGAATAAGTCCAACATTTTGGGAAATCTTGTCTTGTCCCCCGCAGAGTCAGTCACTAATATTTCTGTGCATCCAGAGAGGCTCTGGATGCATCTCTGTTTATCTCTGGACAACAGGATGTGTTTAGCGTAGCTTAGCACAAAGACAGGAAGTAGGGAGAAACTTGCTAGCCTAGCTTCATCAAAGCTTGAACAGTTTGGGTAAAGAAATATGTATCAAGAGCCATCAAATTCACTGTTTATAGGGTCTAAAATTAAGAGATTAAGTCAACTTTAAAATTGTTTAAATCATGTGTACACAAAATATCCAATAGTTGTTTAAAATTAGAGAAAGTTGATATGATTTGAGAGGAATTTGCATGAGTACTAATGTTAAAAATCATTGTATTTCAGTGTTATGCTCCGTCTAAGGGAGGCCGAGACACAACATGAACTCTCTCCATCTTCTCAATCAGCCACAGAGACAGATTTCTGAATTTCAAGGACTGATGTATTTAATGTTTTAAAGGAGATGAGGAGCGACGAACAGACTTCAGGATGGACAAAGGCCGACATGACGAAACAAAAACAAACAGGGAAGATGATGAACGTAACCTAACAATCACTTAACTCCCTAATTTAAATAAACAGGAGGACACAGAATAAACAGAAACATCAGAAGAAGAACAAAAGCTATCAGCGTGGCTGGCTGGGAGGAGACGGACACAAACTTAAAATCACTTTAATAGGCTCCGGGAAAGTTTTATACATTTAAAACGTTAAAAATTCACAATACAAAGAGTAAAAACTGACTTAGTTTGCAGGTCATCGGTTTGCCTCATCTGGGGGGGGCACACCCATACCTGACACTTAAAAATACTTTAATAATAATGAACTAAAGATAAAGTATAAAGATGTCTGATCAGTAAAGAACATGGGCAGTAGTACGACAGGGTGCAGGATGTTGTTGTTTTGTTGCTTGATATTACTTTTAACGTCAAAGAGGATGTGTGTTCAGGCTGCAGAAATCTTCATGTTGTGCTCAACTGTGACATTTAAGTAATTGCATTTTCCTTCTTTAATTCTCTCTCCTTCGTTCTCTCTTCTAAATAAGTTCCGGGAGGTTTTCTGTGTCCAACCTGTCTGATGTTGGCTATTTGGTGATTTCAGCAATTAACCAAGTGAGTATTATTACTGATAGATATGAAAGCTTGAAAAATTAAGACCCGAGTTGTAATCCACTGGCATTAATCATGGTTATTATATTAGTATTATTCCCTGCTGTTCTTCAGGCTGCTGTGCGTTGGCTCCTGTGTTGATGTCACAGCCGGTCTGCCTGTACGGTTGCCAATCCTAAATTTAAGCTTCTTGTAGTGTGCGCGAGTGTCAGTTAAACCCCTCAGACTGTAAAATGAAAATGTAATGGACCAACCTCACACACACACACACTCACTCACGGTGTAACTTGCTCCACACTGAAGTGTAAGAATGTTGAATGAATCTCTCTCCTGCCCTTATTTTGCATACTGACACTAACAGGTCTGCAGCGTCTCGGCGCCGCAGGGGAGCCGCTCACCACTCCACCACTCCACCACTCCGCTCTCTGTCTGTCTCTGTCTCGGATGGGAAAAGTGACAGAGAAAGCGGATCTCCGAGGGCGACGAGACAAAAGTGAGAATGTCAGAGAAAATTCAGAGAATGGCTCAGGAATACCGGGTCTTGTAAAACAAATCACAAAAAATAGGATGTCAGACTTTTTTTTCGGTGACTACTGAAGCGCTGAGGATGGAAGTCGTGTGTTTTCCCCTTTCCATCCCCGACACCTCCTTTTCTTTCCTGCCTTCCCTCTGCTGTTACTTCTCTATCTCCTTCCTTAAGTCATCCTTTACTTCCTCACCTCTTCCTCCCCTTTCCTGCCTTCTTTGTGTTTTTCTTTGTTATTATACCACAACCTTCTCTTCACTATCCCCCCTCTGTCTCTTCCTTTTGCTACCTCTTTTTCTTGATCCTTTCCTTTTCATCCCGACCTCTCCAGTTTCCTCCCTGCTTCCTGTTCTCCTTCCCTCCTCCTTTTCTTTCCATCCCAACTTCTCTCCTTTCCTTCCCTGGCTCCTCACTTCTTCCTCCTTTTTATTGGTCCTTTCCTTCCTGCTGCCACTTTTGACTACATCCTTCTTTCTTTTCCGGCTTCCACATTTCTTTTTTTACCAACTTCTCCTTTACTTCACCGGCTCCTTTCCTCCTTCTCTCCCTCCTACTTCCTAATTTCCTTCACCCTTTCCTTTCCTACCTCCATCTTATCTTTCACTCCTGCCTCATTTCACTGGTTCTTCACCTCCTTCTCCCTCAATCTTTGATTCTCTTCCCTTTTCTTACTCCTTTGTTCCCTTTTTCTTCCCCACTGCCATGTTTCCTTCACTCCCTCCTCTTCCTTTCTTATTCCCTACCTTCTCTTCTACTTCTCAGCTCCTTCCCTACGTTCACCTTTCTTTTGCTAAAGCTGTCTTTCCTTTTTTATCTCCTACCTTGCTTCCTTACCTTGTTCAGATCCTCCGTTTCTTCACTGCCACCTCCTTTCCTTTTCTACAATTTTACCTCATTTCCTTCATCCTTGCCTCCTCTAACTTCTTATTTTCTTCCCTGGCTCGTCACTCCCTTCTCTCACTCCATCTTAAGTTCTCTATCCCTACATCCTTCCTTATTTCCTTTGTCCCTACAGCCACCATTCCTTCTCTGCCTTCCCTCCCTCCTTTCTATCCTTGGTCCTTTCCCACTTGCTTTCCTATGTCTTCTCCTTTTCTTTTCTACTTTCCTGACTCACCTTTTCCTTCCCAACTTCGCTGTTTCTTCATTAATTGCTCCTTTCCTTCATCCTATCATTTCCGGCCTCCTCTTTTTTTCTTTTCCTTCATTTCCTCCTCCTTTCCCTCCCTACCTCTTTTCCTACAATCACCCTCCTTTCATGAATACCTCCTTTCCTTCTTTATCTTCCTCTTTCCTTGCCTAACTCCTCGAACTTCTGTCCAATCGTCTCCTTGGTCTTTTTTCCTTACTTTTCTCAATTCCTCCTACTTACTTCCTGGCAGCGATAACAGGTATCGAGATGGGAAAGGAAACCGGTGGGAGGACGGACAAAAAAAGGGGAACCCCTCCCCGTTTTTTCTCCCCCACAGCAGCAGCAGCAGCAGCAGCGCTGAGGTCGGGGATCCCGGAGAGCTCGTCCGGCCTCGGTGCCAGTCGGTCGGTCGTAGAGGCAGAAGGGACACCCTGGTTTTCCAAAGGCACCGAGCTGTTCGCCGTCCCCTCTCAGCGGGGACCCTGCGGAGGTCACCGCGGGTGACGAGCGAAGGGCCTGAAAAATGGGCTCCGGTGTAGGAAGTGGGGGATAAACACACAAACACACACACACACACACACACACACACCAGGATATGAAATATTATCAGTTCTGTTGATTGAGCTTATTTGGGTCTCCTCGTATTTCTACAACATCAGCTGTTCCTGTTCGGAGGGGGATTTGATGACGAGTAATAAACTGCACCTGCTAAATAAAGTTCCACCCCCCCCCCCCCGCCCTAATGGCAAGACAGTACATCATACCCTGCTTACCTCAAGGCTTTATGAACTGGACAGCTTTGCTAATTTAGCATACTTTTAAAGGCTGTGAGCTCATTTCGGAGGGCAGCGTTCGTCTCTGACGTCCGGTCGACCTCGATGATCTGATTCACCGCCTCCTCGTCTTCTTCTTCTTCTTCTTCTTCTTCTTCTCTGCTGTCAGCCGCAGCGCACACCCCCGGTTTACAGGATATTTAATACCTGACAAGCACCATTAACCACTTTTTTAATGAACAGTGTGTCATTAACTCACACACTGTCAGAGTGCTAATTGGAACTTAAAATGAAAGAACGCGTCATATAATAAGTTGACACCGGTTATTAACTCCCAGTAATAATAACAAAGCTCTGAGATATGTCTGGTTGTAAATAAATTGAGGGAAAAAAGACAGTTTGCACAGCAGAGTGCACATAATATCTGCACATAATGAGCAACAGGGATTAAAGTCACAGTCAAATGGAAAACGGCGTTTTGGCTATTCTCCATGTAATAACATATATCTGTTTCAATTTTATTTTTTATTTGACTTTTATTTGAAGAGGAATGCACAATTGTGGCGTTTTTGTTCTAATGATGGCGACAGAAGGAAAGGTCAGGAGGTCAGCTGAAACCAGCAGCCCTCCTGATAGAACGAGGACGCCGTTAACAGACATTAAGGCGCACCTCTCAGCCAATCAGAGTGAAGTATTGTCTGACGCCGTGGAACAATCGGACCTAGTTGGAGCGATGCAGAGCTCCACCGACGCGGAAAAGGGGCAAAGTTTCCTGATTAGTCCTTTTAATCTGGTGTAAGCACAATGTAAACTTGCTGATGGTGACCTCAACAACAGCAGTGCTTCTGCTTGTAATGCATTTTTGCTCTGATATGGTCCCAGCGGAGGGGAGGGGGGTGAAGGGGGGGGAGAGATGACACACCACATGTGGACAAACCAACATAAAGGGCGATTCTGCCGCTCTCAGCTCCCCGCTGACCTGCAGACCTTGATCAACGCTCGGGGGCCGATTCATAACAACACGCAGGCAGCTCATTACGTGAGGGATACAGCTGATGACAACAAACAAGCAAATCAGCAGCAGAGGTCAACAGGAAGTTCCCAGCTTCACCCGGTGACTGAGGTCAAAGGTCAGGATATCAGAACAGAGAAATACTTTCACCTTTTTTTTCTTTGTTTTCTGCTTCTAGACGCGCTGAGCTTTGTTTTTTTTAATGTCAGTTCATGTCAGATTTCTGCTTCCGTAGTCTCAATATATAACCAACGATCTCTATGGTTACAGACTCCAGCAGATACAGTCTGTGGGGTAAAAAAAAACACAAATGAAAGCTGATTTGATGCAATTATCCAATTAAACTGCTGCTCTCTTCTGTACCGGCAGAAACTCCTCATATTTAGATTTTGGATGACAAAGTTTAGATGAGTGGAAAAACTGAAACCCCAAAATATATATAAACAGTATTTTAATAATTTCTTTTTATATAAACATAGACTTATTATGGCGAAATTAAAAACATGCATTTCTATCTTTAGGACAACACAGAGAGGGGACAAGAAGAAATCGGGATAAAAGAAGGAAGGGGAAGATGTGAGTGTTGCCGTGTTTAAGCTATCAGAGAAACAGCTTTTGTGGCGCCTGTTCAATCATTTCAAAGTTCCACAAATCTTAACTTTTGGCAGCTTTTAAAGCACAGCCGATGACTGAAGGCTTCTGCTTGTGCTGTGATTAAAGATGATGGAAAAGTGTGTTTTTCTGAATGTGTATGTGAAGACAAATCATCATCATCATATTCAGACCTGAATAAAAAAAAACATATCAGCCTTCAGATTCAGTGACCAGGTTTGTTCACATCTTAATACTGTTTGTAGGTTTTTTGAGGTCATCAGTAGAGATCTTGATAGATTATAAAACTTGTAAATAGCTAGAAATGAATGATGCCCTCATTACATGCTTTAAGATGTAAAAATACTCTACTTTGCCAAATAATATGTGTCTGATACTGTATAACTATAAAGAAGAGTCTTGAAATGACAAATTTCTCCTCCCAGAAATATGCAAATATTTGTTGGATGTCTCCTACTTTATTGAAAAGTCCATTTTCAGTCTGTGTGTGTAAGTTTCTGAGTTGCGTACCGGACCACGACTGGCTCCAAACTAGTCGTGATGTCACAAATCCTGCTCGTCGTACACGTCTTAAACTCACATTTAAAAAGGTGAGCACAGAGAAACTTTCCTCCTTCAGCAGATGATTGTGAAAAACATCATTCTGCACAGAGAAGAAGAACAAACATCCAACTGAAGAAACAAGAAGCAGTTTTAAGTGGAGGAGGACTTAAAACACACATTAACTGATTTTTTGTCCACTTTTAAGTTGATATGTTGAACTTATTAGCAAACAGTTGCTTATTTCCACATCCAGCAGTTACGGAGCAACATTATCATTCATGTGGAGTCGTGTTTCTGTCCACCTGGTGAATGTAAGTCCAATATTCTCTCTCTCTTAACTCTGTTTTTACTCCAACTCCTGAGCAAGAGTTATACGGATGCCATTTAAAGTTTTAATGGCAGGATAGTCAGAGTCACTGCTGGAGATGGAGAACATCACGTACCTGGTCTTTTTCTGTCGAGTCAGGGCCTGGACTGGTGCAGAGCCTGCGGCATATAAGATTGTATGACCGCGGCAAAAACCAGACTGTTGTGGCTGTAGTAAGTTTAGTGAATCAATAAAGGTGTGTAGTTTGTAAATTGACCAATGATTCTAGGAAAAGTTTCTTATTTCCACATCCAGCAGTTACGGAGCAACATTATCATTCATTTAGAGTCGTGTTTCTGTCCACCTGGTGAATGTAAGTCCAATATTCACTCTCTTTTAACTCTGTTTTTACTCTCTACCAGCTCCTGAGGGAAATATCTGGCTCTTTAGCTGCTAAATGCTCCACTATGTTCACCAGCTAGTCTACAGCTAACTGAGCAGGTAGTGTACAGTTGGATTTTTAGAGCTTTTTGTCTGAAAACGTCGCTATGAGAGACGCTGAGAGTGAACCAAAACAGTAAAGTTGCAGCCAGACAGATAAACAATGAGCTGAAACTCGTCATAAAGCTCCATAAAGCCGAGAGTACGAGCCACAACACATTACACACTGACTTAGATATATTTTTAATGTGAAAAATATCGATTGTAGCTACTTTAAGTATTTGTATTTGCAATGTGGTGGCTGCCCTCCTCTTTTTAAAACGTATCATTATTTGTGCCAGTTTAAGCATTAATATATATTCATAGGCTAGGAAACAGGAAGTGTTAATAATTGAAATATCTCTATATGAGTGAGCTCTTCTATCTACAGAGACCACTGTGTGTTTTCTGTGGAATATCAATAAGAGATATTCTGATTAAAGTAGTTCATCCACCAGGATATAATCAAAGACCGGAGTCATCTGGAGTTCATAGGAAAATTACAATTTACTGCGACATTAAAGTAATTATTTACATAACCAAGTAAGAGGTATATGACAGGTTTAAAACTATATTACCAGCCAACACATATGTGAAGATTAGTATTGCTATGGCAACAGCGGGAACATGGACAGCTGCAGCATTAAGCTACTGTGGTGAAGTGATTAGATTATAGACAAGATTATTGATTATTGAAACTGTTTTAGTCACTTGACTTTGTTTTAAAAGAATCTTTTTTTTTTTGGTCTGTCAGCATGTTATCTTGTTCCCTACACGCCATAATGAACACCCCAGAGAAACACACACACACACACACACACACACACACACACACACACACAGACAGACGTAGCTGCTGTAATAAAGTGAGCCTCTTGCCCTTTAGGAGCTGCCACAACGATCACAAACTGAACCTTTGGTGGAACGAGGCCGCGTCTCTTCCTGCTGTCTGATGAGTCTCATTTACCTTCACTGACTGAGGCTTTGCTACTCAGCCGCTGTTCACTTCAGGCCGAGTTCATCTAACACCGTGTATATATACCAGCCGCCTGTCAGAGGAAGGCCCTGGACTTACACAACTCCCTCTGCCTCTCATCCTTTCAGTCGCTTCCTCCTCCTCCTCCTCAGCCCGGTATCATACCAGAGCTCGAGGATAATGTGTCAGTGTCTCGTTTTGCCTCACCTAGGTGTGAGAGGTACATGCGTGTATGACTTTCAGAGAGCCCGTCAAGTGTCGCAGAGTTCAGATGACATCTATACAGGGTGACGAATTTCCATTTTCAGAGGTGGCGGGTTGGTTGGATAGATCCGGACTTGCAAAAAGTGGAATTAGTGGACTTTGCTGCAGGTGACGGCTGTTCGCTTCCTGCTTCCAACCAGACCTTAACCACAGCATTGTCACACCATAAAACATCATTCTTTACCAGTAAGCACAGACCAATTATGTTGTCCTGCCAATCACTGCCGAAGAGGCGCCATATTGGAAAAACTGTGTCCAAGCACATAAATCTAAAGATTAAATTTTGTGACTATGTCATGAGCTGCCATCGCCCCCTGCTGGTGCTACACCTTCATACATGCATGTACTTCTCATGCCTAGACGAGGCAAAACGTGACACTGAGACGGCGTCCATGTGGATCAGCAGGTGTATTACTGGGTTTTCCTCCTGTTGGGAAATCGTCAGCTGGTGGGAAACAAACCTGATTACACAGGTGGGATTAATGTGCTCAAACACACTGAGGCATCCGCAAACAGAACATTCTCAAGTTTGAGCATTTCAAATAATCTAAAGTCACTCCTCTAAAAGATGATTTTAAGTGTTTTTAAGCAGAAAAAGTGTTTCAAATGTACCTATATGCTTGAAACACACATCTGACACCATCGTGCCGAGGTGTGTTTTAGCCATATGTGTCTATTTATAATCAGAATCAATCCTTTTAAGAGCTGCAGGAAACATCTACGGTTGTTTTACAGTTAGAATGCTATCAGATCACTTTTCTGTAATCTCGGTGGGCACAACAACAGCATGTCGAGTCATTTTAAGACACTGGAAGGTATCAGACATTCCGGGTCTGTGCAATGACTGAAAGTGCATCATATGAATGTATGCTTAGCAGATTTGAGTGATGACAGGAGGGAGGGGGCGACCCCCCGTGGAACAGGTTTTGGGACTATATAAAGATAAATAACGACCTCCACTAGGATTCTGTTTTTTGTTGTTGTTGTTGTTGTGGTGCCTCCCCCAAGTGGGATCTTGTGATGTATACCACAGCGATATACCTATATATGAGATACATGGAAGCATGTTGGGTATGTAATGTAATATATGTGCGTACAGGTGTGAGAGTTCTTTCTTTCATGTCAGCTACCTATCTTCATTTCTTACGTTTTCTTTTTGTTTGTTTATTTATTTATTTACTTGTATGGAGAAAAATGTTGGGTTTGCCATGTACCGAGCCTTTGAAAAGTTCAATAAAGACTTGAATTCAAAAAATGAATGCTATCAAATCGTCCATCACTTCATCTAGAGGCGGTCTCGTTAGTGCTGCTTGCAAATCTCAGCCAGGTGTAAATGACATCTGTACAGTTTGATGTACAAATTACATCCACCCAAGAACATCATCTAAGTCGCCCATCAAAAAGCTACAGACTGCTTTGACTCACAAGACCAGGATCACATGACCGACGGAGGAAGTTGAGCTAGCCCTCGTACCCTCGCCTCGTACGTCATAGCGATCCCTCCAGAGCGTCCTGCGTTTCTTCTCTGGACTTTAGATGTTTGTGGGCGAGTCTGCCAGCTCCACCGCCTAATTTGCATATGCAGATCCAATCACGGATGTAGGCAGAACTGAGATGTTTATTAATTAGTGCTGTCAAAATTAACGTGTGAATTTTTGAATTAATTTGAATTATTTAACACGTTAATAATTAACACGATTAATGCATCGATGTCTACCAGAAGCTGCAGCGGGCCAAGTTTTAAGACTAGAGTGAAGATACTGGTATCATATGAGAGACGATGACTGCAGGCATCCATCGGTATCAACATGTTATGCTAGCTTGTCGGGAAGGAGGCTAAATTTTGACACGGGAAAAGGGATCCCTCTGTCTTCCATGTGTGAATCACAATCTTTTTTCATATCTGCAGGACTATTTATGGACCTTGTTGAAATGCATCTGGAACACATTTATTGATGTTAATTATCTTTTATATCTGTGCAGATTGCCTTCGAAGCTGATATCTAACTTAAATGTCCTTGGTGATGGTTTTGAAATTCAGCTGGTACTTTAACATAAAGGCCTGGGTTTTGTTATTTATTTCTGTTAGTGCATATAAGAAATATGTCTTTCCAGCTGACAGTCAGTGGCCTTGATGGTTTTATTGGAAATCTGTAAGAGAGGATATGTGTTAAAAGTTAAAAAGATGCTGTTAAAGAATAATATTTGAATTTAAGTATACTTCCCAAGTGTTGATTCTACATTAATTCGGTGATTTTACTTTTTAATATCATTATTACAAGCTTCAATATTAAGAAAAATTGTGTGATTAGTTAATATTTTAATTGATTGACAACTCTGTTATTAATACCAGGTGTAAATGCCGATGATCAGGTGTCTTTATTAAGATAATGTACACAGATCATATGTTAATACCAAGTGGAGATGGGGCCTTTCAGCTTTACTAGAAGCTGAAAATGTGAAGGTTTCCTGAGAGCGGCGCTAAAAGACACCTTGTTGCGGTTTTGTCCAGCATGTCTTGGCTGGGAGTCGTAGGAGGTTTCTCTCAGTGACAACAGGACTGCATGAAGTAATTGCATAATCGCATAAGCACAACATGTCATGTTGTTTATTGTACAGATTAAACAAACAGGATGTAATGTCTTAATCTATGAGTTTGAGGTGTTGGTTACTTTTGAACTGAGCTGTTTCCCTCAGCTTCCAGTCTGTATGCTAAGATAAGCTAAGCTAAGCTAAGCTAAGCTAAGCTAAGCTCCTGCTGGATCAAACTTCTACCAAGGTTGGATTTACACATATGAGAGAAGAATTGAGGAAAGTGAATACAGTATTTCACAAAATGTCAAACTATTATTTTAGCTTTGTTTGCTCTGCACAGTGACAAGAACTGAACAACATCTTGGACTCAAAATGCAGACTAACACAGTATGTAAGTTCAAAAAACAGTCCTTTAATTGCAGCAGGGTCGGTACACAGGTGATCAGTCAGTGCAACAAGATAATCCAAATCCGTAGGCAAAAGGTGAGGTCAAAGACAAAACAGGTCAGGAACTGTAAGGCTTACTAGGGGAAAAAGGCTGGAACATTGACACCAGAGAACAAGACGAACGGGCACAGAAGTAAGGGAACACTGAGACTATATACACCGGGGGAGGGAAGACAACGAGACACAGGTGCAACACAATAGTGCAGGTAATCACACGGTAGGGAGACACATGAGGGCAGGAAGTGAAGGACCTGGAACGAGACAAGAGGTGAGTATCAAAATAAAACAGGATGTACAAGACAAGGAACACTGGGAGAAACAAAAAGATAACTCAGCTTTCCAGCCGGGGCATGACACACAGTATTTCATAATGGTTACTTACTAAATACAAACAAATACAAAAAGATTTCTGAACAACACTTGAGTTAAAGGGTATTACCGCAAAATATGCATGTGATATAAAGTATATAAAAGTTCTACAATTATTCCCTTTTTTTGCTGAATCACATTGTTTGAGGTCACTAAAATCATTAATTTGGCTTTGCTATGCTGAAAGTTTAATTTCACAAATATAATAATAATAATAAATTATCTGAAAACATGAATGTGGACAGAATCCCATTTAAAATGTTTTAAGATTTATCAACGCTGACATGGACACGGCCTCAGATTCATCTCCGTGTTCGGGGAGGAAATCGACCTGTGAACAAACGTGTGACTCGTCACCTGGTCCAGGTCAAACTAACGCAGATGTTCTGGATATTTAATATGTAACAGTCTGTATTTACTGTGGTAGAGCTTGAACGGAGGCCCTGCAGGGGAAAAGTGAAAATTGCTTCAGCTGCAGATGTGATCCACTGATCAATAAGTGGATCTAGCAAATGTCAATATGCTTGTGTTTTTCTCCAGTAATTTCAGTAAAAAATTCAGCGAGTGGAATGGTTTCACTCGGCCCCTCAGGCTGCTTTTTCGTAACACCTGCCGCATCTGCCTTTTTATAGATCTGATAGATTATTAAAACCATCATTGCCTGACCTCCCTGAAACACTCGCTGCTTCTGCAGCTGTGCAATGCAAAGCGCTTTTTGCCTCTGGATGTTTAAGTCCATAAAAACATCCCCCATCGCAAACAATGTCCACCTCCAGCAAAGACCTAACTTCCATTTCGACTGTGCAGGAGACATCTACTGGGAACTGCTGACGGACAAATATAATCCTCATGTGTTCTTAATGGGATACTGGTCATGCATGTAACACATGCAGATACTACATGTAACCATTTCACACTTTATATGACATCCTGACCTGGACAGCATGTTAAAAGGGACGTCAGCTGTAATCCTGATGCACAAGCATGAAACATCAGAGAACATTTACTGATTGATTAAACTGATTTAAATATAGTCTATTATAAATAATTGCATGTGATATGGAATTTGTAATTGTTTCTTGATTAAACTGTAATGCAGAAAATACAACAAATACTTCAAAACATGCACAAGAAGCCTCTTAAATTATTGTACTATTGATGGTTAATTTAAGTGGTGTAAGCAGACTAAACACCAATCAGATAAAATGCCTATGCTGCCATTAAGATGACTCATACTTAAGATTATTAAGCACTTAAGGCCTAATATTTGTTAGTTGAGAAACTGATGACATTAACATATGCAGCTGTTCATTACTATGGCTCAATAGCAGTACTGCAGATAAGATGGTAACGCTTTATGGTAAAGGTGCATGAATTATCAAGACTACATGCAATAAAAAGCATAAATTCATTCATGTAAAATCTCATCAACTATCAGGAATGTACAAGAATAAACAGTATGTCACTCATGCCGTGATGCAAGAACAACACGTCTATTAATGCACCAACTAAGTTATTTCAGTCATCATGATTTTCTTCGAGTTTCCGAGCTGCAGCCCTGACTGCAGCGGCAACAACAGTGGATGGAAATGTGTAAAATTCTGTTAAAATTTGCGGTAAATATGGATGGGAAGATACAGTCAGGTGCAAGGCAGTAAAAAGAATAAAACTGCATTGAGGAAAGTGTAGCACGCACGACGTGATTCAGCCAAGTAGGACGTGTCATCAACCAATCACAGCCCTCTGACATCATCAATGTGCTGCTTCTGTGCTTCTCTCAAAATTTCTTTGTGGCCCCAGAGACAGTTAGTTGTGCTTCTTTTCTTCAGAGGTAAGCTATAGTTTCCCTAATTTATCAATTTATTAATAGTAAGAAAACTGAACAAAATCCTTAACTGCATGTCTTTAATATTTAATATTTATCTTTACAGTCTAGTAGCTACTTAGAGCTGTAGCTGTGTGAGCTACTACAGGGTTTGCTAGAATATTGTTCACTAACAATAAAGGGTAAAGATAATAAAAGAGCCTTAATTTTGCTGTGATCAGAATAATTCATCAATAAAATGAACAGGAACATTGTAGTTTTGTGAACTACCCCTGTTGATGGCTAGTTAAACTGATCTTTGTGTGACTCACAATGGTAAACAAGTCAGTATTAAAGGATAAGTCTGATGTGTTTTTTATTGTTTATTTTTTTTTGTTATTGTCAGCATGGCCTCTATGAAAAGAGCAAAAATTAGTTTCTCTTATGAATAAATACAATATGTAATTTCAGCCGCTGGGGGTCTCAATCAAAACAATAACAAAAGATGGAGTGTGATGACGGTGTGAAGTAGCAAGGGATCATGGGAGTTGTTGTCTTCGTTCAGCTTCACCAGGATAGGATTACTCCAGTGTTCATCGTTCAGGATGTTTTTACCCGCAGAGGTCTCTTCCTCTCCAAAATCAAACGTACACGCAGATTAAAATAGTTAAAAATACTAATTAAATCTGTTTCACCTAAAAAAAAATCAATATTTCTCCGACGATGTTCGGCGACGTTAGCCGAGCTGCTGCTAACGTTTGCGCAGTTTATTTCTCTGATAACTTAAGATCCAGACGTCCAATGACTAAAATCCTTCTTCCGGCTAAAAGATATAGTTAAAAACCACCTAAATTTATCATAAAAATGTGGCTTAAAACTGAATAAAAGTCAATTTATAACAGTTTGTGTGGAACAACCACAACGCCGATGTATTATCTTGTATGTGTGTAAGTTACTCTTTGGTAGACGCCATTGTAGCGGACAAACACAGCGCCGCCATATGCATCTTGTGCGTGTTTACTCTTTGGTAGAGGAGGTATGACGCCATCGACATGCAACCAAATGAAACGGTCCGTTACTTTGATTAAATGACAGATTTCTCTGGGTTTGAACATTGTTGGAAACATTTGGGATAATGTAAGTACACAACTCAACAACATATATAAGATAGGTCTAGTTGTTTTTAGACATTTTAATGTGGAATAATTACATATTATACCTTTAACTAGCAAAGGTTAGAAGGCTATATTAAAGGTTCAAATACTTTTTTAACTATGCTGTATTGTCTCTGTAACAAAGTGTTGGACTGAGAGACATCTGTTACACCAGCTAGTAAAGGGAGTTACCATGAATTCTCAAACCAATATTCAAATAACGGCTAAGTGGCGGAGACGTTCACAGACAAATCCAGACTGGCTGCTAATAAAGGCAGAGTAAAAAAACAAAAAAAACTAAAGGAGGGTGGATTTACCTGTCACCTCCTACAACAGCTCACATGGGAAATTTGGTGTAATTTACACATCACTAATCCCATTTGCACAACAAGAGTCATGTGACATGTAATGAAAATGCAACATATCCTCCAGAAGTTTCACACTGCAGGTCTTGCAACCTTCTCTATATAATAATGTTTTTAATGTGAGTTTTATTGATGACAGCAGAAAATGATTTAGAGTATGAAAACATTATTCCTGAGAGCAGCAGAGTGGTGAGTAAAGTACGACTCTGTTGTTGTACTGATGGAATTAGTGCTGTGTAAATTATAGCAAATTTCCCATGTGAGCTGTTGTAGTAGGTGACAAGTTAATCCACCCCCCTTTAGTTTTTTTTTTTTTTTACTCTGCCTTTATTAGCAGCCAGTCTGGATTTGTCTGTGCAGGTCTCCGCCAATTGGCCATTATTTGAATATTGGTTTGAGAGTTCAGAGTAACTCCCTTTATTAGCTGGTGTAACAGATGTCTGTCAGACCAACACTTTGTTCCAGAGATAATATGACATGTATTACACTTTCCTCAATGCAATATTACTCCTTTTACTCCCTTGCACCAGACTGTATCTTCCCATCCAAATTTACTGCAAATTTTAACCGAATTTCCAGAATATTGGCAAGTAAGTAAGTAAACTCTAATGAGTACACATTAGGGGATTATACTGATTATACTTTATCAAGTCAACAGGTCAACATGGAGAAAGTTAATAGCTACTACCTCACGAGTAAACGGGGGGCATTTGACATAAATAAATAATTAAATAAAGAATAAAAAAAACAATAAATGTTCCAAATAAAGGCCTGGTTCCTTCTGTCACTGAGGTAAATAAATAATTAGGGACCGAGCCCAAAAGGCTTAAGGGTGAGGTATTCGTCTCAAGACCTACAAATCGTATGCCGACACCCCTGACCTAAATCCAACAGGAAGTCCGCAATCTCAATTTCAAAATAAGACTTTGACCCAATTTTGGACCCCGAACAAACGCTATCTCCTCCGAGGGCGTTGTTAAAAACTTTGTAATAACTTGAACGGTTTGGATTTTATAAGCCCTGAAAGTTGCAGTGCCACATCACACCTTACAATGTGAAACAATGGGGAGGCATGAACTTTGTGTCAAACAGAGGCTTCTGACGTCTAAACTATAAGTCTGACCACTTTCAAACCTGTATCAATGGATTTGCAACAAAATTTCCTACTAAAATATGATTTTTAATGTAAGATTTGGCCAAAGTCATGGGATTTATGAGGATATTTCACAAGAAGCGTACTCTAAAATCCTCCTCTCCAACTGCTCCTGGTGATGTCACTCCCTCAGTGCTGTGAAACATTCCGCAATACACACTCATTATAAAATCACAGGAGGAGCAAGAAAAGTCTTTAAAACTCACACTCTAATATCTCAAAAACAATAAAAGATAGAAAAAACATGTAAATTCAAGATTTGTAGGTCAAAGTCTTGTGACTCATTTAAAGTTCAAATGAAGTTTGTATCTAAAACTATGTGGAAGCAGTAAATGTTCAAAAAGGTGTGGGTTCGTTCACACTCTCCATTCAAATATATGAGTATTTTTCTGTGTCCAGCTGCAGTTACTTATTGTCTCTACACACCTGACTGTACACATGTCAATCAAACTTTCAAAATAAAAGCACACCACACTTGTAAGAAATATCTCTCATTTTTAATGATCATCCCCTAATCTTAACCCTGTGGTTATTATTGTTGCCATGGCGACAAAGGTGGCCTAACTTTAAGGAAGTAGTAACTGTAACCCAAACCACATGTTTCTCTAATCTTAACAGTGATCATTTTAACTCAAACTATGATCTTTCCCTGAACCTGACCAGACCTGAACCACAGCGTCGTCACGCAACCCAGTCACCAGAAAGAAAACGTTGGCATTGAACATTTCTGCAAACCACAGAAACGTTGAATATATCTACGTTTCAACACGTGAAATACGTATCATATCAACATATCTACAAACGTAGCATATTAACATTTCTACCCGTTGAATAATGATTTATGGTGTAACCACAAAGACCACTTGGTTAGGGAAAGAAAAGGTTTGGGTCAAAATAAAAAAATATAAAATAAAAACGGCCGATGTCTCACTAAAAACACCCGGTTTTGTCGGTTGAAACAGGAAGCAGACATTGGTTTCAGTTTCAAGGTGGTCTCGAGTCAGGTTCTCTGCTGATTTCCAACTTGCTGCCAAGAAACTTACTAGCCCTCCTCCTCCTCCTCCTCCTCCTCCTCCTACATAGGAAAGATCAACTCATATAGATCACATGTGAACTACGTCACTTTAGAAATGTTGATACATGTTTTGGAAATGTTGACATAATACGTATTGTTGAAATGTTAATATGCTACATATTTCACGTGTTGAAACGTAGATATTCAACGTTTCTGTGGTTTGCAGAAACGTACGATGCCAACGTTTTATTGTGGCGACCAGGCTGTGTTGCAACATAAAACATCATTATTTTTTTGAACATTAGATTGGCAATAATTTTGAAAAGCGCTGACAAATGATGTCGTCCTGCCGATTACTGCCTATGTGTTGTTTGGTTGTTCCATTTGGATGACGTGTTGAGTCATATATGCGTGTAACATTATTATGTTTGAGACCGGAGCGTGTCAACTTTCCAACAGAAATCAACATGATAAAACATGATGTGTAATATGCATACTACTAAAGCATTATTCTTTGTTTCAATATACCAACACTTAAAGACAAACACTTCTAGACTCTATAAATTCCTTTTTGAAAAGGTCACTGTATAGTCAAAACTAATAGTGACTTTCATTTCATTCAGTCTTCTGCTTGTTTGTGATTAAGAGTTAAATGAAGATGTAAACATGTTTCTGCAGTGCATCAGTCTAGCAGTGAAAATACCTCATCAGTTGATATTTTCCTGCTATTAAAATACGCTGAAGGTTTTTTCCGACCTTTTTGATACGTGCAGTTATTACTCATTAGAGTGAAATGTTTTCTGATTTACAAACAGCAGCTGCCTCCCTTCATTCTGATCAATTTGCTGGTAAGAACCTTTTTCATATCCCTGTAGTGTTATTAATATTTCTGTGGATACAAATGAAACGGGTCAGAGCACCAAAAGAAAACACTGAGATATTTCCCTTTCATCCGCCTCCTCCGTATACACACAGAATGTGGATTAAATAAGCAATATTGAATGCGGTTCGGGCCGTTTAATCCTCGGAGTGACGACTGTAGTTTGTTTCCTGGTGACAGTCGGTCTGAGGACGCAGGTCTGACGCCCTCCGGGGAAATTACAGCCACTCTGTATTCATGCTGTCGAGGCCTGCCGGGCCACCTTACCACCAAATCCAGTTCACATCACGATCCAGCGAACACCATGAAAGTCCAGGTGTGGTAAACATTTCAGATAAAAGATGACGATGTTCCTCTCATGTTAAGCACATACCTCCTCAATGATAAACCAGCATTTTGTAATTCATTTCAAAGCTTTTAATTAATGAATTAATTGAAATACAATCACCGCAATCAGTGGATCCGCTGGCAGAGGTCCTCAAAGGAAATCCACAACTACTTCAACTTGGAACATTGCTTTCATATTAGCTGTGTTGCATCATTCAATTTTACATATCTTGCTCTGCTGGAGAATAAACTTCTCCACAGAAGAGATGAAGAATGGTCTGCTGTCACCAGACATGAGTTGATGGCACAAATACGTCTCTATTCTGTGATTTTTGTTGTTTTTGTGCACTATAACCTGCATATTACATTGATTTTGCACATACATTGTACTATATGCTTATATATAGCTGTATATTCCTTTTTAAACATAACAGTTTTTCCTTTTTCTCTCTCTTAGTGCTACTTTCATCCTACTTTGTTCTGTTTTTATTTCTAATTTATTATTCTATTTCTAATCAACCATATTTTAATATTTCTTAACATATTGTCTGTGTGTGTGCAGCATGGATGTGGCTCCAGCTGCATGGCGTTGTGCAATCCTGTTTTTGTATGATGATGATAATAAAACTGAACCTTGAACCTTGAATGAACTGTCGCTTTGCCAACAAGCCTCACAAGTTGTCACTACCCGCCACCCGCCTCCCAGCAGCAAAGACAGGCAAATTAATTGCACTTTGTTCTTGTGGTCCGACAACGAACGCTCTTTTTTTTTTTTTTTTTCTGGCTTATGAAACTCTTTCAGAATCCACAGAACAAAAGAGACTTTTTATTTTTTAAGCTTGATAACAGTGGTTTTGTTTTGTAGTTTTTCTGTTTTTAGCCTCACTAGCATCATCTGGCTTCACTCCTCTATGGTGATAAGATTATGTTAGTCGTGTTTTCAGCACTTTGAACTATTGGATGGATGAAATTTGCAACTTTTAACCCTTAGGAGTCTTGGGCTATTTTGGCTGTTTTTTGCATACTTTTGAACATGCCGATGTTTGGTATCATTTTTTTTTTTTTTTTTTTTTTTTTTTTTTTTCAGCACATCATATGACCAGACCAATTTTTTTTTTTTTCACTTTGACATACTATATCATCATATTGGACCCCAAAAAACACAAACAGTATCTGACACTGACCCAAAAAACGACTCTTAAGAGTTAAGGGAACAAAATTAGCAAGTTTTTATTGTGTCACATATTTGTAGCAGTTTATGATCAAGGGATACAAATGTTTATGTAATAGTGTCACTCCTCCCTCCAAGTCATTTATGACATCCAATCATTATCACAGTCGCATGCTAAAATCAACGTCCACATTTTCTTATTGCTAAGTTTTTACAAACCGTCCCTACGACGGTATGATGATGAATTAACTAAGGTGAACTAAGCCAATGAATGCCACAAATCAATCTTCAAAATTGACGCTCTGTAGTAGTTTCCGATGACTTCATTAACATATTTCAGCACTGCTTCCCTCCAGATTTCAGTCACGGAGTTAAAATTCTTCCCCCTTGTCAATGTCAGTATTGTGATTATATTTCCAAAGAGCGTCTAAACAGAATATAGTACAAATGTTGACTGAAAAACACAGATTTACTGCTCCTCCTCCAGAGAGCTTTTGGAAAAAGAAAGAGCCAAGGATGTCACACCAAAATAATCTAATCCTTTAAGCATGGGAGGAATATTGTGGCGAGATGAAGAAAAGAAATAAAACAGCTGAGAATTTTTTTTCTCTGCAGAACGATGACAACCGCCAGCACACAACAACGTCGCCTCGGGCCACAACAATCAGCGGGGAGAGGGAAAAAAAAAAAAAAGAGGAGAGATTCTCTAAATGAAAGACAGACGAGACGGAGAGGAAGAGAGAAGAAGAAGAAGAGCGGGAATGAAATGGAGACAGAGTGACAAATAGGAAGAGAGCGATAACAGGGGGAAGAATTAACAGGAGAGTGATGTAAAGTGAAGTCTGGACGCCGACACCTGTCACTGCCATTTAAACCTTTTTTTTTACTAAACCTTATCAGCAACGAGTCGGGGAAATGAGACATCCAACGATTCCTTGCTTCGTCCCCCTTTCAGACGGCCATGACCAGAACGCCGTCAAGGCGACAGCGAGGGCCACGGATGAATAAAACATCACCACTGCTGCTGGAAAAAAAAAACATGTAGAGTTCTTACTCAGTGGAAAAGTTCTAGCTGTGGTTGTGTGTCGTTTAGACGGGATGAACAGGAAGCTTCTTATAAAGTTTGTCTGTTTTATTTTGAAGGAAGTGTTGGTTGATGATGCTGCAACAAACAGAAAAGATGTGGATTAAACACACAAGAATAAACACTTAAGAAACTCAAGATAGAGGTTTGTGAAACTAGATTTCATTTCAGCTCAGGAGTTAAAAGTTGTCAGGGTGCGTTTAGCCTAGCTTAGCATAAAGACTGGGAGCAGGGGGAAACAGCTAGCCGGGGTCAGTGGAACATCTGGCTTCCACCTAACCTGAAGCCATCCACATCCTAAATGCTTCTCTGGTTGTATAAACTCCTTCAGCACATGCACTTTAATTTGTCACTTTAAGGGCCATATGGTTGCATTAACTGAAATATTATAACAGTATGTTTTAGTGGTCACTTCCTGTGTGTTTATATGTTAACTGTTGTGATCTCTCAAACCAAAACGAATTACATATCAACAGTAAAGTTGATGTGGTAATAAAATATTGAATCTGCCTTCAAACTAATCAAAAGTTCACTAAATTAAATGTATCTTGTTTGTTTAATGAACAGAAATGTAAAATCTGCACTTTGCTTTTTTTTTTTTTTTTTTTTTTTTTTGAAGGAAACAGCTTATTCATCCGTCCAGAACTTCTGTACAAGGTTTCTGACTCCAGCGAGTACAAGTTTTTGGATTTGGTGTTATTACAGATACAATGGTACAAAACCTGCCGACGTTACTGTGACAACAAGACATCAGGAAAGTCACTGTTCATGTACGACTTAAACAAACACGATACTGTGAGGGACATTTACAAGGCCTGTTGCAAATTACTGTCAGGGGCACAAAGTTTTTTTTAATTTAGAAAAGTATTTACTGAGACGACAAATGTGAATGAGCTGCAGAAATGAATGGAGCACAAACAAAAGTGTTTCCTGCTGTTGAACTAGTTATACCGGTTGAAGAGAAGAAAATGTTTGGAGCTGCAAACGCGTATTCATCCTGCATGAGGAATCCTGTACGTGAGGAAATATGAGTTAAATATCCTGATGTTGTCAGTTCAACAAAAAGATCAGTGATGAATTGATTTGAGTTATGAAACATCATTTGGACGTTTTTCTTTTACAAGACTGTTTCTGTAAACAAGTCTGATATAAGGGTTAATAATATAACTGACTGCCTCCATTATATCATGCTGGACTGGAGCTGATGGGCCATTAAAAAGTCAAATATAGACAGGAGCGACCTGATGGAAACAGGAATGTAAAGCCATGTGAAAAATAAAAGCAGTCCTGCTTATTTGTCTTGTGTTGCTGAGCAGAAAGCTCCTCTAAACTCACTTTATAATGAGTCTTTTATATTTTCCCTCTCTCTCTCTTTCACTGTCTCTGCTATAGTCTCTCTCTGGTGTAAAACCTGTGTGCGACCCGTAAATAAGGAGAAACTAATGTTGCTGTTTGGTGCCTAAAAAGGGGGCGCAAATATCTTAGTAAATATCTTAGTGTAAATAAGGAAGCTTTAGAGGCAATAAATCCTCCAAATTAAAAGTTTTGGTTGTTTGTACCTGAACTTCAGATCGACCCACTGGAGCTGCTTTCCAAAGCCGTTACGAATCACTGTTAAAAATAATGATGTTTTATGGTGTGACATCACTTGAAACTCAGTCACTACCCCCTTAAAGTTAGGCAACCTTCGTTGCCATGGCAACAGTAAACACCATGTTACGGTTACACCATGTTGCAGGAAGCAAACAGCAGGTCTCCTGCAGTCAAATCCACTTTTTTTTGCCATCTAACTAAATATCTAACCATCGACCCAACCCGCCTCCTCCTATCACCGTAAATAAACGTCATCTGAACAGCGTCACTCCTCCAGGTCATAATTACTACAGCAGCTGGATGGCGTCTGTCACTCAAACGTGACTATAGCTTGTTTTCTTTGGCGACTGAGTTTACGACCTGTTGGGTCATTTCTTGGACGGACAGGCTCTTTAGAGGTTATTTTTTTTCAACGTGGATAGTCAGACTAGCTGCATATAGAAGCAAAAACTTGAAAAGCAAAAATCAGTATACTGAGAGACACACACACACACACACACACACAGAGCAGCCTTAGTACCCATCAGATGAAGGCTGTGACAGTTTTTGACAATTCTAACAAAAATTATTCATTTATCTGCTTCACATCTTGCTGATGCAACCTGGAGAAAGACAAGTTCAAAGGATGTTGTCAGAATGACAAAAAAAAAAAAGAAAAAAGGAAAAAACAGGCTGGAAAGGAATAATTCAGTGTTGGAGGACGTCACATTTATAAAACTCATCAGTCGCTGCTCCTCCACATTTCACAGCAGTCTGAATTTTTTCAACCAAACAAACCAACCATTCCTGTTTTTTTTATGATTAATCAAATTGCACTTCATCATCACAGTGAACATGTTGCACATCATGTTGTTTACATAGATGTTGTGTCCCAATCAAGCTATCCACTTATTAACAATAATTAACCAATCATAGTCAACTGACCGAGCAACTTTGCATTGATTACAACTGCAAATTATAACGATTAATAGTAGCTGGGACACATGTTAACAGAAACAGTGTTTGTTTAACCTACATGAGCTACATGAGGATCCTGCTGATGTTCAGCTCATTCAAGGAGATGAAGGTCAGCTGTGTAGGATACTGAGTTTGTCTTTGAGAGTTTGTTGATGGCAAAATAAAGAACATAACAATGGCCGAAGAGCAAAACCTCCCATATGAAAAATGCACTTTTTTGAGAAAACTTGTCTTGCAGAATGCTATTTGTTAAGGATACACAACACATAAAACACTGTTTTTGGACTATATTACTATATTATGTGGTATTGTTTATGGTATGTTTGTATGGTTATTACGGTATTGTTAACACATAATATAGTAATAGTCCAAAAACAGTGTATTATGTGTTGGGTGTCCTTAACAAGTAGCATTCTGCAGGAAAACAACAAGTTTTTTTTAGTTTTCTCAAAATGCATTTTTCAGATTGGAGGTTTTGCTCTTCAGCCATCGATAAGTTATGACGTCCCCGGCAACAGGAGGACGTATGTTCACCCAGATACTCTTACAGACGGTGAGCCAAGCCTCTAAAGATCAGTCACATGATGTTGTTGACATAAGGTCTCGAGGATAGGTAGTAGGGATTAAGGGATGTGCCCGAATACAAATACGTTATTCGGCAAAGCACAAATATACCAGCACGCAGGTCAATTTCATCACTATCTCAGTGTCTCTCCTCTGCTCCGCTGTGACGTCTATCAGCAGGTCTCAACGAGGGGAGTCACATCCACCTGCTACATGACGCACATTTCCTAATTTGGACATCACTCCTGGAGTTGGGGGTGTTCCCCAGAGATAAAACTGAACTACTGACACACGTGAAGTGCTCCCAAGGGAACACTTCATGAACACTTATTGTAACACTTTAATTTTCTAAAATTAAAAGCGTAATAAAAACAAAAACAGGATTTTTAAGCCTCTTTCTGCTTTTATTTGAATACAAATACTTTTGCTGCCTCAACAAATACAAATACAAATACTGGGCTCTCTGCACACATCCGTAGTAGGGATGTGCAGAAATGAAGGGAAAAGTAGGGAAGAGAAGACCAGATAACTTTAGAAAGTGTTATGTGACAAAAATAAATAAATAAAAACAGATTAATAAAGGGGAATGTGACTGTATACGAAGGGGCGTCTAAGTTTATTACAGGGACACAAACCATAACTGTCCGGTTCAAATCCAGCTGAGGATCTATATAAAATGTCACCTCTGTCACTCAACTGTCACTACTGCATCTAATAAAGGCAAAAATACCATAAAAATAATAATGGAGAGAAAAAAAAAAAAAAGATATGTGTTTTGATCAGACAATAGCACATCCATCTCTGACAAGATTCGTCCAAACTAAAATAAAACCAGCCGGGTTAAATGAGCAGTGTCCCGGAGGCGGATCCAAGCGTGGGCTGTTCAAAATGAATCCGTCAATCAAATAAAACAAAATAATTGGATTGTTTTACAGCTGTTGAAATGTGAAGTTTCTGCTTCTGTTGCCAGTTTTTTTGTTTTTTTTCTCTCATAAAATCTGCTGCGTCACGTCTCATTCAACAGAGATTTAAATCAGTGACTTTTAGAAAAGTCTGAGAGCTTTTGCTTTAGAGGCTGAAGTCTAGACGGAAGGATGAACCTACATCAGTATTAGAAGAATGACGTGAGGGGAAATACTACATATATAATCAAGTTTGAATATCTTTTAGCGCACATGTTTGAATACAGTTACTGTATAGTTTCTGAATCTTGTAGATGCACAACTTCACCTACATCCAAGGTGCACAGAGAAGGGAAAGAAGTCCTTTATTAGTTGACCGACGCGTTTCAGCTTGTGACCTTCATCAGGGTCCTCATATAACACATTACAAGCAACAAATAAATAAAGTAAGTTTGGTATGAAAAAAGGTATAAGTTTAAAAAATGTAAAAGACAACCAGCCATATACATCCAGACACATATCAGCCAATGGGGCATCTACGAAGATGGGTTGGATGTATGGTCATGTGACTTCAGGCCAATCGTTGTCCAAGATTAACAGAAGCAAGGGGAGTTTGTACATCCTCGATTCCTTTCCTCGCCTCCTCTCCTCGCGTCTTAGTCCCTCCCACCTGAGATGCGAACGGAGGAGTCGAGGAAACAGACATTTAACAAAATGAGACGTCCTCGCTTCAGAGCCGTCATGTCGATTAAATATAACGTGCTGCAGAGCTGCATCATCTGTCCGTTGTTTTGTTACAGCCTCTGACAGATGAGCAGAACACTGTTCATGACAACTTATACAGACACATATATCCTTTTATATATTTTATTATGTGAAGCACTACAAATGGTTTGTATATTCCAGCTGTGTGTCACGCCTCTTCTATACATCACGGGTGTCGAAAAACTTCCGAGATGCATTTTAGGAATTGAGACATCCTTTTAAACACGGCGCGCTGAGATCGATTTCCGGGTCACGGACAGGAAGACGGAGGAGAGAGAGGAGACGAGAAGGCACAAAATAGAGAAATGAGAAGAGCCCCATATTTGGTCCATTAACTAGAAAGGTGCAACTAGGGGATGGTGGTACTTGTGTTTTCTGTTAATCCAAAAATGTGGCTATTAGATATAGCATACATTAGAAACACTTTGATTGGGATAATAACAATAATAATAATAGTAATAGTAAAGATAAAAAGCTTTTATAAAGTGCTGTGTATAGAGAGAGCAGAAAGATACATAATACAACAATATAAATTGATAAAAAATAGTACATCATTAAAAAATTTCATCATAAAAAATATATCAAATCATTCTGAATCTTGCCACGTGACCTTTTGTAGCCTGATTACTAAAGTAGAAGGGCTCATTGAACGTGTATCTTGGTCTTTGGGAGTGTGAGCAGAGAATTTAACTGTTTAGAAAGGCCAAGGCTACAATGGTGCATCAGAGATGTGCCCAGAGATAACTTCATCATGATTTGACGCTATATAAAATAAATTGACTTGACTTCTCAGAGGGTAGCGAGATTGCTACAGAACGTTAAAATGGGAACAAAACCAGATAAGGATGTTTACTGGAAGAAGCAGCCTTGACGAGAGGGAAGAGTTCCAAGGTATCTGTGTGCATACTACGAAATAACTCTGTGCTGTGTGCATTGCTCTGAGCATTAATAAAAGTGTAAAAAAAAAAAAAAATACAGTAAAAGATTGTAGTCTGGTTCTTCTTTTGTTAGAGCGGAATTGCGAAAATGCCACAACAAGGCCTCAAACACTTGAAGCTGGTGTGTTTTCACTCGTTCTGTATTTTTAAGAGTTTTTACAGAAGCACATTTTCTTGGTCACAAGAGAACGAAGCGCTTCTGTGTGTGTGTGTGTGTGTGTGTGTGTGTGTGTGTGTGTGTGTGTGTGTGTGTGTATCGTTTGAAACTCCTCATAATCTGCCCTCAGAGGTATTTCCACAACAAATTAGACTGCCACGTTTCATGTTTTAATTACAGTTTGCCCTTCAGATCAGGACTGAGTTTAGCAATCCTGCGGGATTTCACACTGTCCAATAATAATTCCCTCTCACTTTCTGTCACACACATATTTTTTTATACCCACCGGCGGTTGGGCTGAAACGGTTACATGGGCCTTTTTTTTTTGTCAGTGTAACATGTAGATTCAGAGTGAGACATCTCAACAACCGCAGGCTGCGTTTTCATGACATTTTCTGTAAAAAAAATTCATGATCCCCAGAGGGTGAACTGTAAATGTTTGACCTTTCCTCTAGCACCTCCTTCAGGACAGATTTTACAGTTGGTGCTTCACCTCTAGAGAGCTAAATCCAGTCCTGCACTTTAAAATTATCGCTTTAATGAACACTGCAGCCTCTAGAGTGAGCCAACAGGACTTTAGACTATTAAAGGAGAAGTCTGGTGATATTCTGTATTTCTCTACTATTAAAAACATGTCAGTGAGCCACACTGTTGCTCTGGATGACATGTTCCTTCATTACCATGAACACACACACTCTAGTTTATTTTGACTCAATCCCATTTGCACCATCCAGCTGCCAGAAACACTCAATAGAGCAACAGATGTGGATTCCTCGGCCACTGAAAATCGCCCCATCATGCATTTAGCACCGAGGGATTCCTCCGTTTTCAACACTGGTGTCCCGCCACCGCTGCTGGACACCTTGGCTGAGGTCTGATCTTCAGAAATGCAACTTCGACTTCAGTTTGCCGTGATTTCCCGAAGGTTGGCCCTGGACGAGGCCCTTGCAGCCCTCCTGATTCCTCACTCAACTGGCTGGTCAGCGAGCAGGAAGCTGCAGCCTCTGCTGGTGCAAGATAGGGACATCCTGGAATATTTCGAGAAAATCTTACAGCTGGGCGTGCAGCTAGCCATGGTAGCTAACAACCTGGGTGTGTTGGGCGTGAGATACGAGGCCCTGTCTCTCGCTGTGCTCACTGGTACCGTTATCTATCGGAGCAGCCAGCAGATGGTGATGCAGCGAGCTGCATTTTTTCTTCATTGAGGAATAACACCTCACGCTCATACTGGCAGGTGAGAGGACGATCCATGAGATTGCTGGAACTGGCTCAACCAGGCGACTGGTTCACCACCATCGACCTGAAAGATGCATATTTTCATGTCATGTAATTCAAGACAACTTTGCTGCTTGCTCTGACCTTAGCTAACAGAGAGAGTGAATTGGGCGCCCTGTCAGTTCACCCCAGCTGTTTGCTTCTTCCTGGTGACCATAGTGGCTCTACTCTCAGAACGAACCCCTCCTTTGTTCCTAAGAACATCAGGAGTTCATTTAGGTTGAAAACTTTTCATCTAGAGGCTCTTCCACCCCATGGAGACGCCACAGCGGCAAAACTGCACCTCCTGTGCCCAGTATGTGCATTGCAGGGTGTCTGTTGTGGTTTGACCTGTGACCCCTGCGAGGTTAGGCCATGGTTTCACCCAGTTCATGTTCATGTTACTGAGCTGGATTGGGCCCTTACTGCTCTGCTTAAGCGGCTGGGATTATAAAGTTGTAGGTGGGCCGTAGAAATGATGCATTATGGATAAAAATCTAACCATAAAGTTCCTAAAGCTTTTGCACAGTTCTCTATATCTTCAGCAGCTAATGGGTTTGGATCTGAGAGTCACAGAGTCGGGAAGTCGGAAAGTATCGAGAGACAAACTTACACATTGTCAGTCTTTTCATGAGATTTGTTGTCAGAGAGAAAAATATTGAACAGTGTGTCTTTATATTGAACAACAAAATGTCTTGATGAGTCAGTGCATCAAGATACACTGCTTTTATCTTTCAGCTCTTCAGAAAAACAGTAATTCTGTCAAACTGCAGCCATGGATACAGTCATAATAGTCCGCCCAAGCAGCCACGCTCCGACCATAGACTTTACGTTGGGATGATATCACACATATAAAAATCATTTTTCTAGTTTCTAGGAAAGTTTTAAAAATGTAAAACCCTCATTGATACATTGTCCATCATACAGAGAGTAATAAATGACCTTGCTATTAGTTTAAAATTGGCCAGTGAGATGAGACATCCATGTTTAATAAATAATATAATAATAAAGAAGTGGAAGTCAGTCTTCAGATGTTCAGTATTTACTTGAGGAGTAACTAGAGATCTGCTCTGGTGAGCTTTTACAGGAGACATTTCTGAAGAAAAATACTTTTCAAATGATAAAATATTAATTTTTTATTATAAAGTGACAAGTCGTAATTATGCCATCCCATCACTGCCAGGAGCTTGTAGTCTCTTGTAAACTCAGAGTCACAAATTGAAAACCCGCTTCAGACTTCACCTCAACTCTACACGCTGATACTCACTAACACTTCACTTATAAAGTTTTAAAAACCCGTCTAAGAACTCATATTAACAATTTATGATGGGATCATTCTGGAGGAAAAGTGACTGACAAAAGGAACGTAACATTATGTAACGTAATGAGAAAAATGTCTTTTGTCCTTCAGGTAATTCAATGTGTTGACACATTCTGAACATCTCCAGCATTGAGATATTCCCTCAGTGTTTACTACATTTTCTTCTGTGTCCAAATGTCTCATTGCCAACAACTCAGTCTAAACTATTTAATTAAGAAATAAAGCGCATTGGACATTGTTGCCATTGTGAGATATAAAGAGCGTTACAAAAAAAGTAGACCTGAAGTTATTCTGTCTACCGAAGATGAAAGTTAATACCTTTTTTATACCTACAATTCCTGAGACATTGTCATACTTTGAATTTCAACATTCATTATAACTTCAGAGACTTTATTTTTTTTCATGTAAAAGTAATTTTTCTTCTTGATAGCAAAGTTGTTTTCTGGCTCGTTTCATTTATTTACCAGGTGAACATGATGAACACGGAGACTCAAGCAAACAGGTTGAGTCATCTCATTGTTGGGTCCAGTGTTTCTAAGTCATTTTTGTAAGGGGGGAAAAAAAGATGCTGAATTAGTTAAAGCAGGAAACAAAACGAACGCCCTCGCCCCTGCAGGCTGCCAGAACATTCCTCCGCTGAGCCTTCGCTTGTTGAGACTCTCAATCAGTGCTGGCATGGAGATGTTGCACATATTGGAGTAGGCTGATTGGCTTTCACGTCTTGGCGGTGGAAGAGAAAAAAAAAAAAAAAAAGAGGGAATGGTTAGTGATTAAATTCACTGGCAGCCTGGGCAACACAACACAACACAACACACACACACACACACACGTCTGTATTTATATTGTTGGACAGTAATCCTGTTAATGAAAAATGTGCTGTTTTTCACAGCCACTGGCATGGAGAGCGCCAACCCTCTCCTGTGGGAAGGGAGGTGGGATGAGTATTTGTTCGCCAAATAAAAAAACACATTAATAAGAAAAGAATGTCGCAATCAACTGAAATTATGTTCTGGACACAAAGCGAAGGGGGGGGAGGGGGGAGATATGCACCTGAGTGATGAACCTGTTGTTTCTGAGCAGGTGAAGCTCTGATGTCAAGAGACAGAACTGAGATCTGAGTGTGTTTTGTATTCTCCTTCATGGATTCAGTGATCCGACACGCTCTGCTGATACTGTACAAGACAAACACACACGCACACACACACAGATAAAAACAAGCCGACAGTAAACACACAGTTCCCCGCAATCAGTGCCGTGACTCTTTTAGTCTGTCGCTGTGTCATTTTTCATCTGAGTAGCTTAACTGCAGTTGAGATTGAGTTCAGCTACGCCACAACTTTCAGTAGAACTTTCACAAGTTTTTATTTCTCCAGAGTCCATCTATGATAGATCTCATTACATTATAAGCTCCATTTGAGTTGCCACGTGGTTACAGCTAGTGCTGGCAAAAAAAAAAAAAATGAACAAATATTGTTCTGATTGAGTTTGATGTCCGACAATGACCCAAACAAAATACTGACAAACTGTTAAGAAACCACACTGAGTTTAGCTTTAAGCAGTGCAGGTGGTGGCTGACTGACACGTTTGTCCCTCTGGGCTTACCGTAGCTGTATGCACTCTCTGCTGAGATTGTTCATTGAAGTGGCAGCTACCGCGACTTGAGGCTGAAGCCAATATTGAAGTATCTCAATGTGCCAACAGACAGATTCTCATTCAAAAATCCTCAATCATCATAGTCTCAATCTCTAATAAGTGTGCTGGTGGTCATTTTGGAAATTATTGTTCCATTAATAAGATTTAAAGACTTATAGTATCTTTCATATCTGCCGTGTGGGTGTTGATTGACAGCTGTGATTGACAGTTGGCTCACCTGCTGCTCTCCACGGCTCCGGCCTCACACCGAGTCAGACCGCTGTTTAAAGAATGAACTGTTATTTTTTTTTATTGACATGCAGTTCCACTGTGTTGGTGATTCAGGAGTTTTAACAAGACAGTCACAGGAGGCTATCATGCATGATTATGATACTTGCCCTCTTAGAACAATTTAGCTGAAGTAGCTAAGTGCAATGCTTGGTGTTGGGTTAAAAGTAGAGTCAGTCATTCTGGAGAAAGACTGTTGGTTTGATCAATCATGTCTGAGTCTAAATGTAAACAAGACAAAAGGTATGTTTTTCTCTAAGACTATGGTACAACCTCCTAATGCTGATATGTTCATCAAAGGTAAAAAAAAATTAACATAGTAACTGATTTTAAATGTCTTGGTGTGACACTGGATCCAAATTTTAACTTTAAGAAACATGTTAAAAAAAACGGTTAAAACCATAAAGTACAACTTAGCAAATTTTAGACATATTAGAAACTGTCTCTCTGTGGATGCAGCCAAAATATTTATGCAGCTCTGATTCTTTCCCGTATGTCTCGTTGCATCATATGTTGGGGGCAGGCTGGAGAAACAGCCATAAAACCTCTTTAGTCCTTATACAAACAAACTCTGCAAACTCTGGACAAAAAGCCAATACATCTCCATTACTGTAGGGTACTAGAAATACAATTTACTGAGCTTTGACAATTTTAGATTATTCTCAGATTTGTGCCTAGTTTATAAAATGTTGCATGGTTTGTTCTCCTGCACTATGTGACTTTGTGTTCACTCACTCAGTAAGTTCTATTAGATCCTCCAGAATATCCTCTATACATGATTGGACCATTTCGTCATCAGCTTTCTCTCTGAAAGCCACAAGTCAGTGGAAAGTCCTACCTGATTATATGAAGAACTGCAGTTTTATCAATACATTCAAGGCCAAATTAAAAAATCTACTAAAGACGAATCAGCTGTGTGACCTCTGAGTCTAGTTTACATTATTAATTTCTAGTTGACATTGTGGGTGTATGTGATGTGCTGTTGTGTGTAGCTTTGTATTTTGTATGGTGTGTTCTGTGTGGGTTTTTTTTTTTTGCTTTGTACTGTTTGTTGTTGTGCTGTTGTATGTTTTGATTGTGGGGGATATACAGATGAAAATTAGCTTCAAGCTAACTCTGGTGCAGTGCATCACTTATGTTTAAAACTGCACACTGTCTCATTCTATAAATCAAATCAATTTGAACTAAACACCCAAACAAACACACCCTTCCCTTCATGCTCCTTCAGAAGCTCTGCCCCCCCCAAATTCATGGATGCACATTGCCATGGCAACAACCAAAAGAGAAATATGGTGGAATTCAGAGTGATGCGTCAGCTGTTCCTCTCACATATTACAGTCCATCAACACTCTCCGCCTCTCTGCAGCCTCCTCACTTCACACTGGACCTGCGTTCAGCGTCTCTGTCGTCTGTCGGCTGCAGAGCTGAGAGGACAAACCGCCTTCACCAGGCCGACTGACTGACAGCAGACACTTACTGAACCAAAATAGTTTGCATGTCGGCTCCACGGGAAGAAATCAGCAGTGTTTGTACTTATTGATTCATTGATAAGAGTTAATAAGTTCAAAACACAGATACAGCGGGATATTTGTGTGATTTAAACAGTTGCCTGCTTAGATTACGCTTCACTAAACTCTGAGAGACTCAACGGACGCTGGAGACGGACGACTCCCCCGTACATGTCCATTTATAAAGCCAGTGCTGTGTTTAAAGAGCAGACAGTACGGACAACTAGCGGAGGAGATATTCACTGAATCTGACAAAGTCTATTGGATTAGAATCACTGACTCTACCTTTAATAGTTACCTTTAGTGATTATTTGTTGTTTTTAAATATGTTAATCCTCTTCAGTTCATTTATTATGGCTACTGTCATTATACAACATACATAAAAGATAGTAGATTGATTTCTATTGACTATAAAATAACATTACACACACAGCATCAACATAGTTATCACAGTCAAGCCCCTTTTCAAATGAAAAACATAACTTCATAAAGCTGTTAAAGTGATGGCTTTTTGTCATTTAGACAGAAGTGTCTTATGGTTTTATTCAGACAGATTTTGCTAATTTTTTAACATATTTTGATTGATAAACAGTTCCTCTGATGAAGCTTCCAACTGAGGCTGCAACTGTTTATCTGTCTATAAAATGTCAGAAAATGGTGAAAATGACCATCACAGTTCTCCAGAGCCCGAGTTAACATCTTTTAAATGTCTCTCTTTTCGCAGTTATTAATATTTTGAAAAGCCTTTGCAAGCGAATTTATTTTTTGCTTAGAACATGACTTACATGATTAACTGAATATCAAAGTAGTTGAAGATTAATTTTCTGTCTTTCAAATCATCAGTTAATCTTGTAATCATTTCAGCGGGAGCGTAGGTGGAGGAAATGAATAAGTCTCTATTTAGTCTTTCTTTTCTTCTTCATGTATATTATTCTCTATTTTCTTTGGGGTTTTTTTTAATCTTGTGCAAACAAAACTCAGACTCCCATTGTGTGTACAACCAAAACCACTTCAAAATAAGATGCACTGTTCAGCTGCTTTGAGTGTCTTTGTGCTTTGGCTGTTTAGTCCCACTAAGTGCTTGAACCAATAAGTCTCCACTTGTGGCTCTATTTGAGGTAACATCATATATCGAGATAATTTCGGCCAAGGTGATCGTACTGTGAAATATTAAATATCGGTGCGGGCCCAGACGGGGGACTCGGGAGCGGTGACAAATATCCTTCTCTGAAGTTTCATCAAAATCTGATCAGCAGCATCTGAGATATTGTGTGTGACAGACGGAGGGATGGAGGGATGGACGAGTGCCGACCCTCAGTCCCACTGTGGGGGGCAACAGTGGTACCAACGGCTAATTAATCAAATTATATGACAGATGGTGTGGAGGAACTATTTCCCCCACAGGACGCTTTTAGATGAGCCACCGGCCTCGTGGTGAAACTGAGCGTCAGCACTTGACTGAAGTCCTTTCATTCTGTCCAATAAGAGAGGGATGCCTTGGGAGGAGAGAGAGAGGGGGGGAAAGAAAAAAAAAAGGCCAGCATTAGTGGAGGATTGGAGGAGAGAGAAAGAGGAGAAGAACGATGGAAAAATATTGCTCTTACCTTTTTTGGATGTGATAGCCTGGTTATATTGCTTTGTGGAATATTGCTGGAGCGCAGAATTAGATTGGGTCTCCCTCTCTGGCTTCCATGATAAGGCTTCGGGAAAACCGGCTTTGGATCGATCCGACGGACAAAAACGGGATGACAAAAACATAAACGGATTATGGACCTTTTTTTGAAATGGCTTCATTTCCAGGCAGGGGGACACACCCAGACAACTCCCTCACCTCCTCCTCCTCCTCCTCGCCCCTACAGCGCTGAGGAGGAGGCCATCTTTAGCGCCCATCAACTGCCACAAAACAAACCCTTTTCATATGAAAGAGTAACTTAACACCCGCAGAACATCTTGTTTTTACTGACCTCCAGTGGTTTAACTTGGTTCAAGTGTTCTCCAGCACCTGCGACATCCCCATCGGGTCTGATGGGATCTTTTATACCTCGCCACCTCTTCAACATGAGTTATGATACGGACCTGTCAACATGTCAGACATCTTGGCGTCGTTCCTATCAAGCTACTGAATTTACACCTAAGGGCCTCCGCACTAGATGATGTTCCAGTTTGTCTTAATGACACATGAACACGGTGCCTCAACTAAAGGTTTTTTACGATCCTTAAGATGCATGTAACACACAGAAAACACCTCATATCAGAGTCACATGACACTTCACATACGTCCTACAAATATTTGTTCCAGTAGAAACGCTGCTGAACTGTGTTTGGATGTGATGTTGTTATTCTCATGTGTTTCGTTACCATTTTTAGTACATTATCACATTATCACACTACAAACTGTAGCGTCACTCTCAAATACTGTTAACAATTTATGATCACACTGATCAATACTTATTTATTACCAGCAACACAAACGTGACTTCAGCGTGGGTGAATTTTGTTGAATTGAAACAAAAACACCACTTTTCAGCCTGCTGTTAAGTTAGTCTTTAATAACCATTTATCTGACCACATTTTGAACTTTAATATCGAAGTCAGAACCTAGTATACGAGTATACCAGTGTATGAAACGCTAGAAGGCTTTTAATTTGAAACAACAGATACAGGAAGTGGCGACAGGGACAGACTTCTGTGTTTATATACGACCGGCCCCTGAGGTCCAGCCAAAAATTGCAGTGCTTTATTTGACTGAGCAATCTCTAGCACTCAGCTCAGTTCAAAATAAATAAATAAATAAATAAATGAAACCCTCGGAAGTGTTGGATTTTTTTTTTTTTGAAAACCGGACCTTTCCAGGTGGCTTCCTGCCAGGGCATCAGCAGCAGAAATGTGTTTTTTTTTTTTGTTTGTTTGTTTTTTTTTATGGTGGAGTTTAGACACTTTTAGACTGTGCAACAGCTATTATTTTTATTGAAGTTTAATTTAAGTATGTGTAATTAGGGTTTGTTTTTTTGTTTTTTTTTAAATTTCATGTCACACTGCGCAAGATGGGATAAATAAAATCATGGTAACAATCTGTGTCACACTGTTTTAATATCAATTTTGATGCTGTCAGGACGATATAAATAGTAGAGGCTCGTGTTTTCTCCTTCGCACAAAGTCTCACAAATGTTTCTCTGCCTCCATCATGTAGGTATATGTGTGTCATGGACCAAGCAGTAAAACTCAAGAACACAAGGTATATAAAGTGAAAATACATCATTTATTTACTACTTAATTTCAAATCAACAAATTCTTTTTTTTCAAAATAGAAAAAACTAGAAGAAAGTAATATCAGAAACTAGGGCCCTTTAACTCAACATGAGGTCAACTAAACAAACAGCAACCTGAAGTGAACTCAACATAACAGACCTGACAAATGTCGTCTACACAGACACACAGGGGGGGGGCAGGAATAAACAAACTCTATAACACAAATTAATCTTTATCTCAGCAAAGATTTAAATCAAGAAACTATTTAACTATCAAAAGCAAGAAAAATAACTGGATCCCGAAAGGCAGACTCCCCTCTGGCACGCTCCGGTTGGCCTCTTCCACTTCCTGCCTGCCGCAGTATAAAGAGGCCATCTTTACCCGTGCTGAATCTGTTGGCCAGAAGGAGGGAGGACTCGCCGGATCATCAGCCAACAAACTGTCAATAATAACGTGTGTACTGTGATTGGCCACCACAATGTGTGTGCACATTAGCGTTTCCTTTTTAAACTTTTACTTTAAAACTGTGCTTACGAAATGCTGCCCGGTGCGTTCTGTGTTATTTCATGTCGCAGGCCGTCTTTGGTGGCCTGAGCTCCAGTGTGTCTGTCGGGGGACGAGCCTCACGCTGAGATCTAGGACACTGAAAATCTTTGGTCGTCAATCCAAAACAAAGTTTCTCTTCCGATTGTCAACTTTCATCTCGAACAGCCCAAAAAATTGCTCAGTGTAAAGAGGCCTTGAGGTAAAGAGTTTACAATTTGTTGATGTAGATTAGTTTCAAATGGTTTAATGAACTGAATTATGTATAAACGTCTGTTTGAGGATGTAATAAAAAATGAGTCATCAATCAGTGGAAAATGTCTGTTAGCAGAGGCTGGAATAACAAAGCATAAATTTGTTCTAGTCATGCTTTGATATATGGAGTCCCTGAATCCTGTGACAATCTCAAATCCTCACCTGCCTCACCCGCCTTCACTAACACAGCAAGTCTGTCATGTCACGCTCACATGGTTCAGAAAAATAATAAAAACCCAAGTGAAAAACCTTAACATTACCCTTCATTTCCCAGCTTTTTACAGTTTATTACTTTTCTCTCACAGAGGAGCAGCAGGAGGAGGAGGAGGAGGTGAGGAAGGGGGATTAAAGCTTTATAAAGAGAGAGAAGAAGAAGGGAAAAAAAAAAAAAAAAAATCCCAGATTTATTGTGAGGAAAAGGCAGCAGGACAGCGTCGTCAGAGCTGACAAAACAGATCCAATATTGCAGCTTGCTCCCTCTAATCTTATGAGTGGTCGGGGAGCGAGGTGATACCACAGATAAAAGTAAATCTACTTGGCAGCGAAGATTTGCTCTCCTCATTTGTTTGTTGTGTGTGTGTGTGTGTGTGTGAGAAGCACGAGAGAGTATTAAGAGCTGGAGCTCGCTGCTCTGCTCGGAAATTCTCCTCCAATACTAGAGAAAAAAAAAAAAACGAAGCGACACACTGGGAGATAAATTAGGACTGTGGCCATCGCTGTAATGGCTGGATGATGGCTGAATTGTTTTCCCGGGGCAGAGTCGGCTCTTATTTTCCCGGCAGGAAGCTTCTCTACCTGATTAGCGAGCAGAAAACCTGCTGAACAGAGTGAGCGAGCCAAGTGTGGGCGACAGACAAACAGAACAGAGCTGCTTCCTGCTAAAGAAACACACACACACACACACACACACGTTGTGTAACAACAGTACAACAGAAAAAAAAAACAACCTGATAGTTAACCAGGTTCACACACACACACATACAGAGTCAGATTGTGCTCTAACGAGTTCCCATGGTTCAGGAACATTGTCACATCTAGTAGTGAGCCGTCAGTCAGCCTGCTGGGCCCTGAGAGTCTCCACGATGCCGTCAGCTGCTCTCAGATACTGTGATCTTGTACCACAGCGCTGAGAATGTAGGAGCTACAAATGGATTAGATTTATTAAAGATCTAAACAGAGATTGCATCTGCTTAAGAAGTTAAAAGTTCAATGTACCCAAATTGCAGAAGAACTCCCGGAAAGGATAGATGATGTTTTATTACCACTTGGATCTTATTTCCATGATAACATCATCAACCTGTCTGATTGTCTGATTGCTCACGTTTCTTGACCCGTCGGACGACCTTTTAGTGATGTTACCGTGTTTCTAGATCAGATCGCAGCAATTATGTTTTGACCTCAACATCAGAACTCAGAGAAAAAGCTCAACAAGTCCTCCAACCAGAACGACAAAAACAAGCATCGTCTGATTGCCCCCATCAGCAGTAATCAGCATCATTTCTCTGTGTTTTCTAAGACTTTTACAAATCACTAGTGAAAAATAAAAATGTTCTGTGATGTGATGATGTTGTGGTGAAGGTCTGGTTAGGTTTAGGGAAAGGACATTGTTTCGGTTCAAGTACTTTGTGAAGTTTAGGGAAACATCATTTTGGGTTAAAATCACAACTTCAGTAAGGTTAGGAGACCTTCGTCGTCATAGTTACAATAATACCTCATGGTTAAAGTGGACTCGCAGTTGGAAACAGGAAATCATCCACCTCGACCTCCTCCCTACATAACTACATGGTCACTCTGTTGTAACGTCACCTGATTTACTCCTTTACTGCCGTCATAGTCACTACGGCCACTAGAGGGCGTCTCTCACTGTCAGTCTCAAAAACCCTCAACTACAAGAAAAAGATCCAAGTTAAGTGATTAAGTGAAAGTGATTTCAGTTGATCCTGTCGGGAACATGAATGTCATGACAATCCATCTATTAGTTGTCAAGATATTTCACTAAAAACTAAATATGTGAACCTCATGGTGTTTCATGCTAGATGAAAATTCTCAATTAATCTCCAAGAAATTATGTTCATATAGAACAACATTACAACGGCGAATACATTTTGGTAGAAACGTAATGCTGGCTGAATTACATTCTCTACAGCATTATTAAACTAGGTTAAAGTTAGATACAGAAAATATTCTGCAGTGACTTGTGACAATGTTTAACATTTAAGCGATATCAAATTCAAAATAAGCTTTATTGGCATGACAGATCAGAGCAGTACAGAAAATTCTAAACATTGACAGATGATTAATAATTATACAATAATATGTAAATATAAACAATAATATTAAATACAATATAATAAAAGGCATTTTTACAGATGTAATCACACAGAAACATTTACTACAGAGCTTGTTTCTCTCAGATTATGACAAGACTTCATATATTTTGCAACTTTTACTGCATATTGACTTTTCTCCCCTCATAGACGGGACAGTTTCTGAAGATCAGGGAGGTGGATAAACTCCGTCTTTCACTAAACTTAACTAAAGTGCTTCTGTTGCCTAAAACTGAACACACACAGATGACTCAGGATGTGAATCTCGGTCTCTGTTCTCCGAGTCCTGCATGTTGTACGCCTGCGATCCGCCCTGACTCCAGAGCGACATATATAAACGTAGCACTTATTTCATTCTGAAAAATGTCGCCTGTGAATATTATCCAGGCTGTGATTACGTTTGCAAAACACAATGTAATTGGGAAAACAATTTAGTCAGATAGAAACATCATTTTCAGGAGACAAGGTTGAATAAGCAGGTATGAAAAGGGAAGAGAGATAACAGCAAGCAAAAACAGTTTAAAATAGTCACATGGGCACCTGACTATTGTTTATCACAGACTTGGAAAAATTGGGAATATATCTATTAATTGCATCTGATATGAATCCAAGTTGAGCACGGCTGTTGCATTCTGGGAAGAAGGATACTAAAAACATTTTTTACAGCCACCTTTTTAAACCTGCTGTGGTGAAAATTTGACACCTTAAAGACAGATTTTGGGGTGGGTGTTTGTCAGCAGGAGTATTCCTAAGGCCGCTGTACACTCAGTAATATTCAGTTCAGTATTCAAACCCACATTGTTGTTGGTTTTATAGCTGCATCATTCCATCAGATGGAAATACTGTAGATGTTTTATGCAGCAGATTATACATATTTTCCCATAATTCAGCCTGACATATCTGGTATATTTCAAAACCTTCTCTAGAATTTAAAGGACCAGTCCGCCCCACTTCCACATCCCCTTAGGATGTGGAAGTGGTGCATATAGGAGAACAAAACACAAAAGGCCCTCTCTAGAACCAGTTTGGTTTGTCCATTCTGGGCTACTGTAGAAACATGGCGGTCTCCATGGAACAATAATAATATTAATATATTCCATTTCTGCCAAGTTCCACTAGATGCCACTAAATTCTTCACACTGCATTTTTAACATAAAGGTCTGTGAGTTTGAACGAAGCTTGTAATGATGGAGCGTCTGGGACCAGCTGTTTAGTTGCATCAGTTTAATGCTTAAAGTCGGCCCAAAAACACATTGAATATTGTGATTTTTTTTGAATGCTGTGAATATCATGTGGACTGTAACAGGTTTTTTTCCTCTAAAGCGACAAGCTGCTTCAGTGCAGCGTGAACGACATTCATCACCCACAGGAAATGGGGCTTGGGACTTAAACTGACTGAAAGCAGCCATTACTCCGTCAGCGCTTGAAACTGATCAGGGCTATGATCGCCTGCTCGCAAAATGCAGGGAGGAAGGAAAAAAAAAAAAAAAAAAAAAAGGTAAAAGCAGAAAAGTACAGAAAAAAAAAGGTTGAGGGAGATGAAATTCTCTGTGGTGGATCTAATCCTCGCTCGCTCTGTGTGGCTCTTTGCCGGATGATGAAAGCAGAGTTGGAGGCGAAACTATCTTCCCCTTAAGTGTTTCTCCTCTCCAACCTAAACTGCTTGTCTGCTGTTGAAACCCCAGGAAAATACTGAAGATACTGCTGTTAGAGTGATGAAGAGGAAGAGGAGGGGAGGGGGGGGGGGGCTGCTATGGGAACAAAAGAAATATTTAGAGGCTAAATGTTGTGTGTTCTTATGTTTTTTATTCACAACAAAAGGACACAGGAAAGTTTACAAAGAAGAGTGTCTTGATTTCTGGTCAGTCAGTTTGAGTAACATCATTGTTTATGATGTCATTGCGTAATGACATCATCACCCAATGACATCACGACATCATTTAGCAACTTTTAGCAACTTCTGAACATTAGTTGGCAACACTGTCTACAAGCTAATGACAGTTACAGGTCACAGGGAACCTTTTGTTACTCCTTGTGTTTCTGGGGGACCCGTTTCATGTGAGCGCCGCTTACACGCAGATTACAAATGGTGCCGCTGACATGTTTCACAAACGATTGTCACTATAAAATTATGTTGTTGTTTTTTTTTTTTTTAATTGAACCCCATTCAGACCTGTTTTAAGATGTATATAAAATACAAAAAGTTCAATTATCTTGTTAAAATCCTTAAAATGAATCCGACTCCTCCCTTGCTAAAAATTACAGAATCTACAAATATGCAAATGTATTTCATTTCAGAGGTTAAACTGTTGGACACAAGATGTTTCCTACTTCACTGTAAAGACCAGTATGTGCACTGGAGACTTCCAGTTTCCACATCACACTTGTGTAAGTTGAATGCTGGACCAGGACTGGCTTCCAAACTGTTATTGATGCCACTAATCATGCTCGTTGGCCCCTTTTTAAAATTGAGAAACTTTCAGCAGATGAATGTGAAAACAGCCTCCTCGTGTCAAAGTCTGCACATGCATCACTCGGCAGTGTTTGAAGCTCAAACATTCAACTGTAGGAGTAAGAAGAACATTTTTGACTGGAGGGGGACTTTCATAAATCTGCAAGTCTTGCAGGGACCTTCAGTCCTCCCACATGTCCATGTACAGCATGTATGGTGTTGATTTTGTTGAGTTAAATGAGTTACAATGAATAAATGAGGAAATGATCTCATGTTGCAAGGCCCCTGGTTTCCATTTGGGATGAGAGTTATGAGTTTTAGCCACTTGGGTTCCCATCATGCTTTGGGTTATGTAAACAATAAATGTATCAGTTAGCTGCAGGAAATAAAAACCTGAGCCTCATCTTTTAACTCCACATTTCATTACATTTTTGGCAAATCTGCATCAAGCTAACATGAATGTACAGACAACAATCAGTGGATTACATTTGATACTGAAGAAAAAAATGTAGATTTGTTTATTATGGGTCCAACTCTGTAGTTATAAGGAATGTGTATTATATGATTTCTATAGAGATTTATGGATGTGTTTCTTTAATGGACATCTTCAATACCTGCATCACTAGAAAGAGAATCAATTACACAGATTCCAGCAGTGTGTGTACATATATTCATACATGTATATGTATTTACACCCTTTACATTCCCCTGTTGCTATGATTGATTGAGGCAGATTATCTTGTCACATAACAGAAAAAAAATCAACTATCAAATACCACAAATTCACAAACAAGGTAGAACCAAAACACGTGACCACATAAAACCAGGTTATTCCATCTGGAATGCAAATTTTTCACAGAAGGATATAATTTCTCTGTGGAGTAATTCCCTATTATGTTTATTCTCAGCTCTATGTTTTTATTCTGGGACTCCACTAAAGTATCTTTGCATGATTCACAGTTCAAAAAAACTCCCTATTTATCTTCTACTGGTCCTTTATGTAGCCCCTCGGTTCAGCCTCTGTCTGAAACAGGCCGTTTTAGCTCCTGTCAAGGCTCCGCCTCCTAATGAGCCCGCTCTGTTCTGATTGGCCGGCTTCAGGAGCAGCTGTATCAAAGTTATGTCCCTTTTCCGTGTTGTTGTGATTCTACTACTTGGAATTACTGTTGTTGTTTTCTAATTGACCTCTTTTAAGAAAACTGAAATCTATTAGTGAAAACGTGGTCACATTTCCACCTCGCCAACACATTTGTATGCAAAACTCGGCTCCTTGCAGACAACAAACTCTTCTCCTCAGAAGTTGAAGTTGTACTCGTTAGAAGCTCCCTCACACACACACACACACACACACACACACGGACGTATTCACACTGAGTCACACTCATTCTCTTTCTTTTTCTGCCAGTGTTCTTTCAGTCTCTATGCCAGACTCCCCGCAGCCCGAGAAACAAAAATCACAAACTGAATGAAGAGATGAAATGCAGCGACACAGCAACACAGTCCACCCACCTTCATCATCTCGCACAGGATGCCGAGAGGTCCGACAAGCAGCCGGCTGACTTTCCACACAAACACTTCAGTGACAGAGGAGTCTGCGTTTTTTTTTTTTTTTTTTTTTTTTTTTTTTTGCTTTAAAACACACCGAGCTGTCCAAAGGAGTTTCACTTGCTGTCGGAGCTGGAGGTGAGTCATCGCAGACACAACAGAGCGAGCTCCGACATCACCTCCGAGAACAAACAACAGGCGTCTGATGGCGGGAAAAGGCCAGAAAAAAGGGGGTTGGGCCGGAAGACTCAGACAGGAAAAGGGAGTGAGCACCCCATTATTTTTAACTCACTTGTAAGATTGACAGTCATGAGGATAAAACCAATGACAGAAGACTGAAGAAGTTGATTTTAACTATCTTGTTTAGTTAAATATTCAGTTTAAACTCCGGCAGACTTCCTCTGGAGGCTGCAAGTATTCATCACGCTGAGAAAAATCAAATAAAATTACTGACAGTTTAGTTATTCTAAGAGCTGAAAATGTCAGTCTGAGGTGTGTTGTGATGCTGCTAAAAGACTCTGAATACTAGAAATAATAATGAAACCAGGAACCACATACTGGAGAATGATATGGAGAATCCACAAGGCCACAAGTTTCAATCAGCAGAGGATAGAAGCAACTGAACATAGTGAATTTTATTAACTCTTTGCACCAGTGGGACACAATTTGTGTCAAAATTTGAACCCTTTAATCTCAGTATCATAACTCTGTCTAACCAGAACACACACACACACACACACACACAGAAGTCTGTGTCCGTGGGATCTGCTCAGGATCAGCATCAGTAAATCCACTTTCAGATTAAAAGTCGGCCGTTACAGAACAATTACAATCAGCGAATGAATCAGAGCGATCGGATCAATGATGATGTTTTGACATTATCAACATGGTTCTTATATCTCTGGACGGTCTCCTCTATACATCCAGATGTGGAGATTTATGCTGGATTGAAAACATCTGGACATAAAAACAAAAATTACCAATATTATTTTTACATCTTTTTAACATAAAAAGTCTCCTAGAGCATGTAAGGCGCTACGTAAAGGTAGAATACCAATAAAATTTCTCATCTTTAATAAAGTAATATTACATCCTGAACTTTGTACCGTAAAAAGAAGATTAATGTAAACATGTTGTAGAAATTTATGCCAAAGAAAAACCATAGTTTCATATTCTTCTTTGGTAAATATATTATGTTTTACGTCATGTTTTGTCTTCACAGCAGTTTAAAACTTTGCCTTAACAGCAGTCCACAGTTTATTCAGATTAAACCAAATTTACTGGAACTTTAGTAAATCTTCCAACCTGTAAAAGTCACTCAGTTTGATCTGAAAATAGAAACATTTGAGCCTATTTCATGCAGAAATACGACTGTAACACATTTTTTAAACATCTTAACTGTTTTTTTTTAGACAAATTTGTTTTATTCTCAGTGGAAAATGCAATATTTTTGGCATTTAAATGCATTTGATAACATTTCTAGTGAGAGATGTGCAATTTATTCTCATAATCTTCATCCAGTGAATGTTTATGATGTTTAGTTTGTCAGTTATTACAAAGATTTCTTTCAGGCTTTTCAATTATGAAAGATATTCGCTTTACAAGCTCATTTCTAGTTACTTTTAAGTGTATTCGCATCTGCCTGAAAACTAATCCTAACAGCCATTATGGGGAAAAAACAACCCTTCATAAAACACATAAAAGGAATCAATAATCAATCAATCAGTCAATGCGGGGCTCGCTTTTCCAGCCCCTTGCATCAAGCCACTTTGGTTTATCTGTAAAAAAAAAAAAAAAATAAGAGTATCCTGCTCTACATCTGCATTTAAACTGTTAGAACATAAAAATGCAAATGTGTTTTGGCAGATGTAGACGGAAAATATCAGCTTCAAATGTCCGGACACCCACCCGTTCATCCGTCCATCTGTCTCTCCAACAGACAGGCAGCGCTGAAGAAGAATACTGGCAACAAAAAAAATGAGTTGTGGTTTTTACAATATATATAAAAAGCACCTAATCTGAAAAGGTCATTATTTCAGCAGATACAGTAAAAGCATCTGCTAACGTCTAAAGCTCCTGATGGAAAGGAAGAGATATTTTTAAATAAAATTATCTTTTTGTAGCTTTTTTTTTTTCCCTTCAGAAATTATTTTTGATTTCTTATATCTTCCTCTGTCAGAGATTGTCATCAGGACCGCAACTATCGACTGATCTGATGATCATTTTCTTGATTAATAGATAAATCGTTTGTCTATAAAAATTTCAGTAATTAGTAAAAAAAAATCCTCACAGTCAAAGATGATGTCTTCAAATGTCTTTGTTTGTTTGACCAACAGTCCAAAACCCCAAAATATTCAGAATGCTACAATGTATGTGTAAAAAAACAAATTTTTTTTTAGCATCTTTGCTTTAAAAAAAAAAAAAGTTTGTTACTTTTTTGTCGATCGACTAACAGATTAAGCTAATTTGTCACAGCCCGGCTCACAGGCTGCGACAAAATATGAGAGACCGGATGAGTTTTGCAGCTTAGGATAAGTGTTTATTTACAGAAATAACACATAAGAACGGAAAAAAGTCAGTAATCAGTAGTGAAGGCCGATAGTAGAAGGCCAAACAACGGGCCCAGGTGTGGCTCAACGATTGGCGATGACGAACCTCCGCCCTGCCCCGGATCCTGCAAGACAAAAGGAAACCAGCGAACGAGATGCAGGAGCCACCTAGTGGAGCGAAGGGGTCGCTTTAAGATCTCGATTCTTATCTCCTTTCATTCTGAATTGATCCACAAATGTCAAAAATCGATTTTTTTTTTTAAATGTTAAAGTTGACAGAAGGCGATGGCAGTGCAGGACGCGGACAGTCTACGACGCGTGCAAGCTAGAGTTCAGCATTTAACGTCCTTTGCAAGACGAATGTGAACTTTCTGTTGGTGAATTGAAGCAGCGAACTCATTACACCTGTTGATCAACACAAACTGCAGCATTAAACAACTTAAACCAACTCGCTGCTTAGTTTGTTTCTCTACAATTAACTAATTCTGCATCTATCAACCCCTCAAACCAAAAAAAGTTCTCCTCACATCTACAGAAATCTCTCAGGTGACCTATTTTGATTCCAAAATTTCACTGTTTCTCTGAGGTTTCTTCCCCAGATATCTTCTTCCAATCTTGACTTCTTCTATGTCGTTTCTCATCTCATTAACTGGCTGCTGTGCTGATAGTCGTCACGGTGATATAATGTGACGGGCGCCAGCTAAAAAACCTCCATCCAAATCATGTCCGGAGTGACTCACGGAGGCCCATAAAGCAGCTCTCTGAATACACACCGCTGATTAAAGAGGTCGGCGGCAGCGTCCATAAATCCTCCAATATATTAAAGAACGATTTGGTTTCTGTTGTGGAAGCTGTAAAACGCCCCCAAATGTCCAATCTGACCGCAGCATATGTGAGCTGTAAAAGGTGCTTATGGATGAAATGTTTAAAAAAAAAAACAAAAAAAACCTGCAGAGTCAGGAGCTTCTCCCAACAAGCCACAGGAGGAGAAGAAGCCGTCATTCCAGATGATTGATAAATCGGCGTATCTCATTGGCCATCATGTCTGGGCGCAGCAGCAGATGATAGAGCCGCCGCCGCCGCTGAGAGGCTTTTAGCTGCTGGACGGGTCAAACGCCCCTATCGTCATGGTAAAAGGCCGGCATAAATCTCTCCTCCGCCGCCGCCGCCGCTGCTGCTGCTGCTGCCAGCTGATCAATACTGATCTAAAAGTGATGAATGAGAGCTCAATGGACTCCATCTTTTCTTCTCCCGGTGGCAGGACGAAGAACATCTTATCTCTCTCTCAGCTGAGGGAGGGAGGGGGGGAGGTCACAGAGATAAAGTGGAACATCTTAAATATGTTCTGTGCGTCAGATGTCACAGCGGTTTACAGGCAACCAGCAGGAGGAGAGAAGTCTTCTTGACTTTGTCCGTAAATCTGTCCGACTGATACATCTCAGATCTTCTCGTACGGCGTGAATCCTCTCAGATCAGCTGGTTCTGTTTTAACTTTAAGTTAAACACGGTGAAGCTGCGTTTTAGCTTCTACGCTGCTCACATCTGGAACAAACTACCCGAACAAATAAAAGATCTCAGACTGGAGACAATGCTTTTAAATCTAAATTAAAGAAACATCTGTTTGTCATGGCTTTTGATTAAATTTTAAAGGTGCACTTCATAATTTTTATCTCATATGCTGCCTTTTTACATTTGATCTATTTTTATGTATTTTACTGTTCTATTCATTTTACTTGCCTTTTTTATTCTTGTGTTTTTATTTTTATTGCTTATATTCCTCTTCTTATATATTTTTTGCATTGTTGTAAAGCACTTTGAACTTCATTGTGTATGAAATGTGCCATAAATGAATATAAATATATATATATTTTTTAAACAAAATCATTGATACAGCAAGAACTATATTACAAGCAACATAAAGAGGCGAAGAAAACGATCATACACCACACAGCAGAGCATAAACAATATACAGTTCAGATGCACATACAGCCAGAAGTAATAACATATATACGGATGGATAGATGGATAGATAGATGGATAGATGTCATTTGGGGGCAGCGGAAACAAGTAGTGAACACAACTCTGACTCATCATCATCTTTTAAGTTGATGTGTTGAACTTGTTAGCAAACAGTTGCTTATTTCCACATCCAGCAGTTATGGAGCAACATTATCATTCATTTGGAGTCGTGTTTCTGTCCACCTGGTGAATGTAAGTCCAATATTCACTCTCTTTTAACTGTTTTTACTCTCTACCAACTCCTGAGGGAAATATCTGGCTCTTTAGCTGCTAAATGCTCCACTATGTTCACCAGCTAGTCTACAGCTAACTGTGTCTGTTTGCTGAACCAGAACAGTAAAGTTGCAGCCGGACAGATAAACAATGAGCTGAAACTCACTATAAAGCTCCATAAAGCCGAGAGGAGCTGCAGAGTCGCTGATAATTCTCTGTAGGTTCATCACTATGAGCCACGACCAACACATTACACACTGACTGCTCATCAACTGTTAAAAATTTCAGTAAAAATGTTTTGCACTATTGGATCTTTAAGCCCAAACATTTCATTTCCAGCAATGATCAACTTGAACCTTGATTCAAAAATCTGTTTTTATTGCATCTTTTCTTTGTTGATACACCAAATTTTACACCTAAAAGTAAAACTGCCTTGTTTTACCTTCTTCTTCTTGGATTTCTGGTGTTTCCACTCAGGTTTTATTATGTGAATATTAGAAACAGACCTCAGCAGAAGATCTCAGGTCCTCAGCTAAGACTCTTCTACTCTTCTTCTTCTTCTTCATTCCACAATCTCCTTATAAAAACATATTTTTATAAGCTTTTACAGGGCTTGTGGTCTTAAGTCACTATTTAAAACCTATTATTACACAAAGTCATTCTCTTGTTTCTTATTCTATTGATAACTGATCATTTTAATTATTTTATATCCTTTTATTTTTCTTATCTCACTCTTCTTCATATGCAGCTCCTTTTTGCTTTTAATCCAAATCATGATCATTGTAACCTTCCTGTTTTTATCTACTTAAAAGATTTCCCACTTTTTGCTCATGAGGCCTCACTTTGTATCTCACCTTGAAGCCATTAGTGACCTCTGTGGGTTCACATGGCGCTGACGGACCCTCGCTAACTCCCAGGAGATCCGCGTGAACGTAGAACACGCTGATGTACAATCAATAAAAGGAGCAGTGTGACAGTTCGTCTCAGGCGTTACAATGAAAATTAGTTGTTTTCTCGGCCTGAGCTCCCGAGCTTTATTTTCTTGAGACCAGCTCCCTTCTCCTCCCGCCCGCCTGCCCTCACATAATGATAAAGGCCATGAATTGAAGCCATAAATTACCTCCTTACATTGAAGAGCGTGATGATTAATCACTCCACCAAGTCTCCAGTGAGGAGACACACAAAGACGTGTCTCCTGGTGCCAACAAACCGGTTCCTCTCTCTCTCTCTCTCTGTCTCTCTCTCTCTCTGTTGGCCCGTCGATGATTTACAGCACATCTGAGCGTCCGCGCTGAGCTCAGCCGTCACCTGCTGAATCAGAAAAACTGTTTGGAGATGCCAAGCTGACAAAGAGCACGAGACAAAGTCCGCCGCCGCCGCCGCCGCCGCCGCCGTTTCGCTGCTGCTGACGACGACGACGTTCCTGCTTCTTTCAGTCACAATAATGGCCGTCCGGTCGGTGACGCACTCCATAAATCAAACAGACTGCTGGTTTGTTTACCCGCAGGGGTTGGGGAGAGGTCTGAAACAGCAGTATCTGTCCCCACCAGCTGTTCACGTCCCCTCTGTCTCTCTGCAGCCTCGGCTAATCTCGGCTTTCCAACTTTTTTTTTTTTTATTTAATTCTGCTTCTTCATTGTCCTCCTCCATAAAGAGTTTTTTTTTTTGGGCAAACTTTTACCTCTGTGCTCAGCTTGCTGGAAATTTTTCTCCCTCCACTGTCTGCTATCTCTCTCTCTCTCTCTCTCTCTGTCTGTGCTCTCGTTAATTCAGTCCCTTTTCTGTGTTTTTTTTTTTTTTTTTTCCCTGGAAGAGCTCAGAGGAAACTGTTGATTTAACGAACGGGGGGTTGTGGGTAAATAGGTACCTCCTTGACTTCTCTGTGTGTGTCCAGTGTAAACAGCAGCGTCCGCATCACAGCGCTGCGTTCGCTCACACAGCTCGGCTCACCAGAGGCGTTTTAGCAGGGCAGCACTGTTTGTATTTGAATCTCAGACACAGAAATTATTTGTTTTCTGTATTGGGATTCTTTCATCAGTGACTGGTACCACAAATATTAGGACACTTGTGATTTAAACTCTAAATATTTGGGGGGGGGTTTTTCTAGTCTTTTTCTCAATAATTCCACGACTAAAGACAGATGATCAGATGATTTAACGATTTAAATTTCAGAGGTCAGAGCCAATATAAACCAATAATAAGACTGAATCTCACTTCATCCGTATTTAAACAGTGACTCATGTGCAGCATTTGTACCATCAGTGTCATTTTATCAGAGTACTTTAGGAGAAGTTAACTTTACGTGTATCTATAGTGGCAACGATTGATCGTGTAATTTATGCAAAAATGTCAAATGTTCTTTGTTTCCAGCTTCTCAAAAGTGGGAATTTGCTGTTTTTTCATTGTCACATAGGACAGTAAATTGAATATCTTAATGTTTTAAACAGTCAACGTCAACTTTCACTATTTTTTTAACACGTCATCGACTAAATGATTTAATAGAGAAAATAATTGGCATGTGAAGTGTGTGTGTGTGTTTGTGTAAATGTGTTCATAAAGGGTAGAGAGTAGGGATGTGCAGAGATCCCAGTATTTGTATTCGTATCTGTATTTGTTGAAGCAGCAAAATTATTTGTATTTGTATTCAAATAAAAGTGGAAAGAGGCTTAAAAATCCTACTTTTTTGCTTTTATTACGCTTTTAATTTTAGAAAATTAAAGTGTTACAATAAGTGTTCATGACATGTCTATTTGTATGAAACAAATATTAGTAAAAAAAAAAAAAAAAAAACACACTATTTGTGCTTTGCCGAATAATGTATTTGTATTCAGGCACACCTCTAGTAGGGAGCAGGCAGGATTATATATGTGTGTGTGTTATGTGTCAGGTGAACAATCGTGATAACACTATCTGTGTTAAATGTTTGCCAGACAACATCCTTGGATATGTGATATATATATATATATATATATATATAATGTATGTATGTGTGTGTGTGTATATATATATATATGTATGTATGTATGTGTGTGTGTGTATATATATATATATATATATATATATATGTATGTGTGTGTGTGTATATATATTATTTTATGTATCAAGGCCTCCATATTTATCTTGGTAGTGAGACATAGTATTGTGAGCAAAACCTCCATGATGGATGATATGAAATTAAATAAAAATAACTGTACAAAAAAAAGAGAGAGAAAGAAAATAATGGAATTATAAAAATAACAGTAAGTTGCAACCTTAATCACATCAATTCAAGAAATGTCCATTTTCAAAAAGTTGTTTTTTTTTTTTGTTTTTTTTTTTCTGGAAGTCGACTCGTACACCTGCACTTATCTCTTCTCAGCTGGTGTCTGTTTGGACGAGATTCTGGCTCTGGCACATGAAGATGCAGCCTCTTTCTTAACCTGCCTACAAAGCCTGGAAACAGCACAACACCAGACCTATCTCAATTTATTTTATTTATTTATTTAAATCAGAGAAGTGGGCATCCGTTCTGGAACAGTAAGCATAGAAACACATCAAAATATCTAGATTCAAACTTGGTTAAAAGTTTTTTGTTTTTTTTTTCACATGTCTATGTTAATGCAAACATTGTTTTATAATAGAATGTGAATTATTGTATTTCAGTATGAACCAGGTCCTGCTGAAGAGATGAAATATATAATTATATGTAAAAAAAAAAAAAATCTTAGTTTCTATACTCTTCCCATCAGAGATCCTTATGATCACTTTAAGAGCTCTAATATAATAACCTGCCTGTATAAGACGTCTGCTGCACAGCTGCACTGTGACGTCTGGCGTACTACAGAGATGCAATACGAATCAACTTTACTCACTTAATGACTTTGAAATTGCTGCGAGCACATTCAGCATTTTGTTGTTCAGCATATTTTCACCATTTGTGGGGAAACGGATTGAGATGTCGTGGAAGGAATACTACTGCTTTCTCTTTTTATTTGTATTATTGTCTGCCAGAGATTATTCGTTCCCTCTAGTGGATACATGTGTTAATCCTGCAGGTACGCACAGAATACAAAGGTGAGAATATGAACAACTGTTGACAAAAAGTACCAACCTGGAAAAAAACATTGAACTGTGGGTAAAAAAAAACAAAGAAACTAATAAACCAAAGCTAACATTAATTCCCAGGCTACCGAGTTGATCATTAGTTACACCGGTGCAGTTGTCATGGCAACAGAAACACAGCCGTATGTCAGCTATCTGGATGATGCGATCAGCTGTACGGACACACGGTACGATCGATCACAGCGATTGTTAGAGGTGATAGAGAGAGTTGACTGACAGCTTTACAACCTGAGAACATTCTTCCTCTAAACTGATCTTCTTTGGAAAAGCTTTATTAACACCGTCCTTGACAAAAAAGATGCTTAATTTTTTAACGTATCCATTTAGATCTATCCATACAGAGACCAATTAGATTAGATTTCATCAACATTTTCCACATTCTGCTGCTCATCTCCCCCCCACCACCCCTTGCACCCCCCGGGTTGTAGCTGCAGGGCCTGGCGGGGCCGACACGAGCTGCAATTGATTCAAAATCCTTAGTGGCAAAACAGACAAAGGGGTCATCTATTATCCTCGCCGTCCTCGCCCCATCTCTCCTCTCCTCTCCCTCTCCTCGACCCATCTTTGGCGGTCACCCGTTAAAAGGGAACTCTGGGGACGTCACGGAGCTCTCTCTCTCTCTGCACCGCCGGCCTCGCTCCACTTCTCCGAGGCCGGGGGGCCGGGGCTAATTGGCGGATCCACCAGGGAGCCCTCCAACCGCCAAGCCGCTCCAGCCAGGGGGCCCATTTGCAAGCATGTGATCTCTCTGCCGAACAAGGGGGCGAGAGCCAGTGAGGGACGGAGACGACGAGGAGGAGGAGGAGGAGGGTCTGGAGGACATGGGAGAAGTGATTCCCTCAGGAGGAGTGGGTGGTAGAAATATGAGACGGGGAAACTTCTAAACTGCTTCTCTGAGCTGTGAAATACTTCTTTCAGCCCCTTTTTTTTTTTTTTTTTTTTTTTTTTTTTTTTTTAACACAAAATTTAGAGATATTTTTAAAAGAGAGAATAAACAATGTTATCTCTGAATGTCCTTCAAATCCCTTGTGCGACCATATTTCTGCCAGGAGGACTAATGTAAAGCATGGCAGCGCGATGCATTCAAAGTACACGAGATGTAGCGGAGAGCGGAGACACAGACAGAGAGGGTTTTAGTAGAGACTGCGGGTAATTGACAGGCAGAGCCGGACTGCTTTGTGAGCGCCTCCGCCAGCGAGCTCTTTGTGTTTATCAGCCCTGGCCGATCGATGGTCATCTTAACCTCGGGAGACTGAGGCCAGGAACGGATGAAAAGTAAAGACTCCTCTTTTGTTGTGCGGGCAAGCTCTGTCCAGCGCCATCGGCAACGCTCCCAGAGGAGGCCCGAGCTCACGAAAAAATATGAAAGATTGAAACCGTGACAAAAAGCTAGAATAAATCTTTCTATTTTTTCACCCCCCACTATCCCCCAGTGCACCCCAGACTCTTTCCTTTTTAGAGGAAACACTTTCAAATATTTTGGTTGGGCTCTCGCTTTGAGCCTCTCTTCAGTGACCCATTTGGGTCCGGAGGGAGAAGCGAGCAGAGAGAGAAAGAAGCTGGAGGAGTGAAGCCACAGTGTGACACAGTTGGATTTGATCATGCAAGCCAATGCAAACTATAAAAACCACAGAAGAACTCATCTGCTGTGCTGTATAAGCTGGCTGTCGTGTGCTTTCTTGTGGTACTGTATGTATGTATTTTTTTTTTTTTTTCAGGAGCTGTTGGAATGAATATTTGTCTTCCTTTCTGACAAAGCTAGTAGTGTAACATCATGCAACCCGCTCCAACTTTTCTGGTCTTAAAAGAAAACGTCCAGCGTCGCGGGTCATCCTCTTCTTCGCGGTAAGAAACCAAGGAAGGTTTCTCGTCGCGTCAAAGATTGAGAGAGCTCTCTTCCATCAAAGGTGATTATAAAACCTAAAGATTAAAATCCAAGATGATGAAGGATCTCTTCCTTGTTTAGTAATTGTTTGTTCATTTACACCCGCTTGCACAGCTGCAGCATCAGTGTGGCTGCATCAGTTATCTAGAACCAAAATAATCACAGATATTAAAGCCTTGTTTGTCATCAATTAGAGGATTCTCTTAAAATTAGCACAATACAGGAATATATCATGTTTAGCACAAAGATTAAAAGCGGGGGGAGGGGGATGCTCGCCTCCAGTAGCTCAATCAAAGCTGTCTTGTCTATTTAACAGTTGACAATAAGACATCTGCATCTCAAACATCTTGTCCCAACACTTCTGTCAACTCAACCCAGTTGACTGATGGAAACTTTAAAGAATGTGTCTGACAGTTTTCTATATCTTTCTTATTGTCAACAAATCTCATGTGCAGAGAAAAAACCAGCGATGAACTGATCTACTAACAAGTATTGTATGAGCATCATCTTATTCCTCTGTGCCGTAGACCTCCGTTGTCGTCCGGAAACTATTAAAAAACACATCAGTGAGCCACAACGCTGCACTGGGTGACATGTTCCTTCATTATGAAGAGTTTGGTCATGTTAGTTTGTTTAGAAACCTCTCCAGAGAGTAGTTCTGTGTAAGGCAGATGCCACTGAGCATGTGCAGGAACGTATCACATCATCTTGATTTTCTACTGAAGTTCTTTTAGTAAAACTCCATCATGTTTTCCCAACCCAGTCGACAGAACAATACGTCGGCATTGAACGTTTCTGCAAACCACAGAAATGTTGAATATATACGTTTCAACATGTGTAATACGTATCATAGCAACATTTCTACAAATGTAGCATATTAACATTTCTACCTGTTGAATAATGATGTTTTATGGTGTGACAACGCTGTGGTTAAGGTCTGGTTAGGTTTAGGCACAAAGATCACTTGGTTAGGGTTAGGGGAAAGATCATGGTTTGAGTTAAAATAAAATAAAAAATAAAATAAAAATGGCTGATGTCTCTGGTTTTCTCACCAGAGAAATGGCTGCAAATGTCCTGACGTCTCACTAAAAACACCTGTTTTTGTCGAAAGAAGCGGAAAGCAGGCATTGGTTTTGAGGTGTGAAAGGAAGGATGTGTGATGATGTATCGTTCAAAGGAAGAGCTGGCGAAGTTCTTATTTTGAAGACGTTTATTAGACGATGGCCATCGGGTCCATTCCATGTACAAAGATGGTCTGGGCACCGTACCACTGTCGATGTATAACTTATATAGGGTTACACATCTGTATCTTATCACATGAATAACATAGGTTCTCCATTGGGCATTAATTCAATTAGGAGCCATCCATCAAGTGGTTGACAGCTACCTTACAACATATTATGTATCATAACATACCACATCTGGAACAGCTCCAATCTTGACCATGGACCCATTGTTTGTATCTAAAAGGCCCCCCAGAAGGGCTATACCATATTACATAAGGTGACATGCAGACTATGAAATGTTTCTGTCACATGTCCAACACCCAAAATCAATAAAGTACATAGGGTCAGATAAGTCATATTAACAAGGTGGTCTCGCACCGTGTTCTCCGCTGACTTCCAACTTGCTGCCAAGAAACATACTAACCATCCACCTGCCGCTCCTCCTCCTCCTATATAGGGAAGTCAGCTCATAAAGATCACATGTGAACTACGTCACTTTAGAAATGCTGAGATGATACGTTTTGTTGGATGTTAATATGCTACGTGTTACACGTGTTGAAACGTAGATATTCAACGTTTCTGTGGTTTGCAGAAACGTAAACTAACGACGTTTTATTCTGACGACCAGGCTGGTTTTCCACATGGTTTTCAAACATTTGAGCTTTGACTCTCACTGTTTTATTAACATCATCACATTACGCCTTCTTCATCTGCAACGGTTTAATGCCTTCACCTGTTTATCTTGATGAACCAACACCTAATATGCTGATTTTCTGAAGTTTGGTCAAAATTTGTGCTACATTCGGCTGAAAACCTGGCTAATGCGAGACAGCATACCTATTTAAATTGCTAGAAAAGAAAAGAAAAGAATAAGGTAAGTAAGAGGTCCTTATTGAATACAGCACTTAAAACCCTAAAACAATTATATCTGACATGAATGTATGAGACAGACCTCTAATTTAAATGGGGCATACTGTTCTTTTAAATTTCTTCAGACGTGTGTTGTTTCACTTTAGACAGATGATGATCTGCAGCCTGGCAGTCGTCACTCTGATCTAACACACACACACACACACACACACACACACACACACACACACACGCACCAGACGCAGTTAGCAGTTTTCTGCTGAGCTCAGCAGTTGCAGCTTCTGTCGGCTCTCAGTAAATTTGATGGACAGAAGATATTTGTCTCCTGAGAGATAAAACATCAGCCTGTCTGTTAAATCACCATCTAAAACACTTTAGGACAAACAAGCTCTTTATACGTTTTCCTTTTATGTCTTTTATTCTCGTCGCATTCGACTGTTTTATTTTGCTGTAAACTGGATTTGCCTCGTTTACTGTTCGTCTCGGTGCTTTTTATTTTGTCTCGTCTTCAGTAACACACTTTGTACTTGACATTCTGAAAAGTGCCATACTAATAAAGTTTATTAGGTTTAGTGGATGATGGTGTGTGTGAGAGGTTTTTTAGAAAGCCCAGGCGGCCCGACAACCTTCTTCACACCGACCCCGCTCATTTAATCTACATTATCGTTCCATCGTGTTTGTTCCCAGTATGCACAAAACCTCCCAGCTTAACAATGCAGTGGGTGTTTCTATTGAACATTTTGTGTGCATTAACTTTGTTTTCATCTCTAAACAACTTGGTTCAGATAGCTCGACCTGTGTGAAGGCTCGTGTTGTGACTCACATGTGGGCTCAAGGCCAGATCTACTAAAGCTTTGGTGATGTGTTGTTTTTTTAATGTGCAGATGTGAAGCGTTCACATCTATCAAGCAGTCGCTGCAGGCTGGAGGTGCAACCCACTGATCATACAAATAACAGGAGGAATAAAAGCACTTTGCTTCTATATGATACTGTGCTCTACGCATGAACTTGACTTGAGACACGTCAGCAGAGGTTGATTATGGATTCTGCTGGATTTATTAGCATCACAGTCAGTTTGACAGCATGGAAAAAAACAGGATGATGAAATTATAGATAAATGAACGTAATGTTAAAATAGAACATACGTCACAGTGTCACTGTCTTTAATAATCCTCGGATTTGACTAAAAAAATGATGACATATTTTTTGCCGGTGGCCTAATTGTTTTGGCTAATTTTATTAAAAGCTGTCATATTTATAGAGATATAAATATAATATATTTATATCCTGTTAAAAGAAAAAAAAAGAACAGAAATATGACCTTGTTGGTTAAGATGAAACCTGCCTGTTTTTCCACTTTCACCTTTTATTGACCTGTAACTACTTTTATTAGATTTATTAGATTTATTAGATTTGCCATCCAGCTCTGTGGATTGGGGCTAATTTTTTCTGTGGAAAAATGGTGCAAGTGTGGCAAATGTCTTGCAGTAATATTAATAAAAAAAAATCCTGATGTCGATAGAGTGTGATTTTTCCATTTGTCTGGCATATATGGGGTTGATGATGAAGAGCAACATACAGTATTTGTCCTCTGTGACCCCAGGAAGCCTTCTCTGTGTATAAAACATCTATCTTAACAACTCATTTCATCATCATAATACAAGACAGAAATCATTGTACCATAGTGGTGAGATAATCCTATTTAATTGAGGAATATTATAGAAAAGAGTGTCAGACATTTATACTTTATTTAAGGAAATGTGATTTGAGGAATCTGAATGAATGACGTTTCTTACACTAGAAGTTTCTAAATATGTCCTCAAGGAACAATCTCACTGTGTTTAAGATTTATTTTACTTTATTTTATTGTAGTGCTGCAACAGAGAAGAACCAGTTGCTTTATCCTGTGAACTGAAGGACAAAGTGGAAACCGAATGTGAAGCTTTTTTTTGATTCCAGATCCACAGTGAAAGTCTCCTCTCTCCTGTTTTTATTGTGTCTTCATCCTCTTTCCAATCCTGCAGCTTCTGTCTGCTTTATTTTGTAATTTTCCTCAGCGGAGGTCAAGTCTGCGACCTGTTGTTCATCGTTGTAGCCGGTGAGTTGAACTGAAGATATTGTCCTCCGGTGTGTGGAGGGGGAAGGGGGGGTTAACACTTCAACTCCACTACATCTCCTCGTCTGGCCGCCTTTGTCCTTGTCTTGTCCGCTGACAGGAAGTGGTGGTTGGGGGCTGTTACCTGCCACATACTGTGACATGCTCACAAAGCGAGCAGGGACAAGCAGATTTTTAGAGATTTGTAGAAAGAAAGAACATGTGGAGAAAAAAAAAAAAAGCCTTTTACACTGAAAGACGGCGGCCGCGGCGGCTGCTATCAGCAGCTCTTTGTTGCTGGAGAAAAGCCAGCAGGTTCCCTCTACTTTATCTGATGGACGGACGCCCGAGCTTACTGCAGTCGTCGCCAGCGTCTGGTAACGGACAAATCGCCAGGGCAGGACCGAGCGAACCACAGCACCTCTGTTTTAACAAGAGGATCACAAAGTCCTTCTAGAAAATGCAGTTTGAATGCTGCGTGCAAGGCAGGCCCGAGCCGCTCTGAGGCCCTGAGAGGGGTCTGATAACCCCCGACCACCCCAACAATGTACACATGTTTGCAGCAAGACTTTCAGCCGATATTTTAATCACAACAACTAAAATTAAAATGATAATCAAGCTGCTTCTACAGCAAACGACACATCTCTGCTTTCTATCAGTTTGGTCAAACTGTTGTTGGGCTTCAACCCTGATAATCAGACTAAAGGACGATACATGACGACTGTTGAGCCGATTATGACGATGATTTGGGTGACTGATCAGACCGAGTTGGAGCGGGACGGTGCCGGTCTGGTTCTGTTTCTAATCTGAAGTCTCCAGACGCTGCCAGTCGTTCACATAAAGACTTTTTAAACATGTTTGATATTTGACATCAGTGACTGATGATGTCACTTGTGACAAAAGGTTTCTGGTGTGTGAGAGCACTGGACAGCTGAAATGGAGGAAAAAGCTGATTGAGCTGTAAAGAGAATAAATGTCTCTAAAAAATCAACTCAAAAAGCTACACAGCCGACCAGAACCTGCAGTTAACTTCACTTAACAAAGTTCACTTAACTCCAATTATTCCATATTACCCACACACGTCTCCATCCAAGATCTCTCACAAACTCTGCACTTTTTCTCATCTTTTTTTAGCCTTTTCAGCACAGACTGTAACTACATATTGACCATGAAAAGTACAAGCAGCTGGTTGTTTCTTTTGACACAAAAACATGTGATGATTGGTATCGCTCTCCTGGGATTTGCGGGGTCGGTTTCACAATTCAAAAGGAATCACAGCAATTAGTGGATTTTGCTTAAAGGGGACTGAAGTAAATATGTGCAATTTTTTGCGTCAAGTTCAATATTTGGTGACCTTTGATTTGCGCATCCATACCATTGACCTGTAGACCCTTTTCACAGCAGACATTTTGACTCGTCAAAGCAGGAAAAGCATAAGTTTAATTAATGACATTAACGATGTTAACCATACTAGGGATGTGCAGAGAGTCCAGTATTTGTATCCGTATTTGTTGAGGCAGCACAATTATTTGTATTTGTATTTGAATAAAAGTGGAAAGAGGCTTAAAAATCCTGTTTCTGTTTCTGTTTCTGTTTTTGTTTTTATTACACTTTTAATTTTAGAAAATTAAAGTGTTACAATAAGTGTTCTCTTGGGAGCGCTTCATTTGTGTCAGTAGCTCAGCTTTATCTCTGGGGAACACCCCCAACTCTGCAGGTGGATGTGACTCCCATCGTTGAGACCTGCTGATAGACGTCACAGCGGAGCAGAGGAGAGACACTGAGATAGTGATGTGATTGACCATGTTTTTTTTTTCTTCCCGAAAACAAATCATTTTAAAAATATTTGTATGAAACAGATATTTCGTAAAAAAAAAAAACTATTTGCGCTTTGCTGAATAACATATTTGTATTCGGGCGCACCCCTACTCCATACCATTAATTGTCCCAGTATGCCATATCAGTGAGTTAGCATTCATAATACCAGAGTGCTGGAACTGGTTAAACAAAATGTAATGCAGCCATCATTCATGGTATTAATTACACCTGCACTTTTCCTACATTGACAAGTCAAAATATCTGCCATGAAAAACATTTATAACTAAAAATGCAGCTTTGGAACAGTATGTCGTTGGCTCGCCTCGTATGTTTAGATAAGGATGATCTAATATCAGTGTTTATTCAATATTTAGCCCAGCCCAGCTGAGTGGGCCGTTACTGGTCATTACTGCCAATTTACCACCATGAAACCAGAGATCTGTACATTTTGCAAAATGTTGGATAATCATGTAAAAATTACATTATTTGTATGGCTGAATCATGCAAAAACACCAGTTTCATTTTTGAGGGGAAAAAAAACGACGCAAAAGGCTTTTAAATAATCTGGAAAGAACAAATATTTGTGTGAAATGTATTATGCACTTTCCCGAATATTGTTTTCAGAAACATCCCTACAGCTCACTGCATCCTGCTTTTTTTTTTTTTTTTCTTTTTTAGCTGAAAGTACAGAGGATATTTTGAGCAAAGTACAACCTCTCATCTGTTTAAAGCTGTTCATCATTACTACTCCTCTCCCTGTTGTTTGGGGTGTCTTCTCTCAGAGCTCAGTGCATTAAAAATTGAAAGCGTTCTTTGTGTTATAGCAGAGGGAAGGGGAGGGGAGAGAAAACAGCGACGACACTCTTTTGAGTACTACTCCTGTGCTTTTTGAAAAGCTGACATCAATGAAACAGGGAGGGAGAAGAGAGAGAGGGGGGAAGGGAGGAGAGAAAAACTAAAAAAAAAAAAAAACAGAAACGGGATAAAAAAAAAGGAAAAAGGCGATATGAAGAAGTTGTTGTCACTCTGTTTGTTTTTAATGTTGAGATGTTAAAAAAAGCTGTCAGGGTGCTGCGGTTGTGGTGAAACGAGCACATACAGTACAGGATGTTAGATCCTTCTCCCAGAGAAGAGTCTGACACAGAAAATAAATAAATAAATAAAAAAAATACACATCACAGCTGCTTCGCTCATATCCAGCAACAACCAGCCGCTTCTCAGTCACTAATTCATGTACAGCTGCTCCAGCACACTGAGTGCTTCTGAATTGGATACCAGTTAAACTCATTATTATTATTATTATTACTATTATTAAGTCTTTGACTACATGTGCATTCAAGTACTGTTTTTATGTTAACATTATCCTGCACAAGAGTTTATAGAAGTGGTTCATTGGACATCATCTGGCATCCAGACAATGTCCATATTTCTACTTTTTAGCCATGCTAGCAGCTCTAATGATGGTAATGTTGGTTGTTTGGTCCCAGACTGAAATGGGTGGCCGTGAAATATTACAAAGACATTCAGGCTCCCCGCAGAATGAATTCCATTGACTTAAGTGGTTCCCTGAGTTTAGCGTGACCGTGGGGTTACTAGTTTTTGGTTTTTTAGTGAAATGTCTCCACAAAATATTAAATGGACTGCGATGAATTTGATGAGGAGGAATTTTAATAAAGTTCTGTGTGTGTGTGTGAGACCCTGAATTTTTCCTGCAACTCTATCAGCAGGTCAAAGTTTTTCATATCACTTATCCGTTGAAATCTGATGGACTGGCAAAAAAAGACCAGATACCCGAGTGTTGATGTATTCTACTGACTTGGATTTGGTTTTCTGTCGTGCTAACATGAGGTTCATATTTGTGGTTTTTCGTTAACCATTTTGCTTTATAGATGTGGAAAATTCATCTCCGAATTTGGTCATTTTTTAAGTTTTCAGATGAACTGAAGCACAGGATTTATAAATCAGAGCTCTTAAGAAGCCTAATCAAAATGATGCCTCACTTTCAAAATTGCATTAAAATTTATTTAGTTCTCGCTGGAGTCAAACATTCCTCACACAACGGATCAAATAGATTCAAACAAAACTCACTGGGACTCTGTACATAATATGGGAGACCATTTAAAAAAAAAACCTCATGCTGATCACAACAGTTAGATTTTACCACTGGCACGAAGACAGATGTTGTGTTACGCTTACAGAAGAAACAATCTTACAACAAGTACAGAACAACCGACCTCAGCCACCTGTGGAGGTGGGCGCTGGATGTTTTAGTGCCACAGTTGGACTCTACTTTATATAATAAGCTTATATGCTTTTTTTAAAAAAAAGGTATAGAAGTTAACAGATGAATGTGTGATACTGGCCTTAGTTTGAAAGTTACTGTGTGCTTGTTAGAGCCAAGATGACAAGATGATTCAAAATCACTTTTATATCAGTGCACTGTAAGAAAGAACTGAGTGGTTGAAACCTAAAGGAGACTATCAAGACACCAGTTTAATTTAGGAATGAACTGGTTTAGCTCTCTCTGTCCATCTCCTGATATGGACGCCCAATAACCGTGTTGTCACCCATGAACTGAAGGATCAAATGCTCCCTCATGGGCTGACAAAAATCTACCTTTTAGGAGGTTAAAATGCTCCATAAGAAGCCATCGGATCTTCTCAGAAATATATTTTCATGATGCTTAAAAAGGATATTTTGCTTAGCTCAAAAAATTTTTTGGCAGTTTGGACATGCATGATTGTCAGTTTAGCACACAGGAAGTTTCTTCAGCTGCATTTTCACATGACAACATCCAGACTGAACCTGTCTGGATGTCGGTCCGTCAGAGAGTCTTCCAGGTCTGATTCACTGTTCTGCCGTGTTTCAGCTGAGAGCTTCACCTCGGTCCCAGAGGAAAAACACCTCCAACCATCCATCCATCCACCCATCGCTCTTTCTTGCAGTCCTGACAGCAGGCGACAGAGGGCAATCTCCCCACAGACAGGCAGGCAGGCAGGCGGTGGGGAGGGGGGGTGGATGGGGGTCCTGATTGACAGCAACAGCGTTGGAGGGAAAGAGGAGTTTGCCTTGAGTTGCCAGACGCCCCGCTGAATAGAAGCTTACATGACGATGGGAAGAGTTGAGTACACATGCAGCTCTTTGTTGGGAAGAATGAAAAAAAAAAAAAAAAAAACCCAGAAAGATGCTGACTCTTCTGTTGCGTCTCCACTACAAGCTGCTGAGACTAGAGGCAGGATTAAAAGCTTCTGGTGTTCATGGCGTCTCACTACTTTTTGGGTTTAGTTTGATTCGGTGCTTGCATTTGTTTGTGTGTTGTGGTTTTTTTTGTCTTCTCATCCTGCTCTGCAAATATCTTATCACCCTGCTGTGCAACACAATATCTGTTTAGAATATCTGCATGAATTAAATATGATGCTGCAATGAAAAAACACCACAGCTGAAAGTGTACACAGATGATCAGTCAGATACTGATTATACTTCTAATTTATGTGGAAACATCAACATCAGTTGCACATATGGTATATAAATTAGTACAAATGATTTCCCAGCCTGTGTGAAAACATGGAGGCATCTGACAGACATTTACAGCTCACTAATAAACAAGAAGGCGGCAAAGTCTGGGAGAAGGAAGCAACTTTGTGATCGGCTAACAAATCTCTCAATCAAGCAGACAAGCTTCACACTTCTATTTAAGCCTTAAAGAGCAACTTCACAGCAGCTGAACATCTTCTTTTTGCTTATTAAGAGTGAAAGTGTTTACATTCAGCATTTCGTTCCTAATAAAACTTTATTTCACAGAGACAATTTTTAGATTATTCAAAATTGTGCGTTGTCGACGTCCATGTTTGCTAGCTTACAGTCTTCTTCTCTGCCTTTGGTGATGCTAGGTCCACTGAAATGACAATAATTGGACGTTGCAGCCTCAGTTGTTTAACATGCTGCCTTTGCTGATGTGTTGTAGTATTTCTTTACCGCCACCGACTGTAGATCAGTGGAATAACGTTGGCAGGAATGTGCATCGCATCATTTGCATCACTCATAGAGCCCTACATGGCTCCACAGTGCATCGGTGACCTTCTGCACCTCTAAACCACTAATCGAGCTCTTAGATCCTCCACCCAAGTCTTTCTAAGTGTACCTCGTACACATTTTAAGACACGGGGGGATCGTGCTTTCCAGTCGGCAGCCCCTAAGCTTTGGAATAGTCTTCCAACAAGCTTAAGGTCCTTGGATAATGTAGACTGTTTTAAAAAGCAGCTAAAAACCCATTTGTTTTGTCCATTTTATCTGCTCTCCTTTTATATTTTATCTGGTGTCTGTTTTTTATTTATTCTGATTTCATTTTATTTTATTTCACCTTATTATATTTTATTTTATTTTATCTTATTTCTTTGACTGTAAAGCACTTTGTAACTGGTGTTTGTGAAAGGTGCTATATAAATAAACTTTGCTTGCTTGCTTGTGCACTCATAAAACATCACTCCATAGCACTACTAGTCGTCAAAAACTCCTCAAGGTACTTTAAAAGGAATGCATTCTTAAAACTGCTGGACTCACCACTTATTCAATTGATTTTTCTTCCTTGTCAAAACCTAGCACCGCTTTTACCCACAATGCAACTTGACCACAGACGTCTGATAACCTCACCTCTCTCTGACTCCACAACCCCAGAGTTTCTTAAATTTTCAAACTCGTCTTCAGCTCCAACCGACGCTGACTGACTTGACATCACTTTAGACAATTTACCAGACATACACATCTCCCTATTGAAACACAAAATGCTTTATATTACTTTTTACACATATGCAATCATACTCCCCAACACCTGGAAACACAGGTTGATGCGAGTTTCCCTTTAAGGGTTATAATTTTCACAAGCAGCCCCGCTCCTCGAAAACTTATGTGGGATAGTCTGGTTCAATCCTCACTTAACCTTGACAAACTAGACATCGCCTGAAAGCAGCATTGTCTGTGTAAACTATTTTAAGATCCCAATATCGCTGTGGCAGCAGTTCATTATTTTATAACTGCAGTGAATATAAAACTGAACAATAACACAGTAAAATAAAAAGATGGTGACCAAGGTGAAACAAGGTCCACTTTCTATTGATACTATTGTTCCAAAAGATAGAGTGACAGGTGAGACAGGTGAATGAGACCATGAACATGTCTGTAATAAAAATGATTCAAGAGCAGAGAACATTTTACTTTCAGGTATGTCATTTTCAAAGTTCTGCACAGAATGGGAGTACTTGTCAAAGGGTTAAGAGACTCTTGAAAGTTGCTTGAAATGCATCACAGCGAACATCAAGTCTATTATTTGCATTATTGCTAACGTGGTAACGGAGTGCAGACTTTTCAATTCAATGTGCACTTAAATTGCATTACCACACAGCGACTGACGAGTGTGGGTGATTATCTTTTTGATTTACTTGAAAGCCTTTCAGAGTTAACAGGCGTGTACATGAGAGACAAAAGATGAGAAGAGCCCGGGAGCCGACCCAGCATCGCTGAGTGGCTGACTTACACCTGTTGTCATGGAAACGGGGGTTAGGGTGGGGGGGGGGGGACTCGGTGACGTTTCTGTCAAAAAAACTCCAAAGACAGAGGTGACAAAAAACGTAGATACATGACTCCATTTGAGCCTTTCTATCACATTGTCGGCCTGGAAGGAGCTGAGTGGAGCAGACAGTCGTGAGAGAGCAGAGCTGAATGAAGGATAAAGCAAGTCGACTGGAAATGCTGGAGGGACGGAGAGTAGCAGAAAAGGCCTGAGGGCTGAAGGAGAAGAGGAGGCCGATATACGAGGAGAGGATGAAGATGAATCAGGGCTTGGGAATCAATGTCATGCCATGCTGCAGACTGAGTATTTCAGCAGCAAATCCAGTTTTAAAGATGTTGACACAGATACTGCTTTCAGACTTTATACCACAGAGTTTTAAAGGGAACATAGTCAGAAACCATGCAGTAATGTAAAGCAGAGAAAGGTGAGGATCAGATAGCAGCAAGCAAAGGGACAGGGAACACTAAATTTACCAGAAGACACAAACAATGAAGAATGGATTGTTGACAGTACTCCAAGAATTATATAAAGTTTGCATCTTTCAAGAAAAACTAAACTGCTACACTTTTGAAATAAGTTTTGTACATTTCTGCCTTTACCAAAAAGGAGTATATTAGACTTACGGAAATTGTGAATGAAAAAAAAAATGAATCTCATTTTCCCAGTTTTAGAGGCTTTAACACCATAACAAAGGTTTTTCTCTTGAAAATGGTTGCCTGTGGTTACACGGCTACACTAAGTGCATCCTTTTAAACAGCAGAACGAGCAGAATTACTTAAATTTGAGCAGAAATGTGATTGTTAATGATATTAGACATGGGAAACATTATCCTAGGCAGCCATGAGTGGAGCAGGTCTGACAAGATGCCATCATGTTAGCAGAAAGTAACAATAGTTTGGAGGCAGGGTGGCACTTTGGCTTGTATTAATTCTTACAGACGCCTGACAGCCAATGGATTCTGTTTTATATCTACAGGTACCTGGTAGGGGTTGTGCCCGAATACAAATACATTATTCGGCAAAGCACAAATAGTGGGTTTTATACAAATATTTGTTTCATACATATATTTTCAAAATTGTTTGTTGGGGGTGTTCCCCAGAGATAAAGCTGAGCTACTGACACAAGCAAAGTGCTCTTAAAGACTCTCCATAACCTTTTGTTCCCTTTCTCCTTTCAACGAAGTTAGGTTGTAAAATATAGGCAATAAATGAAAAGTGCAAAGCGATAATTGCCTTTGAAGTTCCTCCCTACACGTTGTGCTGTCTGTGTGTTATGGGTGTATAAATAGATAAGTCTGGCTGCAATGAGGCGATGAGTAAAGTTTTAGCTCAGTAATCACAATAATTTTCTAAAATTAAAAGTGTAATAAAAACAAAAACAGGATTTTTAAGCCTCTTTCCACTTTTATTCAAATACAAATAATTTTGCTGCCTCAACAAATACAAATACAAATACTGAGATCTCTGCACAGCCCCAATAACTGGTCTGAAGAGCTGAATAAATGTCAGGAAACAGAAGCAGGAATTATGAAAGCATGACTCTGTTCTATAAATCTGACATTGTGGAACTATAGGCTCAACTTCTTGAAACTTATCTCCACTCCCACAATCAGCCGTTAATGGATGAAAACACAGCCTTTAATCAGCCATTTTCATATCAGCGTACTGCCTGCTCCTCCAGCCGTTGTCACCTTTCACCTGTCAACAGGAAGAAACAAACAGGAAGAAAGAAATGCAGTTTCACCAATTGTGTTGCAGCGGGGAGGTTTGCAAACAGCCAGAGCAGCTCATTATGCACATCCATTGTGTGCGTCTACGCGTCTATTTATAGTGTCCATTATCATGTGGACCAACCACCATGATGGTTTACAATGACTTGTTTGTAGAGCTCATAACGAAACCGGATTTATAAAAGGTATGTCACAATTGAGGATAAAATAAAAAAGAATATTAACAGCAAAATAATATAATAAATAAAATGATACCTCTATATTAAGTTTATAAATGCACCTTTTATTGGCATTTTGCAGATTGATCAAATGGATGTATAGAAGAAGCCCTGAAATAGTGGCCAACTGTGTAATAATAACGTCCGGGTCCGTCACGTGATGCAAAGTGGCCCAAAAGGGAGATACGGATTTTATCTGCACACAATCATTGGAAAAGGAGCAGCTGTAAAACAGTGAATAAATGAATTCACCAAAATGACTCGTTTTAGTATTAGTATATTTGATCAATTTATCCAAAAGAACTTCATGATTAAGTTATTTTATCCCATTCAAGTGAGCAAGGAGCTAACCTGGCTCAACCAGCGGGAGTCTCAGATGCTCTGAACTGTCTTGGCTGGTGATGGACTCCAGTGAGCGTACTAACTTTCATAGGAATGAGTGGGCGCCATCTTTGAACACGTTAGCCAGTTCTCCTTAACACATATATGGTGTAGAGCGCATAAAAAACACGTTCTCATATTGACGCTTGGTCAGGACACCCTGGCGTCACTTTTACCCCTTTAGCGTCATTTTTCAACATGCAGTATCACGGTAGTCACTGATAAAAAATAATTATATTTTATGGTGTGATAACGCGGTGGTTAAGGTCTGGTTAGGTTTAGGCACAAAAACCACTTGGTTAGGGGAAAGATCATGGTTTGGGTTAAAATAAAAAATAGAATAAAAACGGCAAGGTGGTCTCGAACTGTGCTCTGTGCTGATATCCAACTTTCTGCCAACAACATTACAAGCCATCCACCAACCCCTACACCTCCTAATAAGAAAGTAAGTCAGCTTATATAGATGTCATGTGAGGTACGCCACTTCAGAAATGTCAATATGATACGTATTGTTGAATTGTAATATGCTCTGTATTACAGGTGTTGAAATGTAGATATTCAACGTATCTGTGGTTTGCAGAAACATTCAACGCCAACGTTTTATTCTGGCGACCAGGCTGAAATTTGTCACCTCATTTAGACGTCATCTGTCTCATAGCGTCTATTTCAGACGTTGTGGGAGCTCAGCAGAAGTCTGTCGGACTACCCTGCACTTTAAAAAATGACGCTACAGGGTGAACCCATGCGTTAAACAGTGACGCCACAGGGTTTAGTGCAGCTGGTTATCAACCTAAACAATATTTTATTATAGTTGCATTCATACCAGTTTATGTTTATGTGGGAAATAGCATGTGTATTATTTATACATCTGGCCCCAAATGAGGGAATAGCTTTTAGAAAAATGTTGTTCATCCCTCCAGTTCAGATCAGAGACTCATGATGGAAAAACATTTTACTAAGACAAGTTTTAGTTTTTATTTATTTGTCAACCAATTTTATAAAAATGTATCTCAACTGCTAATTTCTTCTTTGACATTTGATGCCACAGAAGACAAATGATTGCATGTCTACACACAATCTACAATGGAGGGAGATTGCATTGTTTATACCTGCAGTCAATTCTTCTTCTATCCAAATCAATACTTTTTTTTAAAAAAAAGACACAGGTATCGCAGAGTACTTTAGGTTTCGATCCGCTCAGCACTAGCAGGGAGGAAAGAAGGAATTTGGATGAATAGAAATCCCATTTAAATGTGTTGAAGTCTCTTCCCTTTCGTCTGCCTGTCAGCCCACCTGTCCTCCATCTCTCCTGTAGTCTTTGATTGATTGGACGAGTGTGTGCTGTGGTGTGATTAGCCAGCTCTAATTAGGATCCATGCTTTGTTGTAAACACAAGGGATTAGCTGCAGACAAACACACCTATCAAACAATTAATACACTAATCAGCTAAAGAGCACTGCTACCTTTCACTGCCATTAATGCTGCTTAGCAACTATCATCAAACCCTTCCCAGTCTTTTCCTCTTTTGACACTTCTGAAGTATTTTATTTTTTCTAATTTCTCTGTTTTTCCAAAACCAGATCTCGCTGTTCACTCTCTGATTTTCTGCTTCCTTCACTGAATTGGTCTCAGATGAAACAGCAGATTCCATTTGTCCAGCTCGTTGTTGTTGTTGTTGTTAGGGTTTTTTTTTTTCCATTTTTTGTTATTCTGACATGCCATAATTCATTCACTCACAGTTCATTTTTACTTTGTTCAGAAAACATGAAGTGCACTACAGGTATCCAGGGCCAGAGAATGCAGCCATGGATGTTTTATTCAAATCTTTTTAGCAGTAGCACACAGATTTTACTCAGGTAAAGGTGGCCTTCAGAATATTAGTGGTAAGATTTGCACAGGTGATAAAAAAATTACTCACTGTGAAGAAATGTCCTTTTTAGAGATTATTGATTTGAGGAACATTATAAAGTTGTAAAATGGCAATCCACAAGAATCTATATCAAACAGTTTAACAATATATCAGCTTATGTTTTATATGTACAGCCTTAATCATCAAAATTAAGTAATTACAGCCAAACTACCACATTTTCCTCTGAAATTTCACTCTTCTTCAGTTTCAAATTTCTTGGGCAACACATAGCTATTATGTGGTCAAAAAATAAATCTGCATTTATTTTTTTTAATTGTGCTGGAAAAAATAACAGTTCTTTTGTAAATATTATTTTCCTGAGTTAGATTTGTACCATGTCTGCACTCCAGGAAATAGCCATATGCTTGCACTCTTTATGTCCAACTAGCTTCTCCACCTCCTCCTGACTTTATTGTTACCAAATTACCTGTCAGTCATATAAATGGAAGCATTACAACCTTAAAGGATAATTCTGGTTTATTTCAAACTGGCATATTTCCCATAAATGTGGCCATTGTGACTCTATCTGTCATAACATCATTATAGAGATCTGGGGAAACAACGAAGCAAAACAACATATATTGGGGCAAACTGTGCAAGTCTCCATGGTTCAGCGGTAGTCCATGAAACTACACAGTGTGTATTTCATTCTTGCAATTCAACAATTTGCAGGCACAAACCATCTTATCTCATCTACTTCTCTAGTATGAACTCACCAAATGTAAACAAGCAGATGTTTAAGTTGCCCTGAATGTAGATCCTTATGCAGTTAGCCATAACAGCCATTCAGGTGGCTAGTTTCTGGGTTTACTTTCGTTCAGACTCAAGAGATAAACTTTTGAAATAATTTATTTGGAAAGCTTTTGAAACCTAGTTTCCCCAAATCTCTGTAACGCAGCTGGCGAGTGCAAGGTTAGCATGACCTCTATTTATGGGAAGTACACCAGGTTGAAAATAAACCAGAAGGGTTTCAAACTGCACTGTGTGACAAAGTTCAGTTTTATGCACTATGAACGGCCCCCCTCTGCTGATCATCGCCGATGATCGAGTACGATCTCTCGAACAGATCCTCGACATTTCCTGTACATGCTGAACTGCTGCCTGTATGCAGAAGAATACCAAAGAGACCGCTCGGAGGCTTCCAGGTTCGCCAGATTTGTTCCCAGAATAACATGTCAATGCTTCACAAAATGAGCATTTTTATGACTGAATGTGTAGCAGCTAATAAAACTATGAATACGCTTTATGGCCACAATATGCCAGAGGTTTCCAGATTCTTGTGTACTCTTGGTTTGGGTCTTTTAGTTTCAATAAGATAAACTCATTCTGCTTCAGCATACAATGATATTTTAGACAGTTTGTGTTTGTCTCTTTCCTATTTCAACATGACAATACTCCACAAAACCAGCTCTGTAAAGAAATTGTTTTCCCCAGTTTTGATGAACTGGAACGCTGACTGTGAGTCAGACCTTATCACCCAACATCAGTGTTAGAGATCACTAATGTTCTTGTTTCCAACATCTGCTGGAAATTGTGAAACTAGAAGAGTGGAGGCTGTTTTAGCAGCACATTAATGACACAACATTTTGCATTTTGCCTAATGAAAACTGAAACCTTCCTATCATGAAAACATGATATGAAATGTTCATACTTTCCAATAATTTGAAGGCTGTATGTGCTCCCCCATGAATGGAGACATGAATTTAAGCCATTAGGCTCATTAAACTTTCTCGAAACCATTTGAATAATGACACTCTAATGCGATGCAACTGAAGCCAAATATCTTTTTTTAATTAGTTCCAACATGAAAGGAGAATGCGTACTTTCCTTGTTGCTTGGTTTTTATCTTGTTGTGTGGATTTTTAAACATATTTGAAGCATTCTCTTGTGAATTCGTGCCTGTACTACAGTGACCATTTAGCCTCAACTTGTTCCTCCATGTACATAAAGTGCATTCAACCCCAAAATCTGCCCCCCTAAGGGAAACACATGACTCATAGCTATTAAAAAAACATCTTAGCAATTCAGCAAACAGTACTTCTCTCTCACTCAGACTACACACAGCATCCCTGTAGCAACATTTATCATCAAACCCCCCTCGGAGCATCCTCCTACAAAACTCTGAACCTAAACATACCCTCGCTGTAACTAGGGCTTTATAAATCTCCACCCTGCTTTCACATTCTTCTTCTTTCTTCACAGAAACACCTTTTTTAGCCTGTCCCAAGAAGAGAATAAACAATTCCCCTATTTCTCCTGCTTGTCTTATAAGAAAAAAGTTTGATATAATAGCTCAGAAAAACCTGCAGAGAGTGCAGGGGAAACTGAAGGAAAAAGGCAGTGCCAGTGTGGGGGTTTTTTCTGGCAAATGATGTACATTTAAACTTAATTTTGACAAGATTCACCTGCATGCAGCACAGTTATTGGTATTTTCTTCAGTCATATTCAGTCCCAGATGTCAGAGAAAACAATATGTGACTTCTTAGTGATGGATCACCTGACTTCTGCAGTCAGGTGATCCATCACTAAAAAAGAAGCTACAGTCACATTTTGCAAAGTTGCATCAGAATGCCCAATTTAAACAGTATAATGGATGGTAGTTTTTCCATATATATAACGTTACAATACTTTATTTTTTTCATCATATATAATTCATGTCATAGTTTTTTCAGCTCTAACATTCATTTTTACAAAAAATAAACTACAATTTTTCATCTAAATTTTCCTCTTTAAAGGGGATATTTTTATATGGAGCTCTACTGGAATATATTTGCATGCTTTAAAGTTAAAAACTCTTTATTTATCTTGTACTGGCTCTGTATTCAGCCCCTCCGTTCAGCCTCTGTCTGCAACAGGCTGTTTTAGCTACTGTCTCTTTAAGGCCCCCCCCCCCCCCCCACTCGATGGCCCACTCTGTTCTGATTGGTCAGCCTCAGGTAGCTTCGTCCGGCTCTGGAGGCTACATAAGCAAACAATAGTAGTCAGATTTCACTTCTTTTTCTTTACTCAAAATGTTAACTTCTCAAATACATCTGTACATGTTCGAGCCCAAATCTGAAATCAAAGTCCTAAATATGCGAGTAGACAACGCCAACAACCCATGAAAGAACTACAGAAGAACTATGGACGGCCATTTGTGGGAGGATGTAAAGGTAACTTTGCAAACAAAGCATTTGGGCTTTGTCTTATAGGGAGCATTCTTACATACGATGGAACTTAAACCATGTTCAACATCCAACATCATAACAGTATGTAAATGACAGAAAACCATGAAAAACCATGTCCCCTTTAAAACTGTGACATGATCTGAACCCCCAGAAAAGAGCCAGAACTGAACTACGTATGATGCAGTTTTGTTGTTGTTTCACAGAAGTGGCAATTTTCCAGGCTTTGAAAACATCTCTTCAAAAATGTGCATGGGGGCATTACAGACATTGTAGACAGGTTTTTATATAGAGCGTGGATCATTGTCTATATGATGGAAGTCATATTAGGTAAAAAAAGAAAGAAAAGTTAAGTACTAATCTCAAACAGTGAAGAGTCTGTGCAGCAGTTTGTCTCTGAGCTGCTTTTGTTTAGTGGATTTCTGGGAGCGTTTGAGTTCAAAGCTGCAGAGGAGAACAAAAAAAAAGGCAGCAGGAGCTTGTGAGAATTCATCAGTGGGTTTACACTCTTCATGGGCAGCATGGAGAGAGAAGAAAACTAAAAATAATCCTTTAATATTCTTTAACCAGCACAACTCCCTCCTGCACATGTTCATTTAGGACTTCCTTCACAAAAAGATCAGGTGCAATGAGTATTAGATATTAAAAGACAAAACTCACTTAAGGAAGACACAGCTAATTATCTCCACATTAAATCACATTTAAAGGTTCTATATGTAGGAATCAGAAATTCCTTCTCATTAGTGACACCGGTGGCCGTTAACGGAGTGGACGACTTGTCATTGCGGGGGTGTTTTGTAGTGAAATGTGTAGTGGTTGACGGAGGAAGCTAGCCATCCATTAGCTGGAGAGCTAACATCTGCAGGGTGTTTCTACTCCTACAGCACCATTTTTGTTGTGGTAGATGCTGGTCATTTGTTGACATTAGCGAGAGAGAAGCAAGTCACTCGTGAGCACACGAAAACGTCACATCCATTGGATTTTCTGCGAAAATACGACCCAGATCCTTCACATAGAAATCAGTCCACAGGCTGATACACCCAACCAACAAAGTCGGGGAAGGTCTCATTTTTTAAGTTGCGTTACAACCTGCTCACTCATTGGCAATAAAAATGATTAATAAATGTTAATTGCTTCGTAATTCTTACAAATAGAACCTTTAAAAAGATGCAGCATTACAAAATAAGATAAGAAAAACATTATTGATTATAAGGGCAGAAATTTGGCACTGCCAAAGGAACAGGGTACAAATAAGAATAAAACCTATATACAGTACTATGTATATACAGTATGCTAGCCAGTATGCATGAATTTGAAGAGTAGTGTACAGTGTATCTCAATAGTGACAGCATACTTTGCAGATTTTCCAAAATTACAGAGGTTTGTACAAAAATAAAATAACAAAAAAACAGTAATAATGACAATAACAATAACAAAAATAATAGTTTAAAAGTGCAATTTAGAGTACAAATTGACACAAACTCAACAGGAAAAGAAAAGGAAAACCACAAACAAACAAATAAACATATATAAGCAGGCAGGTACATACTGGGACATACTGGGATTAATTGGAAGGCAAACATTAAATAGGTTATAAAAGGCTGCCACATACGAAAACAAATTCTCCCTGGTGCCTCTCAGTGTATATTTTATTTTCTCAAGTCTGAGAAAAAAAAAAAAAAACATGACATCTTTAAGCCATTATAATATAGAATGACTCTTGGCAGAGTTCCCATGTAATAGTATGATGTGTCTGTGTCTGAGAGGTGTGAATGCAATTATTTGTTTTTGTTCAGAGTAAAGAGAAAATGTTTCATTAGGGGTTCCAAAATTGGTAGGATTTGGTGGAAATGTTTGCAAGCTGAAGTTGAGTACTGAGGTCATAGTTTTAAAAAACATCTCAATATGTATGTAGTTCTGGACAAAAGAAAAACATATGACTCAGATTGCAGGGAGTGTTATGACATCTACTGCATTTATCTTCAATATCTCAATGTATATTCCTGAAAACCTGGATTTGAAAAGATGAGCCCTATGCAATACATCAAGCTGTATGAAGCTAAGTCGAGCACAAGATGTGGTACTAAAGATGGGTGACAAATCAAAGGAAAAACCAACAAAGAGTGTCTTTGTAAGGTGTTGGGCCACCACCTGCCACCAGAACAGCTTCAAAGCACCTTAGCATTGATTCTTCAAATCTCTGGAACTCTTCTGGAGGGATGAACACCAATCCTCAAAACTGTCTAACATATCAGTCCAAAATCTCCCATAGGTCCTCAATTGGATTGAGATCTGGTGATACTCATACTCATCAAACCATTCAGTGACCCCTCATGCTCTGTGAATCGGAGCACTGTCCAAACCATGCCACCAAAATGCCCCCCCACAACTTAACAGAGCCACCGGATCCCCTTCACTGCAGGGGTCAAGCATTCAGACCTGTACTGGTTTTTCCTTTCATTTGTCACCCGTCTGTATGTACTCTGTCTATGGCTGTCTCTCACCACATGTTATTTAACTCCAACCCCAGCTCCTGTTCCCATTTAGTTTTAGCTTTAATCGTACCACTGTCTTTAAATGACATGAGGGAGTTATGACTTTTAGAAATGAATGCTTCTTTGATGTGGATTTAAAAAGACAGCAGATCGACCCGTGGTTGTTTTGGAGGGGGGAGTGCTGGAAAAAAATGGTAGAAAATAAAAAAAATTGAAAATATCTGAAAAGATGAGATGGAGGTAGTCCAAATGTGGATGATAAATAAGAAACACTACAGAACTCCCCATTCACAAACAAATCTCGAAAATTCTTAATACTTTTTCTGTACCGCTGAGAGAAAGTTGAAAAGACGAGGGGGAGAATAAATGATTATTACAAATTTGGAGCCAAGGTTGATACAGATAAGAACTTAAAATTGTGTCTAAATTGCTGCCAGATTTTAAAGTGGTAAGAACTACGGTGCTGTATAATGTTTGCTTTCATAGGTAAAGAGGAGTACAGCAAGGCAGAGAGGGAAGATGAGGCACAAGAGAGAGCCTCCAGTCTGCACCGGGGAGTGTTAGGGAACCCAAGCCAATAAACAATCTTATGAATGTGTGCAACCCAGTAATAGAAACGAAAAAAAGGTAATGTTGTGCCCCTGTTGAGTTTGCACTTCTGAAGTAGAGATTTAGAGATTCTAGGTGCTTTCCCACCCCATATAAGTTTTGAGACAATTATAAAAAGGGACAGTTTGAAATAAATAAAGAAATTTAGGTAAATTGTTCATTTTTACAGCATTCACCCTGCCAGTCAATGAAAGAGGCAGACTTCTCCATCTCTGGAAGTCAGTCTTTGTCTTGGAGATAAGGGGTGCAAAGTTAGCCGAGAAGAGACTAGGATGTCAAGATAATTAAAGTTGCAATACACAATATTCAGCCACTAGATGTCACAGTAGAGCACCAACATTTCAGACCAAAACAAAGGTGTGTGTCGTTTACTCAACAAAGTTGGGAGAAAAAAAAAGAAAGAAAGCCAACAACTCACAAAACTCAGATCAAACTGTCAAACTAGGCAGTGCTGATCAGTCAAATATGAAGCTGTGCAAAACTCAGGAGAGAATCAGCAGCCAGACATTTCTCCGTTCTCTGTTTATGAGCAGCTGAGATTGTTGCTACTATGAGAACAACCGGTCCACCTTAAAGGTCAGTCCCAGTCCACCTTAAATGAGCCTGGTCAGGTTAGGCTAACCCATTGTCGCTAACTTCGGGGCTTCACTTTAATCAGCAGATGTTAAGCAAGAAACAGGAACTTGGCTTAGTCTTGAGGAGTTGTAGCATTTATTCACTGACAAATAGCCTAAACTGTACACACACACACTGCACTGCTACGTTCACAGCTACACTGCTAACTTCACACTCTCTGCTTTAGTCGCCAGCCTCACCATCACACACGCTCTCTAACGACCACACGTAACCTACGCACTGAGCTATCCCTTAAAAGATTACTTGTATAACACGATATTTAGTTAAAAGTGTGTAAAAAAATTGCCCCACCCAAAAAAAACACCTGTGATGGACACAGCCAATCGTCAGTAGCTATTATATACGTCTAATGAGCCCAAGGCTAGTGTACACTAGCTTGTGGAGAGGTGTATAGGAGACAAATCCAGTTAACAGACTTATCATCAAACCCACATTTCTTCAGAGCTGTAAAAAGATACTCAATATACTCAAAGATAATCAAGGGAGATTACAACTTTGGGGAGTTCATTCTGGTTTTTACAGTATATCAAATCAAAAAGTGTCTGAGTGTTAAAAAAATATGTGCCTTCCCTTAATAAAACCATTTTCTCCCTCTGATATTATACATAGGGGCACTTACTTCAAACGAGAGGCCAATCATTTTGCCAACACTTTAACATCTACATTAAGAAGTGATAAAGATCTAAAGGAGTTACAGGAAGTCGGATCCTTATCTTTCTTTTAGAAGCAGCATTATTGATGCCTGGGTTAAAGTAGGGGGCAAAGTACCTCCCTCAGCTGACTCATTATACATAGATAGAGGGATTGGGGCCAGCCTGTTATGGAATTTGCTATAAAACTCTAAGGGAAACCCATCTGGGCCAGGAGCTTTGTTCCTTTGCTTTGCTCTAATCAAACACCTGATTTCATCAATAGTAAGAGGAGCATCAAGGTCCTGTACAGAAGAGGGGTCAACCTTTGGAGTCTTAAGTTTATCCATAAATTTGACCATATTAGAAGTATCTAAAGGAAATTCAGATTTATAAAAAGGGATGAATAAAATGATTTGGAAATATTATTAATATGTATGGGATCAGAGATTAGATTGCCAGAGGGATCTTTACTTTGAGGGATCAAACGAAATGCAGCACAGCGCTTTATTTGGTGAGCCAGTGAACATCCTGGCTTGTCATCGTGTTGATAATAAGAGCTTTGTGATTTTATTAATATCTGCTCTACATCACAAGTAGAGATAAGGATGAATTCAGCCTGCAAATGGAGCCGCTGTTCAAATAGTTCAGGGGAGGGATGTGAAGAGTAGTTTTTGGTCAAGCTGAAGTACGTATCTTAGATGTGAGCTCATCAAGCCAAGTTTTGTGTGCTTTGAGTGTGCTGAGAAAAAGATAATTTGATTTCAGTGACTCTCGTAGCAAGGAATAACAGGTGGGATCATTCTGATTGAGAGTGAGAAAACTTTCAATGGAATTTGAGATAAACTCACAGAAATCACTGACAGATAGAAGGAGGGAGTTAAATCTCCAAAGAGGAGGGCTTCTGGTGTGAAATGAGAATCTAATATCTAAGGACAGAGGAGTGTGACCTGAAATAATGATGCTTAAGTATTCAGTGGAGCTTTCACATGGATTTAGTGAGTTGTCTATAAAAAAATAATCAATTGTTGAATGTGAATGATGTACTTGAGAGAAGGAGGAAAATTCTGGTTCTTCTGGTTCATAAAATCACAGAAAGATTTAGACGAACTGGTTGAGGTTGCAAAGACTAGAACGGTCTAAAGGAGGATTAATGACGCCATTTAAATCCTCCAAATATAAGCAGAAGAGTGTTTAGAATAGGAAGATTGCTGAGTCATGTGCAGGCAAGGTTGACATCATCAAAATTAAGGGTATATATGTTGACCAATAACACTGCAAAGTGTAAAGTAGACAGACGCAGTGACTAATAGGTCCCCATTGTAACCATGTAGTTAAATCCATTACAGAAATAAAGAACATAGATTAAATTAAATTGTTAGCACAAAAAATTGGTCCTCATAAGCACCTAAACCCCTTTGTTTGAAACAAGGATCTGATTAACAAGTAGAAACAGTCCCTCTCTAACAGCGTTCTCAGCACGGTTGAAGTAGGATTCAAGTGAAATGATAAGCCACAGTTCTAAAATAATCAGAGAGGCAGAGAATGTACATTAACATAAGAATAGGAGAATGGAACTAATGTACTGTAAACAATATGAATAACCTGAATAACATGTTAACATCTGAGTTGGAGCTTCATAGCAACTGCCATCGGCTATAACTTAATAGTCCAAAATGAAGTTGCAGGATGGGCCTGTGTAGACAGAGCTAAAGATTCAGGCTTATTCTCAGTGCTGAACAAAAGGTAGAACTGTACAGAAACAAAACAGGGTCATAAGTTTTGCAGCTGTATCAACATATCTGAATGTGTGAAAACATTTTTTTTATGAATCCATTCATATGTGTGAATGTGTAACAACTTTTCGGTAAAATGAATTCAAATGTTTGAATGTGTAAAACATATCTGAACAAACAGATTTAATTGTTGAATATCTGAGGAGATCTATAACTGTGCATGACATTTTGTGAACAAACAAAAAAGATTTACACAAATAATTACCAATGTGAGTGCATAAAGAAGATTTGCACAAAAGGTTTGCATTTACGAAAAGCAATCCTTCCCTGAGACAGAGGCAATGCTTCTTGCTGCATAGAGGAGGTCTCTGGTCTCTGAGCAGGGGCTTAGCAGAGCCAGCAGGGCACAGGAGTTTGACAGTAATATGTCCTCCTCATCCAGTGTGGAGATGAACAGAGGGAGAGACTGCCTTTGACGACATCGGCCCACCAGAAATTGTCTGGAGCATCCTTTGGAGAGATGGTGTCCTCACCTGGGGGCCCTGCGGCTTGCAAACCAGCATAGAGGCTTGATCCAGCGCTGTGAGCTGTGAACAAAGTTCAGCTTCTGGTGTAGGAGCTCGTCAAATAACATCCCAATCAATTCCTGAGTTTGTCCATGGTATTCACTCCAGAAGATGGAGGCTTGTGAACGCTTATAAATGTACAACTCCACCAACAGTCCTAGCAGTTAGCTAGCTGACAACACTTCATCAAGATCGCATATATCCTCAGCCTGAAATTTACCCCAGGCTGGGAGCAGCCTGAGGCAGGAGAGCTCAATGTTCGCTGCCGCAGCGCAAACCAAAGAACAAAGGAATGAAGATGAGATTTACGTGAGTTATGATCTCATCACAGACACTGAAAAGGGTTAAAAATAAGATTGAATATCTCTTGGATCTGGTAAATGTTTTAGATAAAAACTAGATTAAGCCAGTAGAACTGAGGCCAGGCTGAGAGAGAGAAACCAGATCACTGTCTGTTTTTTGACACAACTTAGCGCCATTAGCTCATATCTTACTCCTTCCAATTCCCGGAGTTGACATTTGACATTGTTAAATGCAGCATGGGCCTGTTCTATCTTTGCAGTGTGGTCTAGGAAGATGGATATAGTCATGTCCCTGATGTTAATCTTTCAGCATGCACTTGCCTATCGTAGAATGTCGATGCAGTCAGAGTGGTAGTGGAGTTGAGCTACAATAGCTCACCAGCTCTCGGTTTGGGCTGAAGGGTCCCGTCTGTCCGTCAGAGGCTCCTTATCCAGGTAAGGTGCTTCTTTGAGCAACATGCACAGCAGAGTTTTCCCCACTTCCTCAGGGACCCCCATGATCCCAATAATATTCCTTTTAGCAATCATAATTCTGCTTGTTTTTCTCACCTTAATGCTGGATGATGACTTTTTAATCACCATCAGATGTGTTAGTAGGGTATGGCCTACATAACATACCAGTGCGTGTGTCCTACTATTAATTGTTGATCTTGAAGAAGGCCTGGGAGCCGAATCGTCATCTAAATAAAAGAGGAATGCATGTGGAGCCAAAGTGTGACACTTTTTTTCTACTCTCAAGTCTACTGATCAGCACCTCACTACAACCCCTGTGTCTGTTTCTTTTCCATTATAAAGATTAAATAGTGGAAATAAAAGTTCAGAGGAGGAACCAATCATTTTCATTTCAAAGGTTTCAAAGTATGGGGCACATTTAAGATCATCAGTTGTGCAGCGTAGATGCAAAAGCAGCGTCACTGTGTTTGGCTTTGACTGGTTGACTTGCTTTGACCAGTGTTTTTATTGGTGATACTTCATGAACTTATCTTTGAAGTTCTGTGTCACATGTTGGGTAGTTTAAAAGTTATAAAAAAGTTTTATAAAAGCTGTTCAATACACTCTGACTTCACTGTCTGATGAGATTATAGGTACAACAGACTTGAAAGTTTGAGGCAAAGGAGGCCAGGAGGGGGGCAAAAAAGCTTTTCTTTAAAGAACACTAAGCCGTGTCTGTTTCCTTTTATGTTACAAATTAAATGTAAACAGGCAAGCTTCAGTAAATATATAGAAATACATTTTTTTTTTTCTTACTTCAGCTGAGACCAGACTGCTCACCAGAGCTCTAATCCCACATGGACTAGTCCTTTGTTGTGTGATTTTGTCTTTTAGCTCAAAATGAATGAAGGTCTGCATCCAGCTAGAGGAGGATTTCATCCATTCCAACTTCTTTTTCTAAATGAACAAACACCACGCTCCTCTTCTGAGCTCCAGCCACATCCTGTACAGTCTCACGGCTACGTTTCCATAGCAACAGTGTCCGACTGGGTACACATGGGAAAGCAGAGAGAACAGAAACAGAGACCGAGAGAGAGAGAGAGAGATAGAGAGAGAGACAGAAGGGGATGGGGAGGTGTGGGGGGGTCGGGAGGGAGAGAAAGTCTCTCCTTGGAAGAACAAACCTGGCCGAGGCTTTGACTGGCATCACATGGGCAGACCTGCTCACTGAGAAATTCAGCTTTCTCTATGTGTTGCCCTGCAGCACGGCGAGGTTCCCATGACAACTGCATCCCTCAGTTCACCGGGTGTCTGCTCGGTTTGCCCCTCGCTAATTCACAAACAGTAATAATCAATACAGATGATGCAACGCTGCCATTAGTCCTCAGGGGCCGGCAGAGCCAACAGTGTGTGAGAGCTGTAATGTATAAACAGGAATCTACTGTACAGCACAGACTGCTCATACACATACTGCACACTCTGAGTGGGATACACAGAAAATGGTACATTGGAGCTTGGTAATAACACAGTAAGTGGTAACATGGTAAGTGGGGTCATATTCTGATAATAAAGAGGTATTAATAAAATTAATTACCAAACTAATAACTGGGTAATTGTTTGGTATTAACAATAGGTATATCCAGGTAATATGTGTTTTTGGTCCCTTATTACCCTTTTACAAAGTAGTAATAGTGAGGAACCATATCTAAAACTGAGACCTCCAAAGAAAAACGACAATAGTTCGTAACGTCAGTCATCGAAAAACAATATATAGTCACAGACGCCATCTAGTGGCCAAAGTAATTATGGCCTGTAGAAGTGGGGCAGTTCAGATGACGTCTATGTAAGCTGACAAATTTTCTCACTGGGAGGTGGCGGGTTGGTTCGATGGTTTAACCCAAACTTGCAAACAGTGGATATTGCAACAAGAAACCGCTGTTCGTTTCCTGTTTCCAACCACGAGTGTCAACAGCAAGTCAGGTTAGTTACCTTACTTACCTTAACCCTGCAGTTATTATTGTTGCCATGACAACAAAAGGTGGCCTAACTATAAGTAGTAGTATTTTTAAACCCCCTTTTTTCCTAAATCTAACCAGACCTCAACCACAGTGTTGTCACACCAAAAAAACATCATTAATTTTTAACAGTGAGGTGTAACGGTTTTGGAAAGCACAAAGACAAATAGATTACTGACGATGGCGTCAGAAAATGAAAAACTTTGCTATCAAAGCATTTTCTGACACCAAATAAAATTTATAGGCCCAAAATTCTATTTTTCTTGCTCTAATGTCTACCTGTTCATCATCTCCCTTCCAACTTGCATCTTGTTTTACATTGAATACTGGAGGAGAGCGGATCCATTTTCTGATATGCATATTTACTGTTGCATATATAGATAAATAGCCTACATGGACGCAGTCAGAGTCCCTGTTGCATCACCTGTCTTAACTATACTCTTATTATTTGGGTTGTATTACCTGACCAGTGATGTAAAGAAGAGATTTTATAGAAACAAAATAATTACACTGGAATTTTCATGTTTAACTCACTATATGAAAATCTCTAATAAGGAAACAACACAAAATTCTATTTTCAGGACAAAACGTTGTTACAAATATTGATAATTAAAAAAAGACGAAGGTACACAGATTTGAGTGCTGTTGTTAGGTTTTACACTGCCTGCTTTTGTTTTTAGGACTTTTCAGCTTTATTGCCCAGTTTAAAACATATGTTATAAAAAATAGTCAAAAAAATAGTTACATTACTTGAATGAAGTTATTAAAATGGTCACATTACCTTTTTAATAGGGTAACTAGTAATCTGTAACCTATTACATTTCAAAAGTAACCTTCCAAACACTGGTCTCAGATGTATGTATGTATGTATGTATAATATATATATATATATATATATATATGTTTGTGTGTGTGTGTGTGTGTGTGTGTGTGTGTGTGTGTGTGCAGACATGGAGGCAGAACATGTAGGCAGCAGGTCAAAACACAGGAAACAGATATCAGGCAGAAAATTGATGAAAAATAGATGACTGGACCTCAACATTACATTCTGGGAGTGAACGAACCTGGGCAGATATATAGGAGGAGAAAAAGAAAATGGAGGAGTGTTTGAAAGGAACTGAGGAAAAGAGCTGGAGTTCCTTGTGACTTTATAGCAAAAAAATATTCATCTCATCAAAAAGGTTATGTCTAAATTTATCTTAAAACAATGTTGCTGCACCAGAGTTAAGAGAAATTATACTTTGAATACAAGTTGAAACCAGTTAGAAACAGGTTAGAGTATTTCTGTCACTTCAGATTGCAAAACAGGCCAGCAGTCAAATTTTTACAAATGACGCAAAGTGAAAATTTGTTTTGCATTCACCTGCGTTCACTTTGAGTTGAGGATGCACACAAACAAGCACAATTTGTGACATCACAAATAGCAGGGGCTAATCATGCTCCAATAAAGAAATTTGATTGACTTACTTTTTAAGTAAATTTAGTGTATTTCTGCTTCTCTAAATGTATATTAGATCTGATATACATTTTAAGCACAAATTGTGATGCAGGAGTTTTTACTGTGATTGAGTATTTTTTTCGCTGTTGAGTTGATACTTTTATTTAAGTAAATAACCTGAGCAGCTGCTCCACTGCTACACAATGGCTCTGTCTGGGCCCATTTATCATCAGCATGGATGAAACTCTGAGTTTGACTCAAACAAAAAGCAGTGTTACCTCCAGATGTTTGTATTAGGTCAGTGTTTCTCTTTGTGTAACCCACTTTCACAGTTTCACAGGTTTATCTAAGTGTCTATGATCTAAGAGGAGACTGGCATACAATGAAGTAGTGAAGTACACAATGACGTTACTTAATCCTTCCCTTTATAACGCAAACTTATTCCTTTTTTCCTGTCTTATTTCCTTTCAGTTAAAACAATAACCTTGCATATGTTCTCTCATTTACAGCATGACATTGTCCGTTTTGTCACAGGAATCATTGAACTTGTACACTTCTTGGGGGCTGGGGGGATTGGGAGTCTAGGTCCTCCCCCAGAGAAAAAAAAAATATTGTAATTTAAAACAAATTTCCTGCATTTCTGCCCTATCTATCCTCTTGGATCAAGCCAAGAAACAGCCACCTGCACTAGTCTAGATTAGTTAGACTGAGGTTACTATGAAATAATGCATCATGAACAGTGTATAAATGGGTGGATCAGGACAGGAAATGATTATTAGAAGAATGGCTATTTCATGTTTGAAATTATATTTATAAAAAAAAAAGTGTAGCCTAAAACGGTAGCAGGTTGCAGTCTACTAGGCCACCTTCAAGGTCAAACAAGGACAAACATTTTATATAAATGAAATCGCCTCACAACATGATTTGGATAATTAAACCTGAATAATCAATGTTAAAGCTGTGGGTTGCTATTCTCAATACACACAAGGCCATCTTCAAAGTCTAACAAGTACAAACAATCTGGATGAATGAAATGGCCTCACGACTAACTTAAAAACCAATTATTGGGAATCGCAAGAAAGTTTCAGAGCGACAGAGACACAAATCATCCCTGTAGTAACCATAGCAACTCGTTCCTGCCTGCATGCCGCTGACTGAGATTACTCTGAGCAGCATGTATAGGAATACATTACAATTTAATAGATTTGTGTATATTTCTCGCTGAATAACTCAATGCTGCATGGTGCTGCTCTGTCTTGTCTGTCTGTGCGCTGTCAGTGTCCTCTTTTCACGCAGCAACATTATCAGTTATGAATTTGTTTTGTTTGAAAAGAGTCAATTGCGTCAATGGTGTGAGAGTTGGCAGCCCTGATGTACAGTATTAGACAAGTGAAACCATACGATTGGTATCTTCACCAGGTTATAAGCTCATCCCAACTGTTTTTTAACAAATAAGAAAGCGACAATTCTCAAGATTAGCAATAACCAGAATTCTGACTCATTGCTCAGCTAGCAGCTAACTCACTGGAATATCCAATACGCACACCGTTTGGACGGGGTCGGTGCCTCCATGGCTGTTGTATAACTTCCTCCAGCTTTCAAAAATCCTTATTTATTGTTGCTAGTTTTCTACTTTAAATCAAAGTGGTTGGACTATTCCAACTTTCTGCACAAGAGCTGCTTGCTGGCGCTGCTGTTGTGTCTATCTCTAGATAAAAAGCATTCTGACCTCCCTCTCTCATTTACACCACTAGGGAACGCCAATGGACCATAATAACTGAGGGAGTAGTTATTCTAATATTGTCATACCTGTCTGATGATTTGTTTTCATAATGACTGCTCAGACTACATGGCAACATTTGCATAATGGAAAGCTGCAGATGGAGGGATAGAGGACAGATGAAAATGAAAGCGTCTGAGAGCCTTCCAAATGGCAGCCGCGCAATTACCCTTCGTTGAGTTGTTTGTGTTGGGCTCCAGTTTGATTAAACACAGTAAAGAGACTGATATGTGTGGTTCAGGGTAGTCGGCTCACATACAGCTCTCGGTGTAATGAATCAGTTATACATATGCTTCAGACATATGATTATTACTGTGTTGTTTTAAGCTAGGTGTTCAGGCTGAATGCTGCCAAACAATTTCATATTTTGTGGTTAGAGCGAGCCCGGGTTGATTTCCTCAGTGGTTTGATCATTTCAGCTCATCCCAAAAACATAATTACAGCCTGACGGGTTGCTTCATCAGTGGCTCAGGTTAATGGGTGCAGCATGGAACTAAAGTACAGCGCCTCCTGCTGAAACACTGTTGCTGCTCCGCCACCGGCTGTGTTTACATGCTGAGATATTGGACTGTGGAAAGTTTCATCTCAGGTTTTCGTCAAAGTGCTGACGAACGGGAAGATGTTCATTTTCAGACCCTGATGCGAATTACAGTAACTGAACTGTGATGGATTAGTACATCTGCCCAGCCTGGCACGATCGGATGCGAGTTGTCAAAGTTATTGCATTATCACATGCTGGTAATTCCATGAGAAATAAATATTTAGTTTGCCCGAGGGAAGCCTATGTGCTTGATTTGCAATGAAACAGCGACTGTCATGAAGAGTACAAATGTGAAACGCCACTATGATGCCAAACAGGTCCAATTTGAACACTTTCCCAAGAACGCAGATTTAAGAACCACAAAACTGAACCAGCTGAGGTCATAATATGAAGCATCCAGCAGAATAATTGTAAAATCAAACATTGTCAACAATTAATACAGTGAAAAACTCACTAATGAACACTGACATCAGTGTGCCAGTGTGTTTTTTTTATGCTCAAATTTAAGGACTTAGTTACACAATAAACAGAGTTCTGGAGTTTTTATACTGAAATATCATGTAATAGACCTTTGATGCAGTAGAAATTTGGTAAGTGGACCTTTAAGACTTGTATTTGAGTAACCCTGACATACTTATTATAACACATTAAATGATTAACTTAAGTTTAGCTGAAGTTAATATGAGGCTTCAGCAGTCTGAGTTAGAGTTCACTGGGTAAAATTACAGGATTTTCACTATGAAACTTCCCCTTTATGTTTCCAGACAGCATTTCCTTTTCCTTGTTTTTCCTTGTTGTTCCACAGCAAGAATTTAGTTCTTCCTTTACCCTTTTTTCTAAAGTTTGGATATTTCCCTCTATGAAAGTGCAAACTCTCATGAGGAAACGAAGGGGAAAAGGATTAACCCCGATTGACCCAGACAGTAAAAAATCTATAAACTATTTCATCAGACTTTTTCCCAGTGACGCATTATAATCACTTGATAGCAACGTGATTATCAGCTGGAATAAAAGTTGGTGCCCTGAATGTAAATTTGTCCAAAATTGCAAACAACTGTAAATCTTTTTATAGCCGACAATGTGAGGATGCTTTGAAGCCGGTAAGGATTTCTACATCAGCATGACGGAAATGCTGCTGCTTTAATCTTCCACGTTTGTTTTGTTTTGTTTTTTGTGTTTTTTTTTTGTTTTTTTTAATCCCAGTCCTGTTCTTTGCATTAACCTATTTCGCTCACAATGATCATCACAGCTCCAGCTTATCTTTCACACAGCTCCAAAGCGCTCCCACTGTATCAATAACTCAACCTCTGTAAGATGATAATTCAAACACACAAAAGGAAGTACATGGCCAAATAAATCCTATCAGCTGCTCAACACAGTTCTTATCTGCAGGGTTAAAGTGGAGCAACGGTTCACTTGATGTTACGTCTTTGGCTCAGCAGACAGATGAATTATTTCCAATCCTCCGTCTCTACTGTAGCTGCTTTTCTTCTGCTTGTTGGATGTTGCCTCCAGCTCAGAGGTTCTTGGCAGCATTTCTCCTGAGTGTTTGTTTTAAGTGCCAAGGCCGGTGTGTCTGCCACAGAGGAGGACTCCTTTAAAAAAGAAAAAAAAAATGTCTTCAAACTCTTTTTAAAGCTGCAATAAAAAAGCTAATCACCACTGAGGGAATCTAAAGTGTCACTTTGATGATGAACTCTGGCCTGCGCTCTACTTTTAAACTGTGACCTGCCATAATATTATATGAAAAGTTCTTTGCTTTTACTGGAAAAATATCTAAACCACTGCAGGCTAGATTTCTGTGGTTGCTTCCTAATGATTCTGGTGACCCACTGACCTTTATTATAGTGCCAGGATTGGTCCGAAAACTGACATTGGTGATCCCCAGTGGATGAACCCAGCATGACCATGAAGCCCTAACATTACAATACTTTGGTACTTTGGTACTGCAGGCCAGTTTTCCATAAACTTATATTTAAATATTTATAATCCCAGGAGGATTATCCCTAATGTTTTGGTGACCCCCCCCTCCACCAGACCCTCCTTTCCTCTAGCACCACTAACAGACCAATTATCTTTCTTCTTTGTGATGTTTTTAAAGATTTTATTTAGATTTTCCATATATATATATATATATATATATATAATATACAATACAAGAAAACCAACTAGACTCCCAAAACAAAAACAACACAAAAACAACACACCCTTATCACAAATATGAAATAAACAAGCTCAACCTCTCTCTTCATATCTGATCAACACATGCATCATAAATAAATAAAGTCTTTGAATACAGTTCATCTCTATCGCTGATACCTATCCAATTAAACAATACTGGTCACAAGACAGTCAAGGCCTCCAAAAAAAGAGAAGAACAAAAAACCTCAAACACGGTTGGAAGTTAAATCCATATTTTTATGTATTTATTGCTTGGAACATCTCTTCTCATACAGTGTCAAACTGAGTTCATTTGTTCTTTTCCATCATGCTTGTCTTTTTCATTTTTAAATTATGTCTTTTTGCTAGTGTAGTAGTGTTTGGGGATATGTGGATTATCAGTGTTTGAGATTAAGCTCATTGAATAAAAAACTCTGCGGATACCTCACTGCATCCTGTCACGTCTTGAAAAATACAATTTGATGGACTAGAATTAAGTTTAACCCCATTCAACTGCACAAATTTCCTTTTTTGTATACAAATGTATTTAACTCTGATTGTCATTATGTGCACTTACATATTCAGGCTCCCCAGAGGATGAACTGTTTCCATTTCCACCCTCTGAACAAACTAGACTTCTGCTAAACAAGATCAACACGCACACATATATAGAGAGAAGGTTCATTCTTTGTGACAAGCACTCTACTTGTCTGTGACAGGCACAAACTGCTGCCACAAACACATCTAGCTTTTGTATAGAGAAACACATGACACTGCAATTCTGCAGCGTTCCTAAGTACTCTAAAGTAGAGAGGATGTAAATCTCCCACAATGCACAGGGCAAAGCTACTTTCATGTGAGGTCAGTAAACACTGTCTAGAGTGGAGGGAATTACAGTTATCTGTCAAATGCAGATCCTTTGATGGAGGGTCTAAGTGCTCCTCCGATCTGAAGGGGAAGGAAGGAGAGAGAGTTTTTAAGCAGGAATGCAGATGAGGGGAGCTTAACAGTCAAGCGCCGCAAAAAGATGAAATGCAGACTGCTCATTGGTCAGATTTGAGTAAGTTGAAGCGGTCGCCATTTGTCCTCCTCAGACACACCAGCCGTCTGAGTTACGCTGACTCACATCTTTAGCTTTTAATGTCAACGTTGAGCATGTTGTCGTTTATTCTGTCATGTCTTCTGTTTTATTCTGGCTGTTAATGTTTCCATAGCAGACATAAGCTCACTGGGATGTTGACTTTCGACGTATTCATTACAGTGGCAATGTGAAACTCAGAACATACTGACAATTTAGTTATTCTTTACCAATAGAGGAGATAAACATGTTAATTTTGTTCTATGGGCGGCGACGGAAGGAAGGTAATGGTGTCATTGAAATCAAGAGTTCATCCTTTGAAGATCATGAATATGGCTTTTAATTTCATGGTGATCTACCTGTTAGATTTTTTTTATATATTTCTTATCTACAAGTGAAAAATCTGGTCTGATGGAGGCGCTACAGGGAAAGTCAGGAGTCCCAAACATCATGAGGGACGTTAATTTAATGACAGCAAATGGACGGACTGAGGCACATCATCATCCTGCTGTTAAGAGGGAACAAATGTATTGATTTACAGTATTTCAAGAAAGAGGTTAAAGGTTTAAAGTTTTGTATAATAATACAATAAAGGACACACTATATTCTAGGATTGATTTCAAGATTTTCTTAATCACTTATAAGGCCTTACACGGTTTAGCTCCTGCCTATATATATCTAAGCTACTAAGCCCGTATACTACCATGTGGTCACTTAGGTCTTCCAACCAAAACCTGTTGGCCGTACCACGTGCCAAACTAAAAACCAAAAGACGACTGTGCTTTTGTTGCCCTGGCAACCAGACTCTGGAACAATCCCCCCACTTCCATCAGATCAGCTGAATCTGACTGTTTCAAAAAAAACCTACTTTTTAAAAAAAATGGCTTTCTCATAACATTTCATAAATTCAAGTGTGTGCTCTGGGTGATGACTGTATGCTCGCTGTGTTCGTATGTGTGAGATGTCTGTATGTGTCTTTCATGGTTTTTGTGTCCTATTTTCTTTGTGTCCCAATGTCAATGTAAAGCACTTTGTAACCTGTGTTAAAAAGGTATCATATAAATAAAGAACTTACTTACTTTATTTACTTACTTTACTTTACTTACTTACTTACCTTACTTTCTTAACTTTATTTACTTACTTTATTTACTTACTTTACTTACTTACCTTACTTTACTTACTTACTTTACTTTATTTACTTACTTTACTTTACTTTATTTACTTACTTAACTTACTTACTTACTTACTTACTTCAAACATGTACTGGGTCATTTTGCACATCACATTTACTGACCGGTTGTTGTGGAGAAATGATGCAAAAAGCTGGATAGCTGCTTCCAAGTTGATAAAATACCCACATTGATTAAGCTCCAAGTGCAACAAAACTTCACTTCATTCTTCTTTTTTTTTTTTTATAGCAAAGAACAATGTAAGAACTTGCAGGTCTCATTTGCTGGTTAAAAACAATAACTGTCACCAGCAGATTTTATCAGCTGTAGCTAATTAACGTCAATTTCATAAGAAAATTAGCCAGAAGACAAATTCTTCCCACACACATCATTCTGCACAGTGAATGACACAGTTAACTGATTTCTGTCCACTTGTTTTTTCAGCAGAAACAACAATGATATATCATCACCTATTAAGTTGATATGTGTCTCTCTTTTAGCTCTGAAGAAAATATCTGGCTCTTTAGCTGCTAAATGCTCCACTATGTTCACCAGCTAGTCTACAGCTAACTGTGTCTGTTTGCAGTTTGATGCTGAGCAGGTAGTATACAGTGGCTTTTTAGAGCTTTTTCTCTGAAAACAACTGTGTGCTGCAGCCAAAAACGACACTATGAGAGCGCTGAGAGTGAACCAAAACAGTAAAGTTGCAGCCGGACAGTTAAATAATGAGTGAAACTCGCTATAAAGCTTCATAAAGCCGAGAGGAGCTGCAAAGTCACTGATAATTCTCTGTAGGTTTATCACTACGGTCTTTGGTAACCTAGAAAAACAGAATGTCAAACGTCTCAGTAAATGGATTTAATGCAGGATTTAGACTCCAATACGAAGTCGGCCATAAGAGGTTAAAATTCAATAATGAAAAATTAAAAACCGCCACCTTCCTTCTACAATTAGACTACAGACAGGCACCATGTGTGCTGCATATGGATGTCACTCCACCTGTGTGTGTGTGTGTTGGTTGGTTCCTGCTCACCGCAGAGCCTTTAGGTTTATTACCTTCTGTAATTACAACCATTACAGTTAAATTGCGCCAGCCGTCTTCACATTTTCTCACGTCATCAAAGTCAAACTGCAGCCTGTCGCTCTCAGGATTGTGTGTGTGTGTGCTGAGGGTTCATACAGAGAAACCTTCATGTGGGCAGCTCCATCTGCTAAGAATGATCCACAACAACCCCTGAAATTACAGACATTAGTCACACTACATTTTAAACTTAAACTAATGAATGTTTTAAAGACCGAAATGTTCCCCTCTTTTCTTTATTCCTGTTCTCTTCTGTGTTGGTTTGTGGGACATAAATTGTGCTGCCATTTCAGCCAGGACTCCCTCCATAAAGATATGTCAACTCCCCTAGTTAGATAAAAGGTCAAACAGATGAAACAACAATAAATAAAACCATTAAGAAGCATGTTTTCCGCTTACTGCTTTCAGTGCAGCTCTGTCTCATCGGTCAGAGACATTATAAAGATGTTTCCGGACAGTTTAGCGTGAAAACAGTGATCATATTCCATCACCCGTTTGCTTTTCAGGGTTTGACACATTCGTAAAAGTTAAACTGTACATTACTAAGAACTCCCAGCACCGACGGGTGGGGAGGAGGGGGGGGGGGGGGACTGTCCCTAAAAATCAAGCACAAAATAGCTTCCTCATTACAGAGCAGAACGTTTCCTGCTCCGATGCACAAACACACTCGCACACTCAGAAGCCTGCTGTGATGTGCGGGGCTCAAAAATAGTCCCTCCGGCAGACAAAACAACTGCTATTTATCATAGAGACTCACTGTAAGTGAGAATAAGCAATTAAAATATCTGGGTCAGAGCTTTCTGAGATAGTGCACTGCTTACACTAAGACACAGCACAACCATTCATCACAGGAGAAGAATAAGATGAAGAGGAAGAAGAGGAGGAAGCACAGAGACTGCAGTTTTCGACATCTGAATCCACAGTCAGCTGGAGGAAACATGTGTGTATGTGTGTATGTGTGTGTGTGTGTTCGCTGTGTCTTAACCCTTTGAACTTTAGTGTGATTTTACTCGTTTTTCTTCATTTACAGGCTTCTTGCGCAGTCACTCCATGTGTCACCCAGTCATGACATGTATTATTCTTTTCAGGACGGGTTAAACTATTCAGAAATGCCGTCATTTTGCACATGAGTAGTATTATACATGCTCTAACAGACTTTTTAATGGGGAAAAAACCTAAAAATTGAAATTAAAATGTTGTAATTACTTGTCCAAATGTTTTCAATCCAGTACAAATCTCCACATAAGGGATGTGCAGAGGGCCCAGTATTTGTATTTGTATCTGTATTTGTTGAGGCAGCAAAATTATTTGTATTTGTATTCGAATAAAAGTGGAAAGAGGTTTAAAAATCCTGTTTTTGTTTTTATTACGCTTTTAATTTTAGAAAATTCAAGTGTTACAGTAGGTGTTCATGAAGTGTTCCCTTGGGAGCACTTCATTTGTGTCAGTAGTTCAGCTTTATCTCTGGGGAACACCCCCAACTCCAGGAGTGATGTCCAAATTAGGAAATGTGCGTCATGTAGCAGGTGGATGTGACTCCCCTCGTTGAGACCTGCTGATAGACGTCACAGCAGAGCAGAGGAGAGACACTGAGATAGTGATGTAACCGACCTGTGCGCTGGTATTTAACATGTTTTTTTTTCTTCCTGAAAAGAAATAATTTAATATTTGTATGAAACAAATATTCGTAAAAAAAAACCCGCTATTTGTGCTTTGCCAAATAACGTATTTGTATTCGTGCACACTCCTACTCCACATATGAACGAATAGAGGAGACTGTCAGAGTTCCAGGGAAATAAGAACCATGTTGATGGGACATTCTGAGCCTTAGTGATGTCAAAATATGTATTGATAATGACAAAGACAATTGATTTTTTTTGCTTGATTGTAATTGTTCTGTATCAGCCAGCAGGGATCAATCCATTCACTGACATCATTCTGAGTTATATTAAGTTGTGATGATATAGTTTGTTTGTTCACATGATAGTGAATCTTCTCCATAGAGTTACACGCTGCCTTTGCTTCTCAACACTCACTCACAGGCCTGGATGTAGCTGCAAGATATTTTACTGGAGGAAAAGTCAGAAATTTTATGATTACGAACCAAAATCTCAAGTTATAAAAGGAGCAATTTCTCTGATTTTAAAGAGGATTTACTGATGCTGATCCTGAACAGATAAATGGCATTTTTGCTGGTTTTTACAGTATGTGTATGATGTCTGTGAGTTCTGGTTTGACAGAGTTACTTGATTTTTAAATGGCAACAACATGATGTTTGATTGAAATTAGTTTCATCATATTTTGTATGATGAAAATATAAAAATCAGCCAGTTATGCCTAGATGATACTCGTTGGATGGATAAATATAACCTGCATCACAGCTGTCAGTGAATAGTCTTTATCCTCACTATAAAACAAAATACTGAAGCTCAAATACAGTTTTGAACCAACAGCAGCATTTTACAGGTGAGCGACACCTTTAGGATTTTCTCTAAAAACAGATGCAAAACCACCAGTTTCTTCACCCAGATCATCTCTCCTTGCTGTCAGTGTGAATGTCAGCTGCTGTATGTTCCTGCAATCTGTGGTTTTGCCGTGACTTTGCGTTAGAACCGCAATGTAGCAGTCCTGACAGCCGGTAGGCTCACCAGCGGATTAGGTTACAATAAACAAAGGATCAGAAATGGATCCATCTTCATGCAGCCGATACAGATCTATTAAAAAACCCCTCGATCAGTCTGATCCTGATCCCGTGGATTGCTTTGGGATGTCCCCCGTCTGTCGGTTTACTGATGGAAAAGATACTGCAGGCTTCACTAACAGAACAGGAAGCTCAGGTGGACAACAATAGAAATCAATGGCGGCCAAAGCTTTGAGAGCAGTGAGGAGGGGCGTTGTTTCTGTCAGCTGGGAGGAGAAAAAAAAAAAAAAAACACACTGACAATACAAAGCAACCTGATAATTCACACATGCATCATAAGATTTCTGATCGCTTAACAGTATAATCCATGTAGATCACAGGATGCAGCAGCATCACCGACAGTCAGATCATATTTCACCATAAAAACAAACACAGCTTCAAAACAAAGTTACATTTTGTTGCTCTCATGCATTTTAATACAAAGATTAGAAAACATTTTAATACAGCTGGATGAGAGCGTCAGAAACAAAGACAGAGATGTTAGTTTTCATCTACGACTCTCCTGTTGACTGTTCACTAAACCCCACTTAAGTTTTATATTAGACCACGTCAAGTATGATAATAGTGGCAGATTTACAACTCTCTGAAACAATTTTATTAAAAAAGACAGAAATCTAAAAGCAGCTTCTCATTTTTTACTCGTCAAATTTGCTGACTGGAATGAAAACTGACAGATTTTACCAGCTGTAGCTCGCTAGTTATTTAACAATACATCTGATGGTGAATAAAAAAAACAACCTCTGTGATAATGAAAATCTTGCAAGTCTTCTCTGTTAGTTGAAGCTAGAGCTAAAAAAGGTCCAAGGCAAAAAGTCAGCATTTGCATAATGGGTAAACCTCCCAAAATCCAATTAAGAGCATGACAGGGCTGCTAACACAACCCCAAACTCTTGTAGGACTGATGTTACATCAATTTCCACACAGTGTTCCTTTCAGTCTTGAACAGAGCTTTTTTCCTAACACATAACCTGTAAACCCCACAAAATAATAATAATAATGACCTGATGACTTGCCCCTACTTGGCTATGAAATTACAGCTTTAGGTTACCACACTATACAGACAAACACGCTCTTTAACATAGCGGGAGCTAAGTTGTGCACTCCTGCCCTCAGAAATAATAATCCCATTTAATTTCACCATAGACAACATTACATGACTCACACTAAGAGCAGTTTTACAGCTCGGATCGTCATCTTGAATCTCTCCTTGTTGAATCATCGGTTCCAAAAGATGAACAACTGCGTGAGAAAATAAAAATAAGATTTCAATGTACAGGCCTTTGGGGGAGACGTTAACTTACACCGTATCTACAAGGGTGTTAAAGGACAGCTTCACAATTTTTAAAAAGGTCTTAAATCAACAGTCAGGAGCCCAAATGAACACTGACGCATGTTTTTCTTGCTGTAATCATTCCTCCTGTTCATACTGACCATTAGGAGATCCCTTCATAATGACCTTATTATGTAAGTGATAGGGAACAGACTGTGCAAAAATGTATTTAAAAGTTTATCTGAAGCTAATATGAAGCTTCATCGTCCAAATGAGTCAAATCAAGTAGATATCTTTCATCGTTACAGTCTTTTTATTGCCAAAGTTCCTCTTTTTGTTACTATACTTCCACCTGCAGCTCAACAGGAAAACACTGTCCGAGGAAACACAAAGAGGGAATTTGATGCTAAAAAGACTGTAAATGTGTCAGATATCCACTTGATATGACTAACTCAGACTGATGAAGCTGAATAGAAGCTTCACACAGACTTTTAAATGACTATATGGACACACTGTGGATTTTGGTCTCCACCACTTCCATTGAAAGCACATTTGAAGGATCTTTTAATATCCGGTATGAACAGGAGGAATGATTACAGCGAGGAAAACCTCTTTCACTGACCTTATTCTGAGCTGTTTACATGCTTAATGAAAATGAATATCCCACTAATATTCCAGTTTGCATGCTGAGGGTTTTCAGGGTTCCCCTCTGCTCCGGTGGGAACAGGAATCACAAGATCTCTGCAGGCAGTGAGGTGAAAAACATTAGTGAGCTGTTGCCTGATATTAACAAGCAATATTGATGTGATTGATATTATAAATGTGTAGTTACAGGCACATCCAGTATCTAAGGTGTCCCATGATATTTAACTACACTGCTGACTGTTTTCAGTACATCACACCAAGCCGTCACTGTCAGTCCATGCATGGCTGCGTGTCAGGATAATAACCGATCCCCCTTCCGTCCCCGTCGTGGAGAAGGTGCACTCTGTTTTTCCAGCCCGCCCTGAACAGCTCTCCGCTCTCCTCTCTCATTCCTCTCCTCTGTCTCCAGCATGTCATTTTGCCTGCACAGGGGTGCACTAGACAACCAGCCCGTCCCTCCTTGCAAACTGTTGGCTAGGTGGTTTGTTAACAACTCACAGAGCTGACCGTGAACAGGCAAGAAGCTGTGTCACAGTATGCAGTCACATATTCCGAATGCATCGTATACATGTCCAAAGAATGCTCCTAAAAGCTGAATAATATCAGCATATCCCACATGTCTGAATCAGAAAATGTTAAATTCAGCATAAGGCCCAACTTGAAACTGAATATACAGTTTACATCAGGGGTTCTCAACTGGTCTCACCCTGAGACCCACATATTCCCATGGTCATTAAGTCGTGACCCACTTTTATAGAATTCAAACCAAGCAAATTGATTTTTCAAAAATATCCCTCAAAAACACACGTCATCTTTTTTTTAACATAAATATATATATTTACATGTACAAAGTGCATTTCAGAGATAGTTAGATGCAAGAACTTCACTACATATCACACACTGGGGGTTTCTGTCCCTTTTTATCCTCAATGTACGAAAATACGCATTTTAAATAATCCGGGTCATATTTGCGCTTCACCATCTTGCCTCCGAACATCAACACAAAGTTAAAGTGAACGTCAATCAAATGATGGTTACCATGGCTACGGCGTGAGACTGCTGCACGTCTCTGACGCATGCCTGTCAATTTTTTTTTTTTTTTTTTTCCCAAAATAAAAGACAAGTCCAACATCAGATGCGCATTAAATATTATTTATTTATTTTTGACCAGCTGTCCGCGACCCACCAGTTGAGGATCACTGGTTTACATGACCCGTATTCAATAGTAGAATATTAGTATGCGTGTAAACCTAGTCACTGTTTATTGGGCTCTGAGTGCTTATAAACTACTGGTGACCTACGCTCAACACTGTACCTGAACGCCTCCTGTGTAGGCAAACAAACAGAGTATTCGCTGCTGCTGTCGCTCTGCTAAACGTGCTGCTAATGCTACATTTTCTGTGTAGAAAATAAGGGTGCACCCGAATACAAATACGTTATTCGGCAAAGCACAAATAGCGGGATTTTTTTACAAATATTTGTTTCATACAAATATTTTTAAAATTATTTGTTTTTGGGAAGAAAAAAACAAAAACGTGTCAAATACCAGTGAGCAGGTCAGTTATAGTCGCTATCTCAGTGTCTCTCCTCTGCTCCGCTGTTTCGTGTATCAGCAGGTCTCAACGATCGGAGTCACATCCACCTGCTACATGACGCATATTTCTTAATTTGGACATCACTTTAATTTTCATCTTTAATTTTCTAAAATTATAAGCATAATAAAAACAAAAACAGGATTTTTAAGCCTCTTCCACTTTTATTTGAATACAAATACAAATAATTTTGCTGCCTCAACAAATACAGATACAAATACAAATACTGGGCCCTCTGCATGTCCCTAGTTGAAATGGTGTGAGACTCCCAAGGTGCACCTTGTCAAAAAACATCCAATCACAGAGTTTTCCGTTAAGAAAACTGATTTTACAATCAACAATCAGTTGACTTTTAATTTTTGTGTCACTTTTGAGTGAATTCAGCAACTATTGCGCTACTATATTTGTTTACAATGTCAACCAATAAACGTTATGAAATTGCTACCACGCTAATTCACACCTCTAACTGGCTTCTTCTCCGTAGCAACAGCAGCCAAGGCTCATGGGTATTGGAGTAAATGTATTATATGATATAATAAATTTGAAATGTGAATACAGAATGGGGGGAAAAAACAACACTTCCACTCTGGCGTGTAATATTTTTAATGTCCCATGCAGCTGCTTTGCCTAGTTACGGTTGCTATGCTATGATTAGACAGCTGCTGTTCAGGAGAGCTGATTAGCAAACGAGTTGATTGACAATCAGCTGAACTCCTGTAGTTGAATTCTTGCAGATTTATAATAATTTTTTAACCTGTTAAAAAAAAAAAATGTCTTTGCACTATTTTCAGGATCACTTATACTCATTCTGACCTTTTTAGTTGTAAAATTTAAAGAGTTACCTTTCAAATGAGACGAGGGTTACGACTGTAGTCAAAAAGGGTCAGAGAACAGTAAGCTTTTTTTTATTTTGGGTACATTATTTTCAACCTTGTGCCTGGTAAAAGGTTCATAAAAGCTTCTCTCACTGCATCAGTTGTTCTTATATTCTCACCTAAAGTTCACCAGCTCGCTGTGCTTCAGGATTGGCTTTTCAGCTCCTTCCTGTGATTGGTCGAAAAAGATTTTAAATGAAGATGCAGCAGAGAAGTAGAAACCAAACCAGCGGAGCTCCTTCAATCAGCTCTTTGTGGTTCAACACATCTTTTTTTCCACCATGTTCAATTAAGCTTTGTTATATTGTTTGCCACGCATTTGCTTGTTTTTTTATTTCATATATAGATGTTAAATATTTTCCAAACCATTGTTTTTTTTCTCTTCTCTTCTCTTTTTTTCTTTAACAAGTTGACACTCAGAGCTTTCCAGTTAGACAGAAACAGATGCCAGCCTCCCACAAGCTGAGATCTGGTAAACAAACCAACCTAACGCCACCAACAAAAACTTCTCATTAAACAATGTAACTTTATCAGCCACCCACTGCTAATGTGAAAATATTCATAACTGTGATAAGAGGGGATGAGGTTAAAAACAGTGAGTCAATGAGATGAGCCAACCAAACAATACAAAACAAGAGATAGAAATCTGCAGAGTAAAACTGGCTGCTGCACGGGGAAAACAATTTAGGTGGACATGTATGTTTATATTTTAAAAAACACAAGAGGAGTCATAGTTCGGATACACAGATAAAAATATTTCTGTGACCTTATGATGATGACAGAGAAGTGGAAAAGGTTTGGGGTTGTTGCTGTTTTTCTACACCGCTGAACACATAAATTGGCCTTCTAGAGTGTGTTTTTTATGTTGTGCTGTAAACCAGATTGCTGGAGTCATCTAAGAAACACGCTGCAGAGGCATTTCCACCTTAAATGTTATGACAGTTCACCCAAATCATTGAAAAACAAATTTTCTCATTATGGTTATCTATTCATGCAGAGAGTTTTGTTTGTTTTTTTTTTATTTGCTGAGATCTCTCCCACCTACACTTCTGCCACAACCTCAATATAATGCAAGTGCATAGTATTTGGTTTATGGTGCACAGAAAATCTAATTTGTTTCTGGAAAAAAAAGATACTGCTGACTTTTTCAAAGTCCTGGTTACTCTGTGGACAGTTTCATTGGAAACTAAACTGCTGACAACACAATGCTACAATGCAGGAACCAATTTCACAATGAAACACCAACAGTCTTTAGCATTCGGTTGAACTGCTCACTGCTCATAGATTCATTAAAGAGACATCTCGAGTGGGCATTTGTTGGCTGTAAAGGGTCACAAACCAAACATGTTGGTTACCGGCATGTTTGAGCAAGTTAAAAATGAAAAATCAGCTACTGATTACACGTGACTCATTGCAAAAGTAACGTTTTACATTACTTCAGCCGTCAACTCCAAAGTTTCCATTAATCAGCTCAGAATCCTCCACACACCGCGTCTTCTGTATGTAGAAACAGAAAATGAGACATTTGTGTTTTAACGAGCAGGCGGGATCAAGTTTGGAATGAGCTACTGACCATCCAACAGCTAGCGTTAGCGTAGCCGCAGTGACACACAGCACTCCAGAAGTCCCGACCTCACACCCTCCATCTTTGAACTAAGCTAGCATCAGGTGAATCATGAATGTAGCCCTCCATTAATCCCAGTACGACAGCGAGTACGCCGACCCCCAACTGTAAAAGTCACAGAGCTTTACTGGGATTAGTAACTGTAAATTAATTATTGAATTTCAAATTGTAATCCTTTACTCTTCTCATCGAAAAAAAAAAGTTTAGGTACAAGTTAATTACATCACTGTAACGCATTACTTTGTAACATGCTTACCAGTGATCTAAACCAGCCATTTCCCATCTGCGGGGTCAAGACACACAAGACGTCACAACATGATTACCAGAATAAGAATCAAGAAAACAAAAAAAAATACTGTGATTATCATCATCATCATCATCTCCTTATGATATAAGAGATTGTTTTATCTATTTATGCCTAAAAAAAAAAAAAAAACATAAACCTGTGGTGAGGTATCACGAGTAAATGGTAAATGGACTGTACTTGTATAGCGCCTTTCTAGTCTTCTGACCACTCAAAGTGCTTTTACGCTACGAATCACATTCACCTATTCATTCAGGGGCTACCATGCAAGGTCCCAACCTGCCCATCAGACATCGACACACATATTCTCCCATCAGGAGCAATTAGGGGTTAAGAATCTTGCTCGAGGATACATCGACATGCGGACTGGAGGAGCCGGGAATCGAACCGCCGATCTTCCGATTAGTGGACAACCCGCTCTACCTCCTGATCCACAGCCGCCCGAGAGTAGTCACGACTAGGGATGATGTTTGATGACATTTCATCAAATCTGAATCATTTTGAATCCCTTATTATCAGGTTTATCTTTTAACATTTGCATGTAACAAAAAGGCTAAAATAACTACAACACAAAGATGTATTATCAGCTCTTGTTGGCTGAGAGGGCAGAAACAACATAACATCAGTAGAAACTGAAAAAAAAAGTTGTTTTTTTTTCTCCACACAGCAAACACTGAATATCAGTGGAGGTCAAACAGCCAAATCTGACCCTCCAACAAAAGCTGATGTTTTCCCTTTCAGAGATTACATCAAACTTTTTTTGAAGTCTACAGTATATAGCAATCACTTACACATGTAGTCTCATGTATGTTCATGTTTCATGAGTCATTTGTTGCCAAATAATTATTAAAATGAGCTGCTGTGACTCAGATACAACCCTAAACCGCTTTATAAGTAAAGTTTATTCTTGAATACATTAAAAGAAATAAAACATGCTGAGCTGTGTTTTCACTATGACCTGTACAACGTAGCCCCCCTGTTGACCCCTCTGTGCTGTATGTGAACATAGAGTTGTTAGTGGAGTTATAATACTGTCAATTCATCTTCATTTCCCACTTGTTTTGAAAAAAGATGTAGAGAGTCTAGTTGACTTTTGCCAACATTTTGGCGACAGATGGAATTGTCACAATTTAGCCAAGAAGGGAAATGAAAGAGATAAAAAGATTATGAATGCACCGCTCACAACAAGCTTTGTTATAAAAACTGCAAGAACAAGTCATCTAAGTTTTACTGAAACAATAATACACTTTGCAGACTTTCCACCTTTTATTACTTCATCTGATTTAATACAACACATCCTGTTCCTCATTTCATGCACAACACCCTCCTGGCAGCCATGTTTTGTCCTTCCCCATCATCACATTCACGCTCCGAAAAAACAATGAAATGACAATTAAAAATATGTCAGTTTTGTTACGGATGAATGTGACGTGACAAACAGACAAGCAACATCTGCCGAGGTAGCGGCGACGCTCGCAGCCTTCGGGCCTAGAAAGCTTCATCCGGCGCCGAGAGAGCCGATGCTGAACACCCATATGGTCCAGGCTTTATCTGCTTCAACACATCGCCTCTGTGCTAATAATCCTCCTGCACTTAACGCTGTGAGCTTATGGATTACATGAGGGAGGGGAGGGAGGGAGGAGAGGGGGGGGAGACCTTTCTAGGACTCAGATGGAGGGTTTAAAGTTCAAGCTCTGCCATCCTTTTCCTGAGCGCTCCGTCATTCAGGCTTACAGTACATTTAAAAAAAAAAAAAAAAAAAAAAAAAAAGTAGACACTGAGCTGTCACAAGCTATTTGGTCCGACAAATTAATCATATGTTAGTCTCTCAGGATGTACAGGCGATGTATTGATCCTGTGACAAGCGAAAGCCATTAGTGAAGTTCTGCATTTCAAAAGACGGGGAGATGAAAAGTGGTGGAATTGGAGGACATGTGTAGTCTCGGCATCGGACTCGGTTGATTAAATGCTTCGTCTCCTCAGACGGAGCCAAGAATCAAAAAAAAAAAAAAAAAAGAACAGAGAGAGCTTATTGTCTCCCTGCAGAACTGTCTGCGGCTGAGGTTTACTACGGGATGGATGAAAGTGTTGTGATTGAAAAGGAAAATGAAATATCTAATGGGTACCTTGGTAACAACACGGGAGGCTAGCGGTTAGAGCATCGTCAAAATGTAAAGAGAGAGAGCTGCTTTTTGGAAAGAGAGAGAGAGAGAGATAACAGCATCACAGCAGCGGATTATTTTAAAACACACACTAGCGGCGAACAGAAGGACGGTGATTATTAATCTCCTGCACATCGGACTCAGCAACTTACTGCTATGAAATATGATGTGGATGTTTGTGGTCCACAGAAGATGAAACCTGACCCACATGATCTCCTTATTAACCTTCCCATCAGGACAAAACGTAAATATTTAGCGGTCAGATTCTGATAAGTTATACCTATAATTTACACCAAAGGTAAAAGAAGTTGTTTACCTGTTCATTAAGAGTCTCTTCATCTAACATCACTTCCTCCCAGCATTATTTATAACTGATTCAGTGACCTAAAAGCTCCAAATGACTCCATCTTATTGTGTAGACCTGTTTTTTTTAATTTTTATTAAACAATAGCACTGTTATTCTTGCTCTGCTCGCTCGGTGGTAGACACGTTTAAACTACTGGCCAGAAATCTCATGAAAAGGAACATTTATGCTTCCCAGAGGAAAAAAACTCTTCCCAGATCACACAATCAGATCACCTGTAACGCCACGTTCAGAACAAAAGCCAACACAAGATGTTTCATAATCTAAATAAATAGATTTCAATTCAATTTTCTGAGCATGTCCAGGCTCCCGAGAGGATGAACTATTTAGATTAATGACAAACTTTACATTTTTAGCTCCATTGTTAAGGCTCTAAGGGGCCTCATGGGGACATTAGCAGGACTTAAAAAGGAAACAATAAAATCTAAACAAAGCTGAAGCAAATTCTCTGATGTAAAGCAGCTGATAAATCATCATGTTAAGGTTGTAAAATGTTTTAAACACTATGGTATCACATTTGTATATGCTGTAAAAAAAAAAAAAACAACCTTTATTTAATTGAAACACTGAGACAAGATGATATTTTGTTTGCATCCTTGGCAGAGAAAGTACAAGTCTGAGGTGAACCGTTTGTACGATCCGCTGTCGTCGACTGAAAGGCTGTAGTTTGAGCAGATGGATCAAAAAAAAAATAAAAAAAATAGTTGATTTCAACCATGTGGTGCTGATATGCAAACTACACCTGCTGGTGTAGGTGGGTCAGATGCTATTTGCAGAAAATGTCTAAGTGTTTGTTTTGTGCTGCATGGAGAGCCAGATGGGTGGAGGTTACTGCAGGACAATTCAGATAGTCAGTGCTGAGCTGTCAGTCACAGAAACATACGTTAAAGCCGAAATCTGTCATATTCTTTATGAATAATTGGTTATTTTCTATCCATCTGAATGCTGAAACGTGAAGCATAGTCGGGGGGGCATTTTCTCCATGCTGCTATCTCAGTGTCTCTCCCGTACCTTTATCTGGTATCATGACTTTTTTTCACTGCAGATCAACATCACTCAGATAGAGCGCCTCGCCATAAGCTCTGTTATCTTCGCTGGTGTTTGTAGCTTTAGTTTTTACTTCCTTAACGTTTTCCCTGTGACTGTCTCAGAGTTGTCAAAAAGGCCCTCTGATGCCCTGCAGCTAAAGCTCTGTGGATTCTAGATCTGCTGATGGAGTCTGAAACTTCTGGTCTGAGCCCAGCTCTGAGGAATTTGCCAGTAGTATATATAAAAAAAAAACTCAGTGGTAGATATAGAGGGAGGGGGGATACTGTATGTATCTATTATTCCTCCAATAGTTAATCACCACTCATCATAATCAGTAGAAAAAGTCTTGTTCCTTTTTTATTGGACTGAAAAAAAATAAAACACCTCAGACCTCAGAGCTGGGTTATTGTTTTCATCTTCTTTTTAATAGGAACTAAATTGGATTTTAACTTTACCTAATTGATACACTTTATGATTTTATGACCTCTAATCTAAATGAATGAGTGTTCCTCAGCCTTGGCATTGATTCTACAGACTCTGGAACTATTCTGGAGGGTCCAAAATCTCCTAAAGGTGCTCAACTGGGTTCAGATCTGGTGACTGTGAAGGCCATAACATACTCATCAAAGCATTCAGTGACCCCGGTCAATTGGGAGGAGACCACTCCCATCAGGATGGAAATGTTTCATCATAGGATAAAGGTGACTCTTCCCTCTAAGTGGATCCAAACCATGCCAGCAAAATGCCCCCCAAAGCATAACAGAGCCACCAGATCCTCTCACTGTAGGGCTCAAACATTCAGGCCTGCACCAGTATTTCCCTTTAATTTGTCACCCATCTGTATCTGTGACTGTGTAGCTGTATATTTTTTCCAGAATGAGCCAAGATGCTCTCAGAACAGAAAATTGTTTTCATGATTCAGTCATGATTCAGATTCTACATGAGCAACAAAAGCAGCTATTGCTGCTGTTATTCCGGTTTCCAGAGGCTCCTTATTAGACAGTAATATTACAGTGTGTTATACGGAGCAGAGCAGGTGGACCCAAACACAAGATCAGAAGAAGCAAAGCAGGACTGAAGGAAAAAAAACAACATCTTTAGTCAGAGATTGTGCAAGAAAAAAAAAAAAACAAAAGCTGGAAGGTCAAAACTGAACTGAAAACCAGGATTTAAAAAGAAAACTAAACCGACGAGGGGATGAGTTGCAGGTGGAACAACAGAACAGAAAAAAGAGCTGATTGGCTGGAGGGAAATACAGGGAGCAGGCTGATGAGGCTGATGCAGGGCAGGTGTGAAGGGAAGAGCAGGCTGGGAAAAAAAAAAAACACAAGGTTCTTATTTTATGTCTCCTTGCCTGAACTGGAAGTTATTCCTGATGCACCATTTTGACAGGCGTCCCGAGTCACGGAGGAGCGAGGAAACACGAGAGCAGCCTTCACGGAAGTCTTTTACCGGCCGACACGCCTCCTTATTGGATATCAGTTATTGATTGGACGCTGCAGCTGATCAGACTGATCTGATACATCCCTGCAGTTTCATACCGAAGTGGAGACAGATTACAGATTAAATTTAACTCCCAAGTTTTATGCTTTACTTGTTTTCTGATTCATCATACAGTTAAAATCTATTAATTGTCGACCTGATCAACAAAAGAACCATAAACAACTTTCTTCATGTATTAGAAAGATTTTTCTTTTCATGATCTATTATTATCTCCATTAAACTGTTTCTTGCATCTGAGCAGGACAGCATAAATGCAGAATGTAGGTTGTTATTTAGGTTTTTGTTAAACAGGTAACAGGCTGCAGAGAGGAAACAGCTGCTCTAGCGGTGATAACTGTGAACCTTTATTAGTATTAACACAGTGCACATGTGTGCAGACACAAACTCCATCAGAAGTTTCTACAGTTGTTAAAGCCGACTGACAGCTCATCCAGCTGTGATCAGCTGTCACCGACATCAGAAACGGACGTTGCTTTACATGAGGCTTCAGAGGAGAGAACGTCTCATGTCTCTTAAAACAAATTTCCTCATTTCCTCGCGTCTCTCCTTGCATCCACGGTGGGAGGGACTAAGACGCAAGGAAAAGACGCCAGTGAGGGAAACATGGATGCAATTTAAGAGACTTGGGATGCAGCCACTGAGAGCAGGGCAGGTGTGGAGGGAGAAACAGGATGGGGAGGAGTGCAGGAATACAGAAGGGAAACACAGAGCAAACAAAAACCCAGAAATCCTCTCATTAGCTAAGACTGAGTGAGCTGTGTGAGTAAAGACATTAAAACAAAGACAGACTAACTAATAAAGGCAACTTAATATCATGCCAGGAGAAACAACTCAAATCATTCCCCAGCACAGTCCAGTCTTAACATAACAGGGAGAAAAATGGAGGAGAATAGCAACGAAAGAACACGGAGCCATACTGTGACAGAAAACTTAACAGGCTCAATAACCATAAAGAAGAACTGGAATTAAACACACACAGATTGAACACAGGAACCCAAACGAACAAACACACAAAGAGTCCAAAAACCACGAGTCCGTGAAACAGTGAAGCTGTTTCCACAACTTTGGAAATTACATTCATGTGCCGCTAAATCGCAACAGCGAACACGTTTTGCAGGAAAGGTGATGCTGAATGAATTACAGGTTTTCTCAGTCTAATGAGAAAATGTTGTTAATTAATGTGTTTGGCAAGTTGCAAAAATGGTGAAACTGAACATATGAGTGAAATTTCAGAGACAACTAAGGTTAGGTAAAAATGGTCTTGGTTTAATACAGAAAAAAAGTCAGCAGTGACTTGAAGCACAACATATTTAACATTTTAAAAAAAAACGCAATCTTTCACAATAAAGTGCTTTTGTCCTGCAACTTGTACACCCGTCATCCATCCCAACCTTCTCCCTCCAACTTCAGTATGATATATAAATATATCACTTCTTTTATTCAGTGAAACGTTACCTGTGAACATAATCCAGACAGCAATTATGTTTGCCAATGCAACATATTGGAAAACCAATGTAGTTATATGTAAATGTTTCCTTTCACCGTCCTGTTAGATCAACACATTTTAATTGAAGGTGTCATAAAGGTGAGTGGAGCAGATGACGGCAGGCAGGCTCAGATGCAGAAATTTTTAATGAAATACTTCAAAAGTCACAAAAGACTCTGAGACACAAGAACCAGGAACAAACACAGAATAATACAGAATAAGGCAGTATAAACTCAGTACAAACACAGTACGAGAGCAGACGACTTGACAAAGACCAAACTGAAAACTGAACTATAAATACACAGGGTGTGATCGCAAACTAGACACAGGTGAAACACATGAGGTGATCAAACACAGGAAGTAAAGGTGACAAGACACAAGGAGAAAATATTTCAAAATAAAACAGGAACTAAAGTAAACAGACGACAGGTGACGCAACACACGGGCAGACTGGGAGCAGATAAACTGGGGAAGACACTGGGAGCAGGACTGGGCTAACCAGAGTGATGCAGGGCAGGTGAGAGGAGGTGCATATAAACATGGGAGGAACAAACAGAAAAAAACAAAACCAGGCAACTCAAGAGAACGAAATACACAAAGAGTCCAAAAATAACAGACAAAGTCCAGGCAGGACGTGACAGAAGGGGTGTTGCCATGTGATTAAAAAAAAATCAGGATAGGATACACCTGTGGTTCCTCTGTCCCCACTATAAGCTCCTCCAAGATGCATTTAATGGATAAGGTGGGTGATTTTCTATATTTTTCAACATATCTCACATGCAGAGCAAAACCAACAATGAACTGATCTACTAACAAGTACTGTGCATGCATCCAAAGCCTGATATATCTTCTTCTTCTGTGCCGTAGACCTCCGTCGTCGTCCAAAATTTATTAAAAACACATCAGTGAGCCACATCGCTGCACTGGGTGACATGTTCCTTCATCATGAAAAGTTTGGTCAAGTTAGTTTGTGTAAAAACTAATAACAGCGATCACCTTGTCAGTCTCAGGAGAGTGGTTCCTTGTACATATCATGTCCTGACCGCATGAATGCTCAGCCTCATCCTTTAAGGGATAGAAACATCCTCGATGATGGCAGACCTCGATCGATGTCCAGGTCAGGGTCCGGAGGAAGGAAGACTCTGACTTGTGTACAGTTTCATTTTGTGATCAGCGATTCATTTCATTTATGAACTTACACAAAATGTCAGCCTTTGTTTGTTTGGCATTGATAGCCAACCTCCTCTTATCTGTTCATGTGTACAGTATTTACACTCCTCAGGTGTTATTTCCTCCCACCTTGGTGCTGCTGCTTTTCGAAGGCGCTTGTGCTATATGTAGAGGTGAGACGTGTCAGCTGTGGGTAGAGCTGGTGGGCGGGTTTTATTAAGACAGAGGAGGCATGAATCCATCTGTCAGATAGACCTCGAACGTCTCTTTTAATAGCTCCATCATCAGACGCTGCCAGCAGCTCTAATTGGCAGAACGTGGGAGTTGATGGTATTAAAATGGCTGCCGTGCTGTTCACCTCCATGACTGCAGCCTGTCAGTTACATGGGAGGCTAAGTGAACATGGACGAGAGAGGCAGAGAGAGAGAGTGGGAGGGAGAGAGAGAGAGAGAGAGAGAGAAGCGCTGGTTTGAAGAGGTGTAGAGCTGGACACACAGAGAGCTTTATTTTTCTGTGTTTATTGGATTCACATCTCTCACAAAAGCTTGGATTTAAAATATCATACACCAGTGCCAATGCACCAGTGGAACCAATCTGGCGCCAATTAGGGCAGCAATTAATGATTAATTTTGTTAATCATTTAGTTAATTGTTTAGATCAAACAAATGGAAAATTCCCATCTCAAGTTCCCCCGAGGGTCCAAAGTGATACTTTAAACTGTTTACGCAGCCTGACCATCGCTCCAAAAACACAAAAAAAAGATTCAATTTGCAATTAAATGAAAAAGACGAAAGCAGTGAAGAATCTGGAAACTGGAGATAGTTGGCATTTTTACTTAATAAACTACTTTTAATGAATTGATCATCAACAATGTGGTTTTTTACCAGTTGACTAATCCAGTGGCTCTTTTAGGACACGCTGAGGATGCCACACGATTTATTACTATTTGTATTAATGTTTTACCACATTAAGAAAAACAAGGAACATTTACATTAACTATATTTTGTAATGGCTCAGTAAATACAGACTCTCAGGCGGGCAGGTAAGATTAAACATTCAGGTTTAATTGTGGTCAAAAACAGGCAAAAGGTCAAAAAAATCAGGCAGCTGACAAGCAGATGAATCAAGAAGACAGCAGGCAAGGTAGCAAAAGTCCAAGCAGGCAGGTAAACAAACTGGCTGGAACACTAATGGCTGTGGCACAAAAGACAATCTGGCAGGGAAGCGGACCCTCTATAAATACTACTGGGCAAATTGAGGAAGTGGAAATGTGTGTAGGAGGTTGGAGGGATGTCAGGTGACGGGGAATGACAGGAACAGGAGTTACAGGATCTGAAATAACAGGAGAGGGTTTTGTTGTTGTTGTTGTTGTTGTTGCTGCTGTTGTCTCTCTTGCGGGAACGTCTTGACAACACTCACATAGTTACACATATTCACATCTGGAAGCTGCCCTGTACAACCGCTGAGCAGATCCACTGGAGCAGATGGGCGACCTCTAGCTTGCATCTCTGAGGTTTAGGCCACAAATACCCCATCAGTTGGTGCATGGTGAGAGAGAAAGGCAAAAAAAAAATAGAAGAAAAAAACATAGAAATGATTATGCTGCGGCTAAAACTGGTGAAAACAGTTAAAGTCATATTAATATCCCAACTCGACCTCATCTGGCAAGGCGCCATATTGGTCAAACACATGCATGCAAGCTCACATTCCTGATGGATTACTTTGTAACTTGAACGCCATATTCGACCGTTTACAGTTGCCACCGTGATAACTTTCCAGAGATGTGAAATCCCGTCTGTGAGTATTACAAACAGCTGTGCAATGTTTTTGGCTTCTAATAATTCCTTTAAATGCATTAATCTGCAACACCAACTCGACCTCCTGGATCATATTTCATTGTCTCACTGGTACCTCAAACACTACGCCCCCACCATGGCAAACCCCTGCAAATTCATTCAACTTTGATCCGAACTTTGCAGCCGCAACCAGTTGCTGTGTTGACCACTGTTTGAACTGAAAGATGGACAAAAAAAGAAAAAAAAAATACTTGTGTTGTTGAATTTCCAGAACTGTACAGTAACAAACGGACCTCATATGTAGACCAGACAAGACAACATGTAGGTGCAGCTACCAGGTTTGTTACAAAAACACAGTTTGAGTCTCTGGAACGTAGATATCCACTGAAAATGTTCTTCAGCTAAATGAAAGTTACACAGTAGTTCTTATTATATATAGTCCTGAAAATGTCACCACTGGTATAACCGGTCCTCTTCAAATCTCACTAAAACATGCCAGAAATCTATGTGTTGCAGTGTTTACAGTGTGTACAACACCACAGAGTGTGTGCGACAGTGACGTGTAATGGGGATGTGCAGAGAGCCCAGTATTTGTATTCGTATCTGTATTTGTTGAGGCAGCAAAATTATTTGTATTTGTATTTGAATAAAAGTGGAAAGAGGCTTAAAAATCCTGTTTTTGTTTTTATTTTTATTACACTTTTAATTTTAGAAAATGAAAGTATTACAATAAGTGTTCATGAATAAACTACCTTATGAAGGAGGTCCCCACACCGGGTCTCGAACTGCAACCTAACTTTGTGGAGAAGGAGAAGGGGAACAACAGGTTATGGAGAGTCCGTTGGGAGCACTTCATGTGTGTCAGCAGCTCAGCTTTATCTCTGGGGAACACCCCCAACTCCAGGAGTGATGTCCGAATTAGGAAATGTGCATCATGTAGCAGGTGGATGTGACTCCCCTCGTTGAGACCTGCTGATAGACGTAACAGCGGAGCAGAGGAGAGACACTGAGATAGAAATGTAACCGACCTGCGTGCTGGTATTTGACATGTTTTTCTTTTTCTTCCCAAAAACAAATAATTCTTAAAATATTTGTATGAAACAAATATTTGTATAAAACGCACTATTTGTGCTTTGCCAAATAGTCTGGCTGTCTGCACATAGAAAAGGTTAGCCTTGATAAGTATGATACTGCTGTATGCACGCCACCGACTGGTGTACGTTCACTAAATGTTAATCTAACAGCAGTTTTGTTTTTGTGTGTGGAAACATCACAGGTGTCATCAGCAAAAATTAAACCTTTTCTTTCTTTTGGAAAGTGTCGCAACTCCTGTAACTCTCTGTAAGTGGGAGTCAGTCAGTCTCCTCACTGGTATCAAAAACAGAAACATCACCCTGATACTGGTTACCAGTGAGATATAGAATTGATTTTAAGATTCACATCATCTACAGAAAAAAAAAACAGTCAGATGAAGCAGTATCTTCAATCTAAATCATATTTTTTTCTGTCCAACTAGTGAACAGCCTCCAGGCGGCGCTATGAAGACTTATGACCCCACTTCAACACTGCTGCCGTGCAGATTTTTACTGTAAAGTTGATGAGTAATAACGAATGCAGAGTCCAGCCGAGCACTGGGGAGGAAGTTGCTAACAGACTCCCTGCTGTTCTGTCAGGACAGAAACGCACTGATCCTCCCATGAGACGGTTGCCTTAGCGATTGTGTCTTGCCATCCAGTTGGCAGGAAATCAGAAGCGCCTGAAGGCAACATCCTGACCTCTGTAACTGCACATCAGAGCAGCTTGGACATGGAACCAAAGTGTGTCTAATTGCACTAAAAGAGGAAATCTGACAAGCAGGTCTGCGGCTAATGGTGGCCAGTGACGGATGCTCCCATCATGCAGCCCTGCAGTGAGCACTCAGCTGGCCACTTCCTGTTTGAAATTGGATAAAGAACAGACACAAGCTGCATGGATGGAAAACCCACAATGAGTATCTGATTCCTCCTGCTGCACAGCGGTGATATGATGATGTTTACTTTATGGTTTTTCACAGGAGTTTTATAATGAAATTGAATCGCGGTTTTAGGTTGACCACCATGAGATTTAGATTTGATTAAATGAGGTTTTAAAGGGCAGCGGTTTAACTCACCTTTAAACCCTGACTTTCCTCTTTCAGTTCAAAGCTTTAATACAACACAAATATCATAACATATAGCTGAGGAATATATTGGAGATCTTTTATGATCTTATCTCATGTTAAATGTAAAATTTGCAAGAAATTCAGATACATAAATGTAGTGAAGGCTTGAGGAAAATATTAACCTTCTAAATATTA